>NC_090932.1:1168249056-1168552086 GCF_040938575.1 Ambystoma mexicanum | reverse complement strand
ATGTCTACCACCACCCCCACCCCCCAGCAGTGCAGGGGCACCCTCCACCAGCCCCCCACTCATGTCCCCTATCACCCCCACCTCCCAGCAGTGCAGGGGCACCCTCCACCAGGCCCCCACTCATGTTCCCTATCACCCCCACCCCCCAGCAGTGCAGGGGCACCCTCTACCAGGCCCCCACTCATGTCTACCATCACCCCCACCCCCCAGCCACCAGGGGCACCCTCCACCAGGCCCCCACTCATGTCCAACTCATGTCTCCCACCACCCCCACCCCCCAGCCACCAGGGGCACCCTCCACCAGGTACCCACTCATGTCTCCCACCACCCCCAGCCGCCAGGGACACCCTCCACCAGGCCCCCACTCATGTCTACCAACACCCCCACCCCCCAGCAGTGCAGGGGCACCCTTCACCAGGCCCCCACTCATGTCTACCATCACCCCCACCCCCCAGCAGTGCAGGGGCAGCCTCCACCAGGCCCCCACTCATGTCTCCCACCACCCCCACCCCCCAGCCACCAGAGGCACCCTCCACCAGGCCCCCACTCATGTCTACCACCACCCCCACCCCCCAGCAGTGCGGGGGCACCCTCCACCAGGCCCCCATTCATGTCCCCTATCACCCCCACCCCCCAGCAGTGCAGGGGCAGCCTCCACCAGGCCCCCACTCATGTCTCCCACCTCCCTCACCCCCCAGCATCCAGGGGCACCCTCCACCAGGCCCCCACTCATGTCCAACTCATGTCTCCCACCACCCCCACCCCCCAGCAGTGCAGGGGCAGCCTCCACCAGGCCCCCACTCATGTCTCCCACCACCCCCACCCCCCAGCAGTGCAGGGGCACCCTCCACCAGGCCCCCACTCATGTCTCCCACCACTCCCACCCCCCAGCCACCAGGGGCACCCTCCACCAGGCCCCCACGCACGTCTACCATCACCCCCACCCCTCAGCAGTGCAGGGGCACCCTCCAGCAGGCCCCCACTCATGTCCCCTATCACCCCCACCCCCAGCAGTGCAGGGGCAGCCTCCACCAGGCCCCCACTCATGTCTCCCACCACCCCCACCCCCCAGCAGTGCAGGGGCACCCTCCACCAGGCCCCCACTCATGTCTCCTACCACCCGCACCCCCCAGCCACCAGGGGCACCCTCCACCAGGCCCCCACTCATGTCTCCCACCACCCCCACCCCCCAGCAGTGCAGGGGCAGCCTCCACCAGGCCCCCACTCATGTCTCCCACAACCCCCACCGCCCCGCAGTGCAGGGGTACCCTCCTCCAGGCCCCCACTGATGTCTCCCACCACCCCCACCCCCCAGCCACCAGGGGCACCCTCCACCAGGCCCCCACTCATGTCTCCCACCACCCCACCCCCCAGCCACCAGGGGCACCCTCCACCAGGCCCCCACTCATGTCTCCCACCACCCCCACCCCCCAGCCACCAGGGGCACCCTCCACCAGGCCCCCACTCATGTCTCCCACCACCCCCACCCCCAAGCAGTGCAGGGGCACCCTCCACCAGGCCCCCACTCATGTCTCCCACCACCCCCACCCCCCAGCATCCAGGGGCACCTTCCACCAGGCCGCCACTCATGTCCCCTATCACCCCCACCACCGAGCATCCAGGGGCAGCCTCCACCAGGCCCCCACTCATGTCTACCACCACCCCCACCCCCCAGCAGTGCAGGGGCACCCTCCACCAGCCCCCCACTCATGTCCCCTATCACCCCCACCTCCCAGCAGTGCAGGGGCACCCTCCACCAGGCCCCCACTCATGTTCCCTATCACCCCCACCCCCCAGCAGTGCAGGGGCACCCTCTACCAGGCCCCCACTCATGTCTACCATCACCCCCACCCCCCAGCCACCAGGGGCACCCTCCACCAGGCCCCCACTCATGTCCAACTCATGTCTCCCACCACCCCCACCCCCCAGCCACCAGGGGCACCCTCCACCAGGTACCCACTCATGTCTCCCACCACCCCCAGCCGCCAGGGACACCCTCCATCAGGCCCCCACTCATGTCTACCAACACCCCCACCCCCCAGCAGTGCAGGGGCACCCTTCACCAGGCCCCCACTCATGTCTACCATCACCCCCACCCCCCAGCAGTGCAGGGGCAGCCTCCACCAGGCCCCCACTCATGTCTCCCACCACCCCCACCCCCCAGCCACCAGAGGCACCCTCCACCAGGCCCCCACTCATGTCTACCACCACCCCCACCCCCCAGCAGTGCGGGGGCACCCTCCACCAGGCCCCCATTCATGTCCCCTATCACCCCCACCCCCCAGCAGTGCAGGGGCAGCTTCCACCAGGCCCCCACTCATGTCTCCCACCACCCCCACCCCCCAGCATCCAGGGGCACCATCCACCAGGCCCCCACTCATGTCTCCCACCACCCCCACCCCCAGCCACCAGGGGCGCCCTCCACCAGGCCCCCACTCATGTCTCCCACCACCCCCACCCCCCAGCCACCAGGGGCACCCTCCACCAGGCCCCCACTCATGTCTCCCACCACCCCCACCCCCCAGCCACAAGGGGCAACCTCCACCAGGCCCCCACTCATGTCTCCCACCACCCCCACCCCCAGCCATGCGATTTGCCTGGGTATGTGTATTCCTGGGGTGCGCAGGTAGTCTCCCATGCGATACCATCAGGGTACGTGTATTATGGGTCCGCGTGAACTTCCACACGCGATACCAGCGGGCTACGTGTTTTACGGGGTTCGCGGGAAGTTCCACACGCGATTGCCCTGGGTACGTGTATTTCGGGGTGCGGGTGAACTTCCACACGCGACTGGGCCTGTGAGAGTGGGGTACATGTATTCCAGGGGTGGGTGGGAATATTTACTCGCGACTGGGCGACTGCAAAGAGTGTACTACGTGTATTCCTGGGGTGGGCGGGAAGATTCACACGTTCATCTACGACGTGCCGAAAAATAAATGGTCCAATCCTGAAACACGTACGCCAGCATGAAGCAGGCGTACGTCGACCCGCGCAGCATAAAAGTGCGCGCAAACAACAAAAGCTCAGACGCCAGCCAGGATGAATATACCGTTCCTAGCAGCAGTGGCCGTGGGTTAACAAAGGAGGAGGAGGAGGATAGTGAGGGCCCGAATTTTCACTCCCAGAGCCAGCCTTTTTGGGATGCCTGATGACCAGGTGTATGGGAGGTACAGGTTTCCACCACACATAATACTGGACCTGGTCAGTGAGTGGGAGGATGACCTCACATCACCCACCCTGTGGTCCCAAGCACTCAGCCACCTGGAGAAGGTCCTCAATGTACTGCACTTCTTGGCCACAGGATCATTTCAGCGGACAAGTGCCATAGTGGGTGGGGTGTCACAGGCCACGCAGTCACGCTGCCTACACCAGGTCTTGAACATCATCACTGCATGCCCATCAGTCCGTAGGCACATATACCTGCCCAGGACACCTGCAGAAAGGCAGGCTGCCACCCTCGATTTCTACGGTGTGGCACAATTCCCAAAAGTGCTAGGTGCCATTGACTGCACCCATGTGGCACTACGTCCCCCCAGGGCATCTGAGCACATCTATAGGAACCGCAAGCACTGGCATTCCATCAACGTGCAGGTAGTATGTAATGCCAAGGGAATCATCACCTCAGTATATGCCATCTATCCAGGGTCCACCCACGACAGCTTCATTTACCGAATGTCTACCCTAAGCTGGGACGTAGAAGCTGGGCGGCATGGCGATACATGGCTGCTTGGTGAGTATGAATGCCACTGCACATGCATGCAGAGTTATGTCACTACCCCACTAATGATACCCATCACCTCCTCACCAGGGGACAGTGCCTACCCTCTGGGCACCCACATGATGACGCCAATTCGGAACCCCATCACGCCTCCAGAGGTAAGATACAACACAGCCCATATTGCAACCCGGGGCATAGTGGAGCGCACATTCGGAGTGCTCAAGTCACGCTTTCGCTCCCTTGACCGTTCTGGCGGGCAGCTGTTATATGCGCCCCCAGTAGTGTGCAGGATCATAGTGGCAGCATGTGTCCTGCACAATGTTGCAACACGTCGCGGCCTGGCTGTGGACATGGTGGTGCCCCCACATCCCCAACCACATGCACGCCCGCTGCGCATGGGAGGGGAGAGGGCACGGGGTGAGGCAGCCCGTACGCAGCTGGTGACTAATTACTTCACATAGAAATCACACCCCTGTGGAGTGCACACAGCCCTGGCACATACCATCTGATAAGCAATGATGACTCGACCTGACAATTATGACGAACAAAGGGACAGTCAACTGTCAGAACCATAGCAGCCTGAGATTGTTCATGTGGAAGTGTCACAATGTGTGCATCCCTACCTACACAAACACCACCAATGCAGTGTCATCAAAAGACACACTTCCATGCTGCAGAAATGAATACCCACTTGCAAAATACTACATGAAAACAGTGCCATGTCACCCAACCCCTCCCCGGCACGACCACACAACACACCATGGCATGTCATGCAATATGAGAGCAAACAAATTAATCCCCACAACATGCCCCAAGGGTCACCAACTACAGTGTCCCTAATGGAAACATGGCCACACATGAAATGCTCACAGTAATGCAGGACCTACAACACACATTACCAAATACTTACCAAGAATACCAATCACCTACACAACCTCCAACCTACCTTAAACATGACATTACAGACTTAAAAATTTGCTAGCCTCACTACCTGATGATGCCAGCACTCCGAACACTTCCAAGTATACAGTGTTAGCGCCACGCAAGAGTGTAGGTGCACTGCTTACAACATGGACTCCAGTTCCAAGGTGGACCGCCTTGTGAAGACATGAGAAATGGACCTGCAAATTAGGAGGATGAGATGGATGCAGAGGCACATATCAATACACCATGCAGTGTACAATACAACAACAATATGCACTATGAATGTATACACAGTATTGACTACAGACTGCCCACACATCGAATGGGAGTCCAATGTCACCATGTACGTCAATGTCACTTGGGCACACCCTTTGCAAGCCCATGGAAACGGGAAGCAGGAGGGGTGTGTGTCACAAAAACCCAAGCATCTGAACCAAATTCATGACAATCCTGCATGTGCCCAGCCACAATGCAGCGTATGCCCACGGGTGCCACACAAGGCAACACACTGTCCCAAAAAAAAAAAATATATATATATAAAATCAAAAATGGCCATTAATGGGCCCGGGGGGGGGGTGGGGGAGGCCACCCAGGAGGTCCGAGGACAGGGTGCACACCAACACACACCTGTGTGGATCTTGCGAAAAAAAAAACACCTCCATGGGCTCATGGCCTACACGGCTACCCTATTGTGGGAGAATCACTGCTGTCGCTCTCCTCACCCTCTGCAGCTGCATCAGGAGGTGGTGGCACTATGGAAGGCAGCCCACGCAAAGCCCTAGTCTGTTCCTCCATGGCTGCAAGCATGCGGGTGTGGTAGGTCTCGTTCTGGAGGATAATTGTGCGGAGGTACCCATGCAACAACTCACTGGATGCCCGGACCTCCGCCCTAGTTGCCTGCATCTCAGCTTAGAGCGTACGTGTGAGATGCTCCAGCTGCTGTTCTGTCCTTCTGTTTGTTGAAGCCTCAAGCTCAACAAGAGTCGTCCTGAGGTGAAGGAGTTCCACCCTCAGGGCTTCCCTGTGGCCCTGGGACTCTATGGAAATGGCTTCCTGCAGAGTCGCCAGTGCCGCCCGCCTGTCCCTGTCGGACGCCAACATGTCCTCCCTGTATGACTGGCAGATGGAGTCTGTTTCCTGCTGTAGTCGCTCCATCAGCCTTTCGGGGGGGACAATGGAAGTGGCCACCCTATCCATGGCCTGAGCCATCATCTCTGATGATGCTGCCTGTTGGGTTGCCATACCGTATATGGATTACTCCCATGCGGTATTGCCAGGTGGCTGACGGCCACCACGTCGGCGGGCACCACACCTGTCTGGGGCAAGGCAAACTGCGCCTTGCTGTGCCGGCACTGCCTGAGGCTGCAGGACTGCATTCCCCCTCTGATCTGCTGGCCCAGGAACAGGATCAGATGTCGCGGAGTGTGACCCTGCATCCATAACCACCAAAGGCGTACCTGCCAACACTGACATCCCCATTGAGGGTTCTAACCCTGGTGCAGGTGGGTCGGACAGAACAGAATCCCTCCCAGGAACACTCACCTGCAACGGCACATAGGTCTCATCATCCGAATCGACACCTGAATACAGCTCGGGGGAGGTGCAGCCAGAGACACCCCTTGAGAGCACGACCTGCAGCAGTTGTGGGTTCTCACCCACCACCACACCACGTCCCTCACTGGTGGTCGGTCGGCCCTCAGACCCCTCCTGGGTCTGCACCATCTCCACAACCCCAGCAGTATCAAGTGCGTCATCCCCTGCAAAGACATAAAAGAAAACAAATGGAAACAGGCATTAGCACTATGGCACACAATTAGGGCTGAGAGGCTACAGAAACAGTACTTGATTGACACATGTCCCACATGACTAAAACCCTCCCATGCATGCACCGTCACTGCGTGTGAAGGGTAGGCAGATGGCACACATTGATGACACCAAGATGGAAGATGAACACATTTGCTGCATGCTGCCTAGCAGTGGCATCACACATTGGCCAGTGATTGGCAGGTCAAATACACATGCCATCACGCAGATGGCATGTACCCTAGCCATGAAGTGAAGAGGGAGAGGAGGTCACCAATTGTTCATTCAGTCCAGTTTGCTCATGAAATTGATTTTTTCATTGAAATGGTTCAAATGTTTAACCTGGAGCTGCCAGTCCAAAATGGTCCTATAGTACTGGGACATGTCTAAACAAATCATGTCCAGGAAACAAAGCCAGTCCACTGTACCATAGCCATGTCAGACATGTGACAATAGGACTGAGAAATCCCGAGTAAAACTGGTGGTATGCAAACAATCTGCCTGAATAAACAGAGGTAAATAAGCAACAATGTTGTGGCAAGATGACACTCCAAGGGCAACTGGCGTGGTGTTGGGCTGGATGTCTAATGTTGGCAGAAGGGATGCTGCTATACCCAAATGCTGGTGCGCAGAATGTATAGGATGAGGCACATGGGTGACCCAAACCACTCAGGCACACACACCCATACCTGGCCCCCAAACAGAAGCCACCGGACAATGCCTCGTAATCTGCCAGTTCTCCCACGCCTTGGATCTGTTCCTCCGTGACGTAGGTCCCAGCAACCTGCTCATGTGGAGTGAGTTCTATGTCCTCTGCTGGAGACCCACCTCCAGTCACTAGAGTTGCGGCATGACTTGAGGCCAAGTTATTCTTTGCCCTGCGCTTCAGGTCATTCCAGCGCTTGTAGCATTCAGTAGTTGTGCGCCTCACGATTCCAAGGGCACTTATGATGTCCGCAATGGTCTGCCAGTGTGCCTGACGTTGTGCAGGTGTGGTCTTGGATCCTGCAACAATCACCATTTTGCGGTCATGTACGGACACATACTCTACAAGTGCATTCAGTTCGGCCTCATTGAAGCTGGGCTTCCTTGACGGTCCGGACTGTGTAGCCATGTCTGGGCCATCAGCAGCCTCTACTGGACGAGCACTCTTCCTCTTCAGCTTGGAAGGTGGTGGGATCCTGAGTGTCCTACGACGCTCTGGACACTAGGGGCAGGAGCCCTGGTGGACTCTGTACTAGGAGTGTGGGATTGCACACTCAGCATGGGAGTTGGTGCAGGCATTAGCTCAAGTGTGATGGTGTCAGGGGGAATGTCAGCATGATGGACTTGGACCGACACTGTCCCGGCTGGGTGTGTGAGAGGTGGGGTGGATGGAGCCGCAGCTGCCCCTGCAGCCTCCCCAGCCTGCCTATGTGGGGCAGCAGATGACCTAGCTGCCCCTGATCCACGTGGCCTGATGACACCAACGTTCACCGGCGCACGTGGCCTAGACCTGCTGACCTGGAAGTCAGCCATGGAGTCACGCTGTGCCAGGTCTGGTTCCACAGTGGGCTGGTCCAACAAGGGCTGAGCATGGATGGTGTCAGCCACATTAACCTCAACCAGGGGGGGGCATGGGTGTCCCTGACTGCTCCTCCACACATGGGGGGCTAGGGACACCCTCCAAGTCACAGCCACGTCCCCTACCGGATCCACCACGGCCACCACTTGGGGCTCGGCCACCTTTGCCACCCTTACGGCTTGTTCGCCTCCCAGCCATGGCACTGATGTTATTGTGCGTATGGGAGTCGATGTGAACTATTGTCCTGGGCAATCGGGGGTCAAAGGGGTTGGGTACCAGATGGTAATCGTACCCTAGTGCTCTAGCAAGGCTGTATGTCTCCCCTGGGGAAAGATGACGGGTCACGCACCGCACAGGCAGCCCAAAAAAGGGAAGTAAGGTGCACGCAACCCCTCCTAGACCACGTGCGTGGAAAAATAAACCTGCACTACGCTGTGGCACCCAGAAACACAAGACTGAACGTATGCGTGTCACACGCAGCCTAGAATGACCTCTGAAGGGGTACCCGACACACGGGGCAAGCACAGATGTTAAATACGTGCGGGACTCACCGTCTGCCAGCAACAAAAGCGTGAAAAATATGCGCGTGTGCACGTTGGCAACACCCCCGCCAAAAGAAGAATTGTACGCTGTCTGAGGAGACAGGACAACAGTAGAAGGGAACGCTGTTTGAGGAAACAGGGCCAGGAAAAAGAGGAAAAGAAAAAAAGCTGTCAGAGGTAACAGGGAGTACGAACTGGAAACGCCGTGAAGTAAATCGCGTGTTAACGACAAGAAGTACAGATTTCACCCACTCGCTCTCCACGAAAAGCACATACAATGAAATGGCGTTCTACACGTACCTTTTATACACACGTCACAGACGCACATACGCGATGAGGCCATTTCCACCAATTACACGCTTTGACACTCGGACGTGTATCTTTTTTTTTACGCGCGCCATTCTCTACGGCCATGCGCGTGACGTCACAGCTGCGCATGGGGGCCTTTGGGCCAATGAAATCGCGTAAGCGTGCAGACGCGCTAAGGGCCTTTCCTCGAATTACACGCAGACGTGCAGGACTTTTCACGTGCCAAATCACTCCGTATCAAGCTGGCCACGCGTGAGCACACAGAAGACCACGCTCCTGCCCAGAAAGCCGATTTACTGCCCCCCAGATCCCCGAGCACGCTCCCACCTGCCATCTGCTGCTGCCTGACTGCCTGCTGCCCACGTGCCATGCCATTTGCTGCCTGCACATCAGCCAGGGGTGCTGTTGCTGTGGCCACCCCTGCTGCAACCGAAGACTCCCGACTGGGATTCCATCGCTCCACAGCCCAGCCCCAGGACCCAGTTACCCACCCACTCCTGCCTCTGGGGTTGTCATGTCGGGCACTGCAACATCTGGCACCACTGACAACCCCCGGCCAGAGAGGCAGAGGGGCACCAGCTTCAGTGCCAGGGAAGTTGGTGTCCTGGTGGAGCAAGTCCTGGGGCAGTATGATGCCCTCTACGGAAGGTTGCGCGCCGACAAGGAAGGACGGACTCGGATCTGGACGGACATCGTGACTGCCATCAACACCGAGGGGATGGCAGTCCGCGACTTCCAACGTGTCAAGAAGCGCTGGGAGGACTTCATGTCCAGGACCCTGAACAAGGCCCGTCGTCTCTTGAAGGCAGCGGATGCTAAGGGGCACCGGGGCCACTTGTCGGAAGATCAGATGAGGGTCCTGGAATGCATATCCCCAGCGCTCCACGTCCAGGTCCTTGAGAGGCAGACCTGTCTGGAGTCGAGCGGCAAGTGTACATGCATCATGATTGTAAGCTGTGCGTGTGGTGATGTGCCAGTAGTGTGCCGGTTGCACATCTGTTTGTATGGGGCCGAGTATGGGTGGGGGTGTACAGGACCGTGAGGCTAACACATGCGAGCGCTGTCATGTGTGAGCCATGGATGGTGCTTGTGTGTGTAGGCTTGCATGCCAAATGCAGTTGTGCGGGCCTGGTGGAGGCTGCCCCTGCACTGCTGGGGGGTGGGGGTGGTGGTAGACATGAGTGGGGGCCTGGTGGAGGCTGCCCCTGCACTGCTGGGGGGTGGGGGTGGTGGGAGACATGAGTGGGGGCCTGGTGGAGGGTGCCCCTGGATGCTGGGGGGTGGGGGTGGTGGGAGACATGAGGGAGGGGCCTGGTGGAGGCTGCCCCTGGATGCTGGGGGGTGGGGGTGATAGGGGACATGAGTGGGGGCCTGGTGGAGGGTGCCCCTGGATGCTGGGGGGTGGGGGTGGTGGGAGACATGAGTGGTGGCCTGGTGGAGGGTGCCCCTGGTGGCTGGGCGGTGGGGGTGATGGTAGACATGAGTGGGGGCCTGGTGGAGGGTGCCCCTGGTGGCTGGGGGGTGGGGGTGGTGGGAGACATGAGTTGGACATGAGTGGGGGCCTGGTGGAGGCTGCCCCTGCACTGCTGGGGGGTGGGGGCGATGGTAGACATGAGTGGGGGCCTGGTGGAGGGTGCCCCATGTGGCTGGGGGGTGGGGGTGGTGGGAGACATGAGTTGGACATGTGTGGGGGCCTGGTGGAGGCTGCCCCTGCACTGCTGGGGGGTGGGGGTGGTGGGAGACATGAGTGGGGGCCTGGTGGAGGGTGCCCCTGGTGGCTGGGGGGTGGGGGTGGTGGGAGACATGAGTGGGGGCCTGGTGGAGGCTGCCCCTGCACTGCTGGGGGGTGGGGGTGGTGGGAGACATGAGTGGGGGCCTGGTGGAGGGTGCCCCTGGATGCTGGGGGGGTGGGGGTGGTGGGAGACATGAGTGGAGGCCTGGTGGAGGGTGACCCTGGTAAATACTGGTGGCTGGGGGTGCAGGGGGACATGCGTTGGTGGCCAATAGTGCAAGGTGACATGTGGGTTGGCTGGGGGGCATGGTCATGGTGGATGGGGTGCCTCCGGGACATGTGCAGGTTAGGCCCCTGTGTTGTGGGCCACCTGCAGGGGCCGTGGAGGGTGTAGAGGGAACACCTGGGAGGACCCACACGTGCAATTCAGGTGTGGTGCTCCCCGCGCACCCCTGGAATACACGTACCCTGCTGCTTTTGCGTGTGATACTTCCCGCGCACCCCTGAAATACACATACCCTGCTGCTTTTGCGTGTGATACTTCCCGCGCACCCCTGGAATACACATACCCTGCTGTTTTTGCGTGTGATACTTCCCACGCACCCCTGGAATACACGTGCCCTGATGGAATCGCGTGTGTTACTTTCCACGCACCTCTGATGTACACGTACCCAGGACAATCGCGTGTGGAACTTCCCGCGAACCACTGAAATACACGTTCCCCGCTTGGCGTTTGCTGTTTGGCAGCCCTGTGAACTGGTCGAGGGTTAGCGCAGCCCTTTGCGATGATTTGGGGATTTTGAAGGCTTTTCCTTGCGCGAGGGCGTTCTTGGGGCGTAACTGGCGCTGCTGCAGGGTCGCTGCGCCACGGCTGGTTTCGGAGGCTGAAATCCATGAATACGCTGTGCGATGGAAAGGATTTTTTTGCACGCGGCTGGCGCAGTGTATCGCACGGGGACACTGTGCGCCAGCCGCGTGCGCCATTTTTGTGCGAATTTCTATGAATTACCCTGTATATGTGTTATCAGGATTGTTTGTTGCATTTCTGTGAAGTACTAACATTTGAAAACACAATTGGTCTGTACTGTGTAAGTAAATGTTGGTGGCAATTGAAATAGAATATTCATTGCTACATTTGCGTAGCAACTTACTCCAACTATATTTGAGAGTTTAAATGGACCAGGTAGTTCTGTATCTGATTGATTTTTTTTTAGTTTGTCTTCCTTCTTTGATGAAGTACCTGGTTTACTTTCCCTAATGGGTTCTTTTATGTTTGTGGTACTTGATGAAATTTTAGTTTCTTTTACTCTCTTTGGAGGATTTGCAGTGACATCCTGTTGCATTTCTGTTTGATTTAGTTTTCTTTTACAATGTTTTACTTTTTGTGGTACAGAATATGTGTTTAGATGGGGGTGCATAGTGAGCGAAGTCTATTGTATTCTAAAATGCAAGGAATATCAGCGTTTACTTTACTTGCATCAAGGTTGATTAGGAATAGACCGTCAAGTGTACGTAAGCGTGATAGTGCTACGTAGCTCATGCCTTCTTTAAAGACTGTGTTACCAATGTCTATCATTGCTTTGTCTAGGGTAAGACCTTGTGATTTATGAATGGTGACTGCATATGCAAGAGTTAGAGAAAATTGTTCTCTGCGTACATACATGTCTTTGAAGAGAAGGAATCGAGCTGTTGAGCGTCCTATCCTTTTTACTTCTGAAAGTTTGTCAAAGAGAATTTTGACAAACTGAATTTTGTTGGAAGCAAAAATGAGTGGGCACCACTGGAACATTAATCTCCTTAATGTCCTTATTACTTGGTAAATGAAGTCTCTGATGTATATTCCCAATAACAGGGTAGTTTACTATGTGCAGGAGCCGGCTGTAAAAGACTTGGAGACACCCAAGTCAAAAATAACAGTGGAAGCAAGAGACCAGGTTCAATACCCAGTCATACAGCCGCTCTCTGAATCCCAATACAGGTTTTAATTAATTACAATGTTGGTAGACACTTAGTGTAGAAATAAAGAGTTGATTAGAAAAAACTCAAAGGTAATATTGTTTTCTCAATGATGATTTTATCTATCCAAAATTAATAATGCGTAGTCACTAATAATTTTTAGTGAGGATGAGTTCTGCCACAAGTCACTCTTTCAACAGACTCAAATTGTGCCAATGCATTTCGGAATATAAATTCCTTCATCAGGGCAAGCCTAAACAACATATACATAACATATATATTTTTTTAAAGTAACAATACCATGAGTATTATGAAACCAATTCAAGCCCGAGGATATGACAATTATGTGAAACGTGCATGCAAATATGTCGAAATAGAATTAGCATCCAGTTAAATAGCATATGAAAATAAAATGTAATAAAACACATACCCAGCAATAATGTTAATAGAAGTAGAAGGAGGACCGGAAATTGAAAAAAGAATAAAAGCAATCAAACAGTGAAAAGTCATGTCTTCATAAAGTATGGTCATACAAAACGGAATATTGTCTGTTACCTGAATGAAGTAAATTAATGTGGCAACTCAACTAAGGGGCTGATATCGTCAGAAAAACGAACCGCTCCCCGAATCCAATGTAAAGACGTCTCTGTAAACATAGACATATCTATTTTAGAATCCCACGAGATTCACAACGTTGTAATTCACAACGTTTGTGGTAAAGTGTAAAGAATAAGCTTACCGTCACAGAGAGTATAGCGGAGCTGTTCTCTCTATGTCTGCCAGTAGCAGACTGACCGCGCTGCATCGGAGTGTGACACGTGATTGCGGCTCCTCGCTAGAGAGCGCGATGCAAGTGTCAAGGCTCCAATCAAGCCAGTAGGCTTGAATAACAAGGATTAAACTATTTTTGGAGACTAATGGGCTCATACCTAGAGTAATAAACCTATTAAGAAAATAAAATAGAAGTAAGTGAAAATCATAGAAAGTGAAGAAATACTCAACGCCAAAATTCCGGGTAATGTAACAAAGAAGATAGTAGCACATGTACGAGGGACAGAACAGAATATAAAAAGAATTATGAAAAAGGATGTAGCTATGTCAATATTTCACATCATGCATCAAATCGTAGATATATAGAAAGATGCTGCCAGTGGTGTCGTCATCAAGACGGCACCTTGGGTACTGGATAAAAATCCAGGATATGCAGCATGCGAACCACACCTACGGGGAGTGTTATAAATCCACTTTGCCCATAAAATTTCAAAATACCAACCATATTTGTAAGTTTGTGTTAACAATAGTTACATGTAAATCATGGTGCCACTAGTACATGGATGTAATTCTAAACAGGTCCATCCAAACAGAAATAACATACAATCAGAGAAAACAATGAAAATTAATCTCCTCATTTAGTCCATTAGGTACCAAACTGCCAAGCCTGTCTATCCAGTAAGTTTCCCTGCGATTTAGACGTTGGCTTAGATCCTCATGAGGACTGTTCTTGGTAAGTACTTCTAAAATCTCAAATCTTATCTGCGTCACATTATGTCCATTAGCCACCCAATGTCGTGCCACAGCTGAATTGGTTTTCGCATTACGGATACAGGACCGATGCTCACTCCACCTTAGTTTGGCTGTTCTTGTCGATTGTTCAACATAGATTTTCCCGCATGGGCACTTGATCCCATAAATGATGTTACTACTGTCACAAGTCCCAAATGTCTTCAGCAGAATCTTCTGTCCTGTTCTCGGATGGTTGATGATGTTGCCTTTGATAACAATGTTGCAATTAACACAATGGAGGCAAGGGAATGTACCAGTACGTTGGGTTGTAGGTCCTTTTATTGCTGGGTTAGTTTGCACCAATTCGTCCCTTAGGTTCCTACTACGTTGATATGCAAAAACTGTTTTTTCATTAAACAGATTCTGTACTCTAATGTCATTTTTGAATATCTCCCAGTGTTTCATAATAGTTTTCTTGATTTTATTACTTTGAGTTGAACATTTTGAAACGTATACTGGCGACTTCAATTCTCTCCTTTCCTTGGGGTTCTGTACTGATAATAGAGCCTCTCATGACAGAGCATTGACCTTGTCAGATGCTAAATCAAGCTCATCCTGCTTGTATCCACAGGCCAGAAATTTCTCCTTCATCTCCATCTGTTGCATTTTACAGTCTTCAGGATCACTCACTATCTTCTTTACCCGTAGTAGCTGACTGTATGGCAGGTTTTTGAGCAAACTTGGCTGGTGAAAGCTGAGGCGATGCAAGAGGTTATTGCGATCAGTGATTTTCTGAAACAGAGAAGTACTGTAGCTGTTAGCTTGCTTTCTGACCTGGACATCTAGGAAAGTTATGGTGTCATATGAAGTTTCCTTAGTGAATTGTATCCTTTGGTCACTGCTGTTAAGATATTCAAAAAATATCTCAAAAGACTCTTTGGTCCCCTTCCAAACTCCAAAGATATCATCTATGTATCTTGTCCATATCCGAATGTCCTTATTCCATTCTTGTCTCTTCAATACATGGTCAGTCTCAAATTTGTGCATGAAACTATTGGCGTATGAGGGTGCCATAGTGGCCCCCATTGAAGTTCCTGCAATTTGTAAGTAGAACTGATTGCATACTGAAAATAAGAGTTCTCTGCAAAAAATTGTAGAAGGACCAGTATAAATTCCTTCTGGGCACGTATTTCAGGTGCTTCAAGCAAAAGCCATTCCACAGCTTCTATCCCTAGGTCATGAGGTGTAGAGACTCTTCACGTCAATTGTAAACATCAAATCTTCTTGTAAAGGTGTCAAGGAGTTGAGTTTTTGAAGGAAATGGGTGGTATCCCGTGTGTAAGTACATGTTTTCTGGATTAGAGGCTGTAGGAAGAAGTCAATATAGATCCCTAGAGGTTGGTTAATGCTCTCTATTCCTGCGACGATTGGTCTGCCAGGTGGTTTAGTACCATCCTTATGGATCTTCGGCAGCGTGTAGAAATTTGGTATTCTCGGATGACTTTTGGAAAGAAATCTTTGTGTATGTTCATTGATCCATTCTAATTCTAGTGCTTTAGCCAAAAGGCTCTTCAAGTTCTGTTGAATAGAGAGGGTTGGGTCATGGTCAAAAGTGGTATATGTGGTATCATCTTGGAGCTGTCTAATACACTCGGCATCATAGTCAGTTGTATTCTGGATGACTAGAGCTCCCCCCTTGTCTGCTGGACGGATGGTGATACTTTTATCACTAAACAGGTCCCTGATTAATCTCATTTCATGTGGTTTAAGGTTCCTGTATGGAGGAGTTTTGTAGCTGATGCGTTCAAGATCACGAGTAACCAATTTCTGGAAAATTTCAATGGATGGTACCGTAATAGGTGGTACAAATCCACTTTTGATCCTGAATTCCTGATAATCTGGCATCTTGGCTGGACTGTCTTGTGTTTCCAATTCTTCAAAGAATACTTTCAGTTTGAGCTTGCAAACAAATTTGTATAGTTCAATCTTTGTATCAAACAAGGTGGTTCCGTAAGTGTGTACGAAACTTAAGCCTTTTTGAAGAGTCTCTTCTTCAGACTTGTTCAGTCTCCTCTCCGATATATTTATCACTAAGTTTTCTTTTGTTGCAATCTGGTCTGAGGTTTGCTTTTTAGGTTTCCTCCTCCCCTTGCGGGTTCTTTTCGGGGGGCGCCTAAAAAAGATAAAGTAGATGAAGCTCAGGCTGAAGGACTTGTAATCTGCACTGGATTCTCTGTGGTGTGCTCGGCTGCAGTCTCAGACTCTCTCTGGGCTTCTGAGTCAGAACTGGAGGTATTATCTGATGCGTATTTAAACAGTTTCTTAGGTGCTACTGGACCATATCTGTACATCCAGGTATATACCTCATCATTAATATAGTCATAAGTGTTGCATTTAAATTTCTTGACCTTCTTCTGTTTAAGTTCCGACTTGTAATCTTCAAGTTTTGTGTTAATTTCTACTAGTATGGAATCATATTCTTCCATTCCAAGCGTACTAGCCAACTCCTTTTCTATCTCCTCAATTTCTGTACTGAGGGCTGTCAAGTTCTTCGATAATTCTTGGATAGTTAATAAGATGAGATCCAATGAACATTTGTTAAGAATGGCCTCCCATCTACGAACAAACTCTTTACTCTCCTTGCAAAGGGTTGGTCGGAGCTGTATGCGAAGACCTCTTGGAATACGTTGATTTTTAAAGTATCGTCCAAGGGTAATTGCATGTAATTTCCTATTAATCTCCTTGCAAATGAGGTACTCTAATTGTTTAACCCTTTAAGTGCCATTGTTGTCCCCCCCCCAGTGCCACAGGTTTTTTTTAAAATCGCGGTACCCACCGCAAAACCCGCCCAACATTTCCCCCATCATTAACCCCTTAAGTGCCACCGACGACCCGGCTCGTCGGTGGCAACCTGGAGCGGTTTTTACCGACGAGCCGGCTCGTCTGTGGCATTTAAGAGGTTAATCCGCTTGGCTGGATCCTTTGGTGTGGTACCATGGGCACCAATAGATGTTTCGCTAATTAGTTCAAGAATGGCAGATGCTTCCTCAGATGAGAAACCTAAGGTTTCAGCACATTTGTTTGATAAACCTTCAATGTCCTCAAATGACATATTTTTAGTAGTTCGACAAAATATTCTCAAAGTAGTGTGCCGCCACTGCTGTGTGTCTCACCATGGGAAAAGAAAAAAGCAGGAAGCAAAAATGAGTGGGCACCACTGGAACATTAATCTCCTTAATGTCCTTATTACTTGGTAAATGAAGTCTCTGATGTATATTCCCAATAACAGGGTAGTTTACTATATGCAGGAGCCGGCTGTAAAAGACTTGGAGACACCCAAGTCAAAAATAACACTAGAAGCAAGAGACCAGGTGCATATAGAAGCAAGAAACCAGTTTTTGCATATCAACGTAGTAGGAACCTAAGGGACGAATTGGTGCAAACTAAACCAGCAATAAAAGGACCTACAACCCAACGTACTGGTACATTCCCTTGCCTCCATTGTGTTAATTGCAACTTTGTTATCAAAGGCAACATCATCAACCATCCGAGAACAGGACAGAAGATTTTGCTGAAGACATTTGGGACTTGTGACAGTAGTAACATCATTTATGGGATCAAGTGCCCATGCGGGAAATTCTATGTTGGACAATCGACAAGAACAGCCAAACTAAGGTGGAGTGAGCATCGGTCCTGTATCCGTAATGCGAAAACCAATTCAGCTGTGGCACGACATTGGGTGGCTAATGGACATAATGTGACGCAGATAAGATTTGTGATTTTAGAAGTACTTACCAAGAACAGTCCTCATGAGGATCTAAGCCAACGTCTAAATCGCAGGGAAACTTACTGGATAGACAGGCTTGGCAGTTTGGTACCTAATGGACTAAATGAGGAGATTAATTTTCATTGTTTTCTCTGATTGTATGTTATTTCTGTTTGGATGGACCTGTTTAGAATTACATCCATGTACTAGTGGCACCATGATTTACATGTAACTATTGTTAACACAAACTTACAAATATGGTTGGTATTTTGAAATTTTACGGGCAAAGTGGATTTATAACACTCCCCGTAGGTGTGGTTCGCATGCTGCATATCCTGGATTTTTATCCAGTACCCAAGGTGCCGTCTTGATGACGACACCACTGGCAGCATCTTTCTATATATCTACGATTTGATGCATGATGTGAAATATTGACATAGCTACATCCTTTTTCATAATTCTTTTTATATTCTGTTCTGTCCCTCGTACATGTGCTACTATCTTCTTTGTTACATTACCCGGAATTTTGGCGTTGAGTATTTCTTCACTTTCTATGATTTTCACTTACTTCTATTTTATTTTCTTAATAGGTTTATACTCTAGGTATGAGCCCATTAGTCTCCAAAAATAGTTTAATCCTTGTTATTCAAGCCTACTGGCTTGATTGCAGCCTTGACACTTGCATCGCGCCCTCTAGCGAGGAGCCGCGATCACGTGTCATATTTAGCTAGGTTGCTAAGTAACACTCCGATGCAGCGCGGTCAGTCTGCTACTGGCAGACATAGAGAGAACAGCTCCACTATACTCTCTGTGACGGTAAGCTTATTCTTTACACTTTACCACAAACGTTGTGAATTACAACGTTGTGAATCTCCTGGGATTCTAAACTAGATGTGTCTATGTTTACAGAGATGTCTTTACATTAGATTCGGGGAGCGGTTCGTTTTTCTGACGATATCAGCCCCTTAGTTGAGTTGCCACATTAATTTACTTCATTCAGGTAACAGACAATATTCCGTTTTGTATGACCATACTTTATGAAGACATGACTTTTCACTGTTTGATTGCTTTTATTCTTTTTTCAATTTCCGGTCCTCCTTCTACTTCTACAAACATTATTGCTGGGTATGTGTTTTATTACATTTTATTTTCATATGCTATTTAACTGGATGCTAATTCTATTTCGACATATTTGCATGCATGTTTCACATAATTGTCATATCCTCGGGCTTGAATTGGTTTCATAATACTTATGGTTTTGTTACTTTAAAAAAATATATATGTTATGTTTATGTTGTTTAGACTTGCCCTGATGAAGGAATTTGTATTCCAAAATGCATTGGCACAATTTGAGTCTGTTGAAAGAGTGACTTGTGGCAGAACTCTTCCTCACTAAAAATTATTAGTGACTACGCATTATTAATTTTGGATAGATAAAATCATCATTGAGAAAACAATATTACCTTTGAGTTTTTTCTAATCAACTCTTTATTTCTACACTAAGTGTCTACCAACATTGTAATTAATTAAAACCTGTATTGGGATTCAGAGAGCGGCTGTATGACTGGGTATTGAAACTGAATTTTGTTGTCACGTGGGTATGTTTGAGAGCCAACAACTGTACCCAGTGCTCCATTAACTAGTCCTTGGTCCACGTCAAGGTTACGTTTAAGCATTACTCTGCAATTTAACGATAATTTTAATATGTTTTCCAAGCCTGCTGTGTTTGAGATTGATGTTTCTAAACTATTTAGTATTGTTGTGGCTTGGTCACACATGGGTAGTGTCATACCATGTACATCTAGTTTGTCGGTGGCGCTAATTTCCATTATTGGTTGCATTTCTTTACTTAACATTATTTCATTGAATTTGAAACAGCTTGCAAGATTTGGCATTAAGGCCATACAATTGACATCTTTGCGGGCTAATTGTTCCATAACATCTGTAGCACATGCATTATCACCATAAAGTGCATGAATGTGCCGGGTTTTCAATATTGCTTCTGCTTCTTTAGAAAGTATACCAACTCTGATACTTTTTAAGATGTTGGCATAAGTGAGAGCTGCAGATTGCTGCATGTTTTCTGTTAATTCTCTGTATTGGAAATGTTGCCAAAGGTTGACATTTCCAATGCTGCCAACAGTTTTACAGCAGAGTTTGTGACCTAATGTTTTAAAAATAGGCTCACCTTTTACTGGTGTCAATTGCAAAGATCTCCGAAAACAATAATGTGTTTTCCTGCAAAGAGCTCTTCATAGTTTGTTTTGAGTACTTCTTGTAATCTGAGGTGAATCAAAGCCAACATTAAGTTGGACACCATGCTCACTTCATCTATTAGTAGCATTTTCATTTGTTTCAATACTCTGCGTAGTTCCATCTGTAGAAAGTTTGTAATAGTCTAATTTGTTTTGGTGTTCTACTGGCAGGAGTAGTAATCGGTGTAACGTGACACCACCTATGTTGTAGGCAGCTAAACCTGTGTGGGCAGTGACAACAGCTGACATTTTGTTGTTTGTCAATTGTTGAAGGAATTTACTGATGATTTTGATTAGGAATGTTTTGCCGGAACCAGCTTCACCATTGACGTACAATAGTATAAGTTTGTAATTTTGGCAGGTGCATTCTTTGTTTTCATGCTGTACACCATGTGCAATCTCTTTTGTTACTTCTTGAAAAATGCTACGTTGCTCATTGTTTAGTTTTGATTGTAGTATAGTTAAGTCTTCTTTATCTTCATACTGACACATGGTGTTTTCTACTTCTATCATAGCTAATTCTGCTTCATTTGTTGTTAGTGGCTCCCCCAGTGGTTCTTGGCTTCCTGTTACAGAAGGTTGACTACTGTCAGGAGTGTCCTTATCTAGTTGGGCCTGGAGTTCTTCTTCGTGTTGCTGTTCATTGTGCGACATTGTTTTGTACTGTGTAAAGTTTACATCAGTTATAGTGCTTTCATTTGCTTTGAAAGCATCTTCATATGAGTCATAGTTATCTAGTATTTCTTCTTCTTTTCTCCATGGTTTAAAGAGTTGTAGCAGGGACATGTAATATACTTCTTTATGTTGAGGAGTCTTTAATGACAATTTGATTTGGTGAGTTTTACTAAGCTGCCGTCACAGTTTGTCACTCTGTATTTACCGTTTTTTTCATCAGGTTTTATATTATTTTTGTATGTGTAGTTTTGGGCTATGTGGTATAGACACATGGTTTCCAAAGTGGTACTCCTGTGTGGGTAGTATGTGTCCAATAAATTGTTTTTTAAAATGTCTTGGCTGTTGGGATCATGTTTGGCTATTGTTTCTATGTCTTTGTATGATTTTAGAACTCTTTTTCTAGATTTAGCTGGACCAAGACTTAGCCATACTATATTTTCAGATTTACCATACAGTGCAGTACCAGTTAAACGATCAGCTGCTTCATAGGATCCACATTCTCTATGGGACAGCATTTTTATGCCCAAGCTGTATAAGCTGTATAATCTTTGAGAGACTGTTTTATCTGATGACAGGTCATTCCAGAGGTCTTGCAGCTCTGTCGTTTCTGCTTTGGTTAAGTATGCTGTGACATATCGTGCAACTGCAGTAGAATTGTCTGCAATGTACTGAACATCTATGTTTGCATTCCGTAAGTGGGCAATGATTGCATTGTAATCATTGATATATTTTTCATCTTCTTTTCTTTTTATGTAATATGTATTTTTAGGTGACTTGCCTTTAACACTATGTCTAACTGAAGACATGAGGTTGTTCACTTGACCTGTATTTGTAACTGGTCTAGGGAAACCAAATCGGCATTTGGTGTAGTATTTCCCTTTGTTTTTGTATTTGCGACGACAATATTTGCCACATTTGTGTCTTTGAAATTGTAAAATTTGTGCATCAAGATCACTACTTTTGGATTCCGATGGAATTTCACAAGTGACATATTTTTCAATAAACTGTAAAACAGTGGCATCACTGTCTTGACCAAATTTAGGAGCATCTTTGATCCATAAAAGCATGTGGATATGTGGTGCTCCTCTGGCTTGGTATTCTTTTCTCCAAAAGAAGTGTTGGACTTCTCCAAGGGGAGGAACAGTTTTATTACAAATAAAATGTAGCATAGCAATGAAGCGATGGTGAAAATATCTTGAAACATTAACAGGATCAAGAGAACAAAGTTCTCCAGGTGTTAGTATATCTATGTTTGTTTTGTTTTTGTTTGATATGCGTAGGAAATCATGTAAATCTTCCCATGCATATTCTGCACAACTTAATGTAACAAACCAAGTGGGTGGGCCAAGGTTTCTGATCATACAACGTACATCTCCATGACGTCGAAACCAGTACTCTTTAGTACCACGCATATTTGCTAATAGATTTGTAATATTTGATTGTAAAACCTCATCTTTTTGTTGCACTTTTTGTAATAATTGTGTAGCTGTCATATTTTGAAAGTGGGATCCTGATTTTAATATGTGTGCAACTCTGTAACATAAAGTTGCTAGTTCACTTTCAAAGAGTCGGTGGAATATGTATTCCACATCTTGTCTAAATCTGGGATCTTCAGAATACATCCGTAATGAGCGGTATTCTGATGCTGATATTTGAATCAGTCTATCATCGTACCTTCCTCCTTTGCCAGTAGGAAAGAGTAGAGGAAAAGCACGTGCTTCTATACTTTTTTCCCATATTCTGATTGGTGATCCTTTTGTTTAACGCATTTGGTACGTTTCCAGTGCATCTTCTATGGTGTCATTAGAGTGCAATGGATGAATTGTATAATGGTCTAAAGTGTTTGATACTGTAGCAGGATCTAGGAGCTCAAATTGGCCAGCTTCTTGTGTCTCTTGAATTAGTTCATTTGTATCCTTTAAGTTTTCTTCAATATTAATTTCTTTGTAATATTCATTATTCTCTTTAAGATATTGCAAGGCTTCTCTAACTTTATGTAAATCTACCAGCTGTTGTTTGTCTTTTGTAGGTACTCCATTTAACAAGATAATTAAAGATTGTTGCATTGGACATTGCACTCCTAGAGTGTGCACATTTTCTTTTAGATCTAATGGTAAATACACTACTTTTCCACGAATACCTTTCACTAATTCAGAGGGAGGTAATTTTGCAGTTTTTGGTTGAAGGAGTATTATTGCTTGAAATGGGTGCACTGTTTGAATTATGATGCTCTCATATAAATTAAGTTGCTGAAGGGATTTTGGCAGTGGATATAATTCCAAATTATTTGTGATAGCACGTGAAGGAGTTTGGTTGTTGTCAAGTTTTGTAGTGCAGTAACTACAAAGTATTATGGGGTCAGTTATTTCGTATTTGTTTTCTGCTATAAGGTAGAGAGCTAATTCAAACCATTTAGAATCTTCATTGTCTTCTATTTTGTATGATAGGTCTACAGTTTTTGTGTTACTTTTATAAAAAGTTCTGCGGCAACATACACACACATGGTTTGGTACTTCAGCTGATGTACTTTAAAATTTTAGTATTTATTTTTTGTATGTGTGTAGTAAAAGGTTGCCATGTGTAGAATTGTTACTAATTTGGTTTACAGCTATTTCATTCTGTAAGTGGGTTTCACTTCCAAAATATTTTTTCTGGATATAGTCGATTTCTTCTAGTAGGTCTTTTGCTGTACCATGTAGAAGAATGCTATTTAAATTGGTTAGTGCTAAAGCAGGACTTTTAGCATAGTACAGTTTATAAACTAGATTTCTTATAGTTGAAGGATGTGTTGATATCCTTTTGATATCATGGAAGGTGGTTTTGCATGAAGGTCCTGTAATGCAGTCCAATGAATGTCCTTGTAGTCCTGTGTACTTGCGTACTGGACAGGTATCCATATTTTGCAGTAGTTTAATTTTGATTTTGTCTTTGCTTTTCACATATTGATTGAGGAATTGGTGTAAAGACTTGAAAAATTGTTTGGGAATGTTACACATTGACGTGCATGGCCATTTGTACACTAGACGTTCTGATTCAGTTGAATGGAGGGGTAATTCTAAGTTTTCAGGGCAAATTTTTGTAAGGAGTACTTCTTGTTCCATTATGGTATTATTAACTTTTTCATAACCTCGACCACTGCTATGTATGGCAATTGTATTTGTTTGATTTTGTTTGTACGCTTCTTCATTAAAGTATGGTTCTGTGCTCGTAGTGTGACTCCATTCACCTCTGCAGATACTTAAGAAGTTCTTTCTGTTGACATTTCGTTTATTGAGAAGTCTTTTTTCTAATTTAGTTATTAGTTTTGTTAGTGGTTTCATTTTGTTTAACACTAAAATAAATAACTTTCTTTTGAGAAGAATTGCACTGTCTATCAACGCTTCTAAGATTAATTTCCTACGATAGGTTTTAAGCGTTGAACCTGGTTTCTGTCCTGTTTTTATAAGATTTTGAAGGACTTTGTGTTGGAACATTTTGGCTAAAATACTTTTCTTGGTATTCTTACTTTGAACTATATCAAGATTTAAAGAAGCAGTTTTATCTGTAGTGATAGCTGATTTTCTGTTAATTGTTTTTTGGTTTGGTTTACATTTTGATAGAGGAGGCAAAGATTTTGTACTTGAAACTTCTTTTGTTTCACTAAATGACTGTATTAGCTGTTTTGTTTCAACTTTTTTTACAAATTATGCTAGAGATGAATGCTTATGTTGGACACTTTTATTTTCATTTGCTCTACTTCTGCGTTGCTTTCTACGGACTTGATTTGTGGTAGGCATTCTTTAGGGTCTGTTGAAAAAAATAAAGAAGGTATGGGTTGGGGTGTTCTGCAATGTATGTGTGCTGTGTGCATGAGTGTTTGAGTAAGATTATAAAGATATATCTAATGGTGTGTGATTGTGCATTGGGAACTACAACTAGTAGGGATGGGTATCCTTGAATTAATGTGTTACTAAACTGGGGTTCAGATGACAGAAAAAAGTAAGCTAGTTGTGTGGAGAAGTATAAATAGTATATCTAATGCTATACAATTAAAACAGTTGTTTGCTCTATAACATCTAAATTCTAGCGGTTGAGTTGGGTAATTTATTTGTCGAAAAATAGGAATTTGTGGGCCATTCTGGCTGTAAATCGCTGTTTAAGACATGGGGATTTTTGGAGAGAATGGTGCAGAATCTCTATTTTTAGGCACAGAAATAGCATGAATTAACCTTACAGTATGTTTGAGTAATAATACAAATATTATGGTGATATTCTACTTACTTTTTTTCTAAAATTAGCAGGTTACTTCTTAGTTGTTCTTTGTACTTCAAATTCGGCTGCTTCTTTTCAGGAGAATGGTCTTCACTGCAATTGTAAAAGAAACAAATTAGTAATTTTCTTTGTATATAGCACTGTTTTTAATTTAGATATTGATTTTTTTAATTGAAATCCTCAGCGCCTTCCTCAAAACCATTAAAACTATCTTATTTACATAAGATATGTCGCACCAGTTGAATACATATGATATGTTCTTAATGAACAAATTGTATTGCAATGACTAACTGTAGGAAACAAAATATCTTTACTATGTCTTATGAAATTCATAATGTACCACTGAATACCATTATTCCTGTAACTAAGCTCTTCCAAGTAATAGTGCCTCAATGTCATGGGCTGCTTGTCCTATAAAAATGTAAGTAATTAAATAAACAAAGAAATTAAAAAATATATGTAATTGTTCAAGTATTATTGTTTGGGATTTGAACATAGAGTGTGCATGCAATTTTGTTTGACTATATGTAGTCTATGTATTTCATTTAAAAAAATGTTATTTTAACATGATTTGAGTGTGTGTGTGTATAAAGAAATTAAATAGTATAAAGGTTTGTAAGTGACAGTTGATTTTAGGAGATTGAAAAAAGACAGTAGATTCATTTTACAGATTATACAAGCTAAAAGTCAGTTAGAAAATGTGTTCATGTACTGTACAGAAAATATGCATACCTGTAGTTTGTGTTCATGCATATGGATATGCATGGAGCTGCAAGTAGAAATCTCGGACACTTGTACAGTATTTCTTGTAGATGGTGCTTGCCAATGATATGATACTTGACTCAGAGAGATTCACAGTACATTTGTAGTGCTGATCTATGATGATGCAGTTAGATGTAGAGGTCTTGAATGTGATTGGTGGATGGTCATGTGACTTCTTAGCTACATCCAATGAGGGAATGGCACAGAGAGTGAAGTGGAAATGGTAGAAGGGCTGTTCATGTTACGATATGTCAGCGGACATGGCGGTAGTTCGCGGACATCGGGTGTTACATCCGGGGATTTTTGGGTTCAGAAGTCATGCAAATGAGAATGCACACTGAAAGGGATTGGTCAGGAAAGTTTAGTGGGTGTGTTGTGCCAGGAGAGAGTTTCTCAGATACTCCTTTTGCTAAGAGAAGAACAGATAGCTATGGCTGTGTGTTTCAGAAAACAGATTGTTTGGATTTTGGGAGACTCGTGGATACATTGGTTGAAGGTGCATGCAGAAAACTGTGGAGTAGCTGTAGATCTTGGATTCCCACATGTGGAAGTACGCTGGCATGGAGTACATGGAATGAAGTGGTTGGACTTGTTACCTCTCTGTGCTACTTTGGAGACAGAGCAACATCCAGATGTAATTATAATTAATTGTGGAGGGAACAGTTTAGGACATGAATTTCTTTGTAATTTGCAATGAAAGAAGGACTTGGGAAGGTCATGGACATGTTTCCAAATTCTCAAGTAATTTTTTCACGGATTGCACAGAGACAAATGTGGCTTCGTTCTTCTTCATTTGGTCCCCAAATGGAGAAAGCAAGGCGCAATGTCAATAAGGCTCTTTGTGCCTTTCTAAGAGATGTTGGCATGTCCTCTTTTCACAATGAAAATATTATGTTTCGTAGTACATACATTTTTCGCAGAGATGGAGTACATCTAACTTATGCTGCCAATCAGATTTTTCTAAGAAACATACAAAACGCATTGCGACCTTTTTTAGAATTACAGCATCCATTTTGAAGTAGGTGTTGAGTATTTATAATTTTTGAAACACAAACACCTCCCAAAGGCTCTTTTCAGAGCCACCACTTCCTCCCAGAGAAAATTGCAATGGTTATGATAGGGCAGCACCCCAAACTTTTAGATGTCCGCGGACTGTCCGCGGACTTCTAAAAAATACAAAGGGCCCAGCTTCATTTATTTTCACTTCTATTTTTTTAACTGTGAAAGGCGGCTCTGAAAAGAGCCTTATTTTTTTTTTGTTATTTTATATATTTTTTTTTTTTATACACGACACTCTAGGAGAGGAGGGGAAAGGAGGGTGAAGGGGGGACACCAACCACAGGGATAAGAAAGGGCGAGCTGAGAGAGGAAGAGAGAGGAAGATGTAGAGTGGGTTTTATTTGGGTAGTGAGGTCTTCTCGTGCTCTGATACGATAGTCTCAAAAGTACTACAAAGTCGCTCCCCCTGCAGAGTACTGTGTCGCAGTACATACACACAACTGTGACCCTCGAAAGGTAAGGGTCATCAGCATTATGTATGGCCTGTGAGGCAGCTTGAGGAAGACGCTGTCCCACAGAGGTGTTCCTTGTGGTGACAGAATCAGAAACGGAGGATGAAGTAGAGGAAATCAACCTACTACGCTCCTCGCAAGATACAACCTTGGAAATGGCCCCAGAGTGAAATGACCTTCGGTGTCGCTTCATGGTATAGGTGCCAAAGCTGTACAGACCATGCCTCCCGCGACTGAGTACCATTTTGCACTCATTGCAGGTGACTCGGTTCGCACAAGCCATGAATGGTAAATAACCGCCACACCCAAGACTCACGCCGAGTGCGGGTAGTAGGGATTTCCACTACCTCATTCTCTTCATCCTCTTCTTCCTCCTCTGCATCCTGACTCCTGTTCCCCTCTTCAGGCCCTTGGGGAGGTGGTGGTGGTGGAGGGGGTGGGGGTGGTGCTGAAGCAGGTGCAGCACCAGGTGGCAGTAGTGCAGCCATGGATGCCATCTCGATGATGGTGTAATCTGCAGGAAAAATAGCTGTGCTTTGAAGAATAGCCAGAAACACAATGAGAATAAGCTGTAGGGCGTGATCTTTTATAGGGGTGCTTGTACGCAGTTCGCGGACATGCACGCTGTCCACGGACAGATCAAACACAAATAAAGGTTCAAAATGTTTCAAAAAGTATGTAGAAACTCAGGATTAGTATGTGGGACTTGTGCTATGGTGAGTTTTTATTGAGAAATATTGTGGATTACTTCAAAATTTACTTTTAAATTGTTCGGGGACACGAACAGTGTCCGCATTCAGAAAACGCGATCAGCGTGGGCGCGGTCACATGATCGCTTCGCGAACATGTTCGCGAAGGAAGCAGCTGTCCGCAGGACACCAAATACACAGACATTGGTTTGCGCATGCGCGTTGATGTTCTACGGACACTGTTCGGGTCCTGAACTAATTAAAAGTGCGTCACACGTCAAACGAACAGTTACGGACAACTGTTTGTTCTTAGAACAGTTTAACTTCCTTGTGAACAATACGGACAGACATAGCGTCCTCAGGACACCTCAATTTTCGTTTATTTACGAACATTTCAGAACACCGCGTGTGTTCTTAGAACAGTTTCAACTTGCTAGCGAACAGTACGGACAGGTATAATGTTCTTCAGGACACCTCCATTTTCATTTATTTATGAACATTTCAGGACACCACTTGTGTTCTTAGAACAGTTTCAACTTGCTAGTGAACACTACGGACAGGTAGAGTGTTCTTCAGGACACCTCCATTTTTTCGTTTATTTACGCACATTTCAGGACAACCGCGCTGTCCGCAGACACCTAAATTGTTTTTTTTTTAAACTGAAACTAATTACAACACAATATAAAAAAGTAACTTTTAACATATATCAACAATTTATGACAGAGAAGGTGAGGCAGAAACAGAAACAAAAACAGGAGAATTAGGGGTTTCAACATGATTGGTATCAGGTGAAGAAGGGATGGAAGTCTCATCAAAACGTTTTGGGTTATGGAGAGGGTTTGGGGATAATTGACTGGGATATGGTGAGGGGGGACAAGTACATGAGGAACAATAGTATGAGATTTTTGTTTTAAAATGATCCCCAACAAAAGTTTTCAAATTATTAAAATTGGTCAACAATAAATCCATTTTTTTCTTTTATGCTGTCAAGAGTGTTATCCGTAACAGTTTCTTCAGAGGTATTTTCTATTTTGGTATGCTTTGTACAAAATAAATATATATGTTAAATGTATATAAAATAATAATAATTAAATGGTTTATATTGTATAGTGTGTACCATTAGTTTCACTATCTTCTGACATTTCCTCATGTGGGAAATGCTCCTTTAGCCATTCCAGAGTACTTGACATTTCTGTGAGAAAAAAAAAAGATAATATTTTTTTTAATCTAATACAGAAAGTTTATAAATATATGAGTAAAATGAAGTACACTTACTATTTCAGGTAAGATATGTTCTGAGTAATCTGCAGGTCTGGTCTGGTCTTGCTCTTAGTTGTGGAGTGTCTGTGAGGTAATTTTGTTGGAAGCCAATTTATCTTCTTTTGGTATATTCCATTTTAGAACATATTGTATTTAAATGAATGGTTAGTGTGTTACATATATGGGTTACATTTCTTATGTATTACTACATATAATATGTATGTGTGCTGGTTTGTGAATTTGTAAAATGTTCATATGTTATGATATAGCAATTAAATATACCCCCCCAGAGTTTTTAGGTAGTGGTACTGTTGTCCGAACATGTCCGAGGACATCAAACAAGTTTGCGGACATCAAATTCAGTAGAAGGGGTTCAGTATGTTCTATATTACATGTACATAAAGTAAAAGTTATTATTGTTAAGTTGTGCTACTGAAAACCTATGAAATTCAGTGAAAAAACGTTGTTAAAGGGACGTTATGGTTAAGTTGCGCTACTAAAAACCTATGAAATTCAGTGAAAAAAACTTTGTTAAAGGGACGTTATGGTTAAGTTGCGCTACTAAAAACCTATGAAATTCAGTGAAAAAACGTTAAAGGGACGTTATGGTTCCAAGTAAAACCGAAAAACCCCTGAAATTTGCCAGTTATGGTAAACTAAGCAACCATAACTCGCGCCACCACCGTGCACTGCTAAGACTAACACCCAGGACATCAATGATGACATCACAAATGTCATTGATGACATGACTGAAGACATCCCATGTCTGGCTCCCTCTTTTTCCTTTACTGACATAACTAGGCCACATGGTTTTCTTCAGTAACAGTCAGGAACTAAAAATTGTAAACGTACTATATTTGTAGACTTATCCTTCGAGTATGTTCTTACAGTAATTCTCTTAGGGTCCAGTCATATCATATGAAACATATACATAGGGCAAGACACAAGCTTGAAAGACAGCAATCCTTTCTGTGCATGAAAATAACCAATAGGATTATCAGCACTTTCTGATAGTTCTGTTGTTTTCTTATGGCTGTACTTTCCCTGTATATGCTCATATTTGTATACATTGTACTCACACTGCTTCCTTAGGGTCCAGTCACATCATGTGATACATTTACATAGGGTAAATAGCAGCTTTGAAAACAGAGCAATCATTCATTTGCATGAAAATAATCAGTTAGGTTATGAATTGTTTCTGCTACTACTTCTGCTTTTTTGCTTACATCACTTTCCCTGTATATACACATATTTGTATGTGTTCTTGTCTCTTTGTGTTTTCTCTGTAGTAATGCAGTTATGTAAAACATGGGTTTTATTAGCTACCTATTACATATTTCACAGTACACAAAACACTAATAAGAAAACAATTATCATTTCATTATTCAACATATCAACATTATGAATATTATACCTTCATCATGTATGCTGCACACAATACTATGTTTCTGCATGAGTAACTTAGTATACCAGATAGAACCTCATAATAGAATGCTATTTATATCAATGCATTGTTTAATGCACTAATTAGCGTATGATATTTATTGCAATGATCCTTGACACTTTTTTCTCAACATTATAATAAGGATCCCTTGTACACACATTTCATGAAAAGTAAATGCACGTGTGATGTCATCAGTGATGTCATCAATGAAATTTGTGATGCCATCTTTGATGTCATGGGTGTAAGTCTTAGCAGTGCACGGCGGTGGTGCGAATTATGGTTGCTTAGCTTACCATAACTGGCGAATTTCAGGGGTTTTTCGGTTTTACTTGGAACCATAACGTCCCTTTAACAAAGTTGTTTTAACTGAATATATATATTCCAAAAAAAGGAAAACATTATTTCTTCTTTTTCCCCAGAGGGGATGGCACTCCAAACAATGAAATACTCACCAGGGAAATGCTTTGTCCGTTATTGAAGACAAAAGGCAATGATATATCCAGTTTTATTACGGCATTAGCCAAGGTAGCAACCACACGGTACACCACATTTCACAGCTTCCTCGCTGCTTGATCAGGTACAAGTAAGTGCTTGGTTACATTGTATAAATATACCCACCATTACCCAACTCTATGGTTCTACTATCAGTGGTGGTCCCTTTTTAGTTTTCATTGCTACCAGAACTCAGCCTATTTTTGCTAATGAACATGGTTGCCATTTTGTAATGGCTATTGAAACAGCTCGCGCATATACTTGGTTACTAGTACTCCTTTGTAAAGGCAGACATAACCGTGGGAGTATAGATGGATTCCCAGCCTTTTGAACACATTCTTATATTTGTTCAGTAGTGCATTGTTAATTTAGGCATCCTTACCAAAGTGTATCGCTCATATTTAAACGTTGCCTGAGGCAAAAGTAACGTGAGTTAACAATGCAGCCACTTCAGTTACGGGTGTTTTTTAAGGTGAATAGTGTATGAACCTTTGTGCACAGACAAAAAGTCTGAACCTTTGCAATAAAGTGCATAGTGCTAATAAACTGTAAACAGGTCATAAAGTGCATAAATCAAGCCTTACATATTGGTATATGTCGAATGCTAATCAATAAAGTGCATAGTGCTTAGCTTTGCGTAACCATTCTTCAAGTACGAATTTGCATGAAGTTCTCACTTAAAATAGATTCATAAAGTGCATAGTGCAAATGAAATTTCACTTGCGGTAGAATAATAAGGTGCATAATGCAAATATAATCTATGAGTAAAATTAACATCTATATAAACATGAATCCAAGCTAGGCCTTCTGTATTTAAATATTGGTAGCGAAAGTTAACTATTACTAGCGACCATTCTCATTATCTGTGTACGGGAACCACCACGGAGTAGAAATTTAAAATGAATAAAAACACATATAAACACCATTGATTGAACAATCATATAACCACGACCAGGCACTAATCACAAATTGTTAAAATCTTGAGTAAGATGTAATAAAAGCATCAAACCACCAAGCCTTGCTTTCTAAAGTTCTTGTAGATATACAAACTGGCAGTTAAAAAATTAACTGAAATTAATATACACTAGTGACCCAGTTTATTTCCATAAGGCAATAAGAACAATTAAAAATGATCATTAGTTATTGATAGACCATTTTCTCAGGTTCCTAGGTATGTGTATAACTCTTCATCAAGGTTATGGCCTTTAGGTTTTTTCGATTCAAGGTCCAAAATAAATCTAGTCTCCATTTGGCGTAGTGCTAGTTCTCTGTTGCCCCCACGAGGGTTAGCTGATGTAATCCAAAGAATCTCAGGCTGTCGAACTTGCTCTCATGTATGTATTTGAAGTGGACTGTCATTGGGTAAGAAGGGTCACAGTTTTTTATCGCTCTCATATGCTGTAGAATTCTAAGTTTCAATTTACCGATGGTACTGCCAATGTACCAGCGGTTACAAGAGCATAGGAGGGCATAAACCACAAACTCAGTATTGCATGTAATGTGACTACCCAATTCTACAAGATGCTTTGTTATTAGATGTATATAGGTTGTTTTGTTCTGAGCAAATTTACATGCCTTACATTTCAAGCGTTTGAAGAAGCCATTGGTGTTTTTGTGTAACCACGTGGTGGTATTTTGACTTTCATTTATGGGCAACAGAAAACTGCTAACCAGCTAGTCTTTAATGGATGTGGATTTTCTGAAAGTTAACTCTTTCCTTTAGAATCGGTGGTAGAGCTTCATCAGACTGCAAAACATGCCAATGTTGATGTAGTATCTTTCTTATGACATTGGCATGTGTTCCAAATGTAAGGATAAGTCTTATTGCATCATCTTGTCTTCTATTGATTTATTAGTTGAGAGTAAAGTCCTTCAGTTTAAGTTACGGGCTTTAGTGTATGCTCTCTCTAAGACTGCTTTCGGGTATCTTTGTTTTAAGAATTTCGCCGCTGTAAATTTGCATTCTTTATCAAAGCTTTCAATTTTACTGCAATTACGTCTTAGTCTTAAAAATTCCCCATATGGAATACTCCACTTTAGAGATGAGATGTCAGGTGGTTACTTGTGGCGAACAGTGGCATATTTGAGCTCGTTGGCTTCCGATATAGTTCAGTCATGATTTCTTGTTGGTTGGTCTTCACCAAGACATCCAGAAAAATGATTTCTTGCCGACTATGAGTTTCAGTAAATTGTAGGTTTAGATTGTTCACATTTAGCATACTTACAAACTTAAGCCAATCTTTTTCTTCACCTTTCCAAAGGATAAAGAGGTCATTGATAAACCTAAGCCATAAAACCACTTGGTCAGTGTACCGATGGTTACCTTCTGTCCATACATGGAACTTCTCCCACCACCCCATTGTCAAGTTGGCATAAGATGGGGCAAAGCTTGTGCCCACAGCAGTCCCTCTAAGTTGATCATAGAATATGTTGTTGAATAGAAAGACATTGGTCCTCATTACGATACTGGCGCTAAACCATGGCGCTATTAGCACTGTGGTTGGTGCCGGTATCGTAACGAGTCCGCCAATGTTCAATGGGGAATTACCACCCCATTCCAAGGTTGGCGGGGTGGTAATTCCTCATTGAACATTGGCCCTTCCCCATTCCCATTTTTGCCCCATAGGGCTCAATGGGGCTGGGGAAGGCGCTAAGTACGGTAGCGCAAATTGCGGTAACGTACTTAGCACTAAGTTCCCTTTGCGGGTCCCTACTTTAACAGCTGGTCTAGACCAGCCGTTCAGGTCGGGTCCCGCAAAGGGACCTCGTAGTAAGGCGCTAAGTGTTTAACGGCGCCGCAGCCTTTTACGGCGCCGTTAAACACTTAGCGCCAGGGTCCTAATGAGGGCCATTGTTGGTGAGACACATTTCTATAATTTCTATTATCATTTCTCCATGTGCGAGATAGTTAAGAGACCTGCTGTCAAGAAAATACTTGCCCGCTTTTTTGCCATGATTGTGTTGAATAGAGGTGTACAATGAAACGACATCCAATGTGGCGAACATATAATCTTCCTCCCACAATATAACTTCGATCTTGCTGAGGAAATCTTTAGTGTCCCCCAAGTATGATGGTAGCGTGAATACAAGCAGTAATAAGGTCTGATCCACATATTTAGAGATATTTTCGAGAGAAGTTCCATTCAAAGTGACGATGGGTCGGCCTGGGGGGCGGGTTGGATGTTTATGGACTTTTGGGAGAAAGTATATGGTAGGTATACTTAGGAATTTATTGAAAGGAACCTGCAGTCGTCTTTGTCAAGGAGATCCATATCGGACCATTTATTGAGAAAAACCTCCACTTTGAGTTTTATTTGCTCTGTTGGATTGCTTTCCAGTTGCTCATAGCAATTTACATCCCACAGTTGTCTGTATGCTTCCTTTATGTACTCTGTGCGGTTTTGAGGTTTTGAATAACCACACTCGTGCCTTTGTCAGAGGCTTTTATGACAATGCTTTTGACACTTTGTAGATCTTTTAGGATTTGTCTTTCTTTTAATGAAAAATTTGATTTAATTTTAGTTTTTTGTAGTCTTGCTTTCTGAAGATCATGGATCACTAAATCTTGAAAGGCTTCTTTTTTTCCTCCCGGTTGGAGTAGGGGATGGAACCTTGATTTGGCCTTTAATTTGCTGTTGATCGGCCAGTCTGTATCTATGTTCAGCATTTCCAGGGAGATATCGGAGGACACTGCCTCCACATTCCCTAAGGACTCCAATTCCGCCAAATTCAGCATGGTGTCTAGATCCTCAATAGCGACAGATGTTTTTCCTTGTGGAATCATTTTGGTTTTGTCTTTTGGTAGATTTAGCAAAAAGATTTTTTTAATCTAATTTTGCGCATGTACTTAAAGAAGTCAATCCTTGTTTCTGCACAGTCATATGAAAAGGTTGGACAGAAGTTGAATCCATACTGGAGGACTTTGGTTTGGTCCTGACTGAGTACATAATCCGACAAATTGATGATGCTATTATCCATGCTATTTCTGTTTATTTCTTCTTCTTGTTGCCAAAGCGTGTTCTCGAGTTGCCATCTGACTATGAACTGCTTGTTCCTTTGTCCCCTCCTGGTTTTCTTTTTCCTCCACGTCCTGATGGTTTTCCTTGTCCTTTGCCTGTGTACTTCTTTGGGTTGTTTCGGGCCGTCTAGACCCAGCATCCTCATTTCGTCTAAAAAATTTATTTTTTTGGAGACGTTTTCAGTTTTACTGGTGGGTGTCTCAGATTCTGATGTAGTGGCTGCCTCACTAGATATGGGGGTCGTTGTTGGTTCGTTGCTCTGAATGATTTTGTTGGACAGGTTTTTCCTCAAGTGGTCGAATCTGCGAGCAAAGGTGTATACTCTTCCCTTTTCATAATCTTCTTTGTCGCGAAGGAATTTCCTTTATTTCCATTGTTTGATGTCTTCCTCATAGATTTTGAGACTATCTTCAATATTGGTTTTCAGTTTATTACCCTCTTTGCTCGCTGGTATTGGGGATAGTTGCTCGTTGATTTCTTCCATTTTTTCTAATGTTTTTCTCTGTCTTTTTTTGCATATTTGATGAGCATATTAAGGAACTGTCAGGAGCATGCAATTGTGGAGTCACCCCATTCTCTCAACATTTCGGGATCTTGTTCGTCAAAAGACGATGAGGTCAAAATTCTGAGACCACGTGGTATTCTTCCCACATCCACGTAATTTTGGAGTGAGTGTTCTTCCCACCACTTGCTAACTTCTTTTCTCTGCAATTTTTCCAGTGTTTTCAGTAAACTGATTTCGTTTTTTTTCACAATGCTGGGTTCTGCTGTATTTTTGGTGGGTATGCTTGCATGCAATGTTTCACAAAATAGTGATTGTGCCTGTTTGTGTCGTGCTTTTTCTCTGTCTGACTGTGATGCCATTTTTCTTCAAAAAAATATGTACTGGATAGGATTGCTTTTGTGGGTGAATATATTAGCCTGTGATACAAACCACGGGCTACAACTGACGAAATTCTGGCATTAGTATTCACTGTGTACACCACATCAGCTTTGTGTGTGGTTAACTGCAGATACACGTTCGGACCAAAATGCATGGAACTTTGGGGAGCAATTAGAGAAACCTACCGGAGCGTTTAGAATCTGCATTCATCCTCCGATGTAGGCGGAAACGTCCGCAACCGGCAATAACTTCCAAAGCTACACCCAGGTCCCTCGCATGTTATGGTATACGTCCGGATCTGGAGCGGCAGCAAGACAGTCCGTGAAGTGACTCGATACTCCTTTCGCTTCTTTGTTAGGGTGGGTGCTCATCCAGCGTCCGTCACTGGGCGCGAAATGTATTCCAAAAAAAGGGAAAAATTGTTTCTTCTTTTTCCCCAGAGGGGATGGCACTCCAAACAATAAAATACTCACCAGGAAGGCCACCAGGGGGCGCACAGGCAATGGCTGCCTGAGTGCGTAGCTCCCGCCGAGGCACGGGTATCCCACGGGATTGAGCCCCCCCCCCGATACCCCCCCGCGAGCACAACTGGGGCGACCGACTTGGCGCCCCCCCTGGCCCCCCATCGAGAGAAAGAACGGAGCGCGAGCTCCCCAGGGAGCCGGAGCGCGGAGCCCGTGGAGCCGGGAAGGGAGACGCAGCAGGAAAGGAGCGGCCTCGGGACCGCGAGCAAGGCGGTCTCACCCCGGGCGCACACGGCACCCCAGCCCGACGGACCTTCGCTCCCCCCATCAGTACCCCCCCCCCCGGGTGCGGAAGACGACCCGGCCGTGGACCGAGCCCCCGGGACTTCGGGGACGTGGCAGTGGGGCGGCCCGCTCCGCCCCTCCCCCAGCGGCCCAGACCAGAGCGAAGAGCGCGGCCCGCTCGGTGAAGAGACGGCATCAGGGGGAGCGGAGCGGGGCTCCCGGGAAACGGCATCCACCCCCCCCCCCCGAAAGTGAAGAGAAGGAGCGGGGCGGCACCCCCCCCCCCCCGACAGCGAAGACCAGGTCGGCGGAGGAGGCGGCACCCGGGGGCCTGGAGCGGTGCCCCCGGGGACTCGGAGCCCTCCCCCATCCGGGAGTGAAGGATAGGAGAGGGGCAGCTCCCCCCCTCCCCACCAACGCCGGAGCCCAGCACAGCACAGCAGAGCAAGGGGGGCCCCGGCGGGCCGGGACTCACCCCCCCACAGGTGAGCGCCCCGAGCGGGGCAGAACCCCCAGAAGCAAAAAGACCAAAGGCGGGGTCCGGGGACCAGGGCCCCCCCCGGAGACAACAAGGCCCGAAGCGGGGGCGACCAGGGTGAGAGGCCCCCGCCAGCAGTTGGTGGGGCGTGTGCCCGCCCGGGGGTGCCCCCCCCAGGACTCACGGAGCGAGCCACAACGTCCCCCCCCTTTATTTGGATTGGAAGGTTGGGCCCCCTTGATCCACCCCACCCCAGGAGTCCGGAGGAGGCCCCAGAAGACCACGAGGCACTCGAAAAGGGTGTGAGGCCCCCGCCTGAGAACAGGTGGGGCGTGTGCCCGCCCCCCCGGACCTTGCCACCCCATTTGGGTCACAACCCAAGCAAGGAAGGACGGACCAGTAGGGGACCCCCCGCCCCCCGTCGGGGCTGCGGGGACCTAGACGACAGGACACAGGGAAGACCCACATGAGCTGGAGGGAAGCCTTGCAGAGATACCGCTTCCGGGGAGTTGAAAGAGGTGACAAAGGTTCAACCCGCAAAGGAACCATGGCCCAATCGGGGGAAGCTTCCCCCTCCTCGGCGGCAATGGAAAGGGGCTTTGCCTCGATCCTACAGGAAATAAGGGACATGCGCTCCGACATTGCCCAAAAATTTGAAAAAATGGACCAGAGGGTGGACAAAATTGAGGACAGGCTCCTACAGGTCGAGTCCAACCAATCCTCCATAGCAGTCCAAGACATACAATATAGCATGAGGTTGGAAGCCCTGGAGAGGAGGGACGAGGAGAGGGCCCGGCAGATGGGCGATTTCGAAAACAGGGAGAGGAGGAACAACCTCAGAATCTTTGGGGTGCCCGAAATAGAGGGGGAAACGGAGAGGGACGTCACCCGAGCAGTACGAGACATCATTACTCTCCTGTTCACGGAGGAAATGACAACTGAGCCAACTTTTGACAGGGTGCACAGGGCGGGGGGCAGGGCCGGGGCCCCCCGGTCGATCCTGGTCCGGTTTCACTACTACTCAGAGAAGACGAAGGTGTTGGAGGAGGCAAGAAAGGCCAGGGAAATCACTTATAACAACGCACAAGTCTCGATATACCAAGACCTCTCCGCCTACACGCTGGCCAGGCGTAGGATGTGCCGCCCTCTCACACAGGTGCTTAAGGAAAAGGGAGTGCGCTACAGATGGGGCTACCCCTTCTCCCTGACCTTCGAATACATGGGCCAAAGATCAACCCTGATCACGGAAGAGGACATAAGGGGAGCCATACAAGAATACGCAGTGGATACGAACCCCCGGAGGGGCCCATCGGGGCCAGAGCACGGGCGACCCGGAGGCCCTGGCCCGTCTGGCGAGAGGAGAAAACGCACCGGCGCGAGGAAATTCAGGAAAATGAACACCCCCTCCCCTTCAAAGGACGGAGAACGTAACGACTCCGGGGACTGAGCACGGGGGCACCTCGGTGTGCCCTGGTCGGAGGGACGCAGACTCAGAGGATTCACTACTATCAACGTCCCTACGACCTGCAAGTAGGTGGGGTCCGCAGAGGGGTCATAGCCGCGGGATATCTTAGGGGGCTCAAGGAGATGAGCTTCTAATGCAGATTGCCTGGCCGAGGTGGGCAGGCTGGTGGTTCGGCCAAAAGCCAGCGATGGCAGAACTATTTGGCTGGACGCCGGGGCGGGGGGTGGGGGGGACCACGGGAGTTGGGGAAGTTCAGTTACGGTTCGGGGAAGGGGGGCAGTTGGGGTTTCGTTTTAAGCCCACCCGGGGGGAGGGCGCGGGAGGAAAAGGGGAACACAGAGTCGAAATAACGGAGCACACGGGGAAGAGCGTAGGGGAGGAGTTGACCGAGAGAGTGAAAAATAGTGACTATGGCTGACGGGCTGCCCGCCCTGGGAGTGGGCTCACTTAATGTCCGTGGGTTAAACACCCCCACCAAGAGGTCCTTGCTCTGCAGGGAATTTAGAAGGGCACACCTGGATTTTCTCTTCGTTCAAGAGACTCACTGGCCACAGGGGAAGGAGCCCAAAATGCGGGGAGGGGGAATTGGCGAGGTCCACACTGCATCCCACAAGTGCAAAAAAAGAGGGGTCGCCATCCTGGTAGCGAAACATGTGGGCTTCGAGAAAGAAGCCACGCTGAAAGACCCGGGGGGCCGATACCTGCTGGTGCGGGGGTCCCTGCAGGGGGCCCCACTGACCCTAGCGGCCATCTATGCCCCAAACGAAGGCCAAGCCCAGTTCTGGGAGGAGGTGGGGGACAAACTCAAATATTTCATCCACGGCACGGTGGTGGTGGGGGGGGACTTCAACATGGTTCTAGACCCCACCCTGGACAGGAAACGAGCAGGCCCGCATTCCTCTAGGGCTGCGGACGAGACCATGGCGCGCACCTTCCAAAAAGTCAACCTAGAATTGGGCCTGTTGGACACGATCCCCCTCCCTAGAACAGACTCCCCCTCCTTTACATATTACTCAGCCATCCACACGTCGTTCTCCAGGATAGACTACATCCTGGTAGACGAGACCCTACGTCCATTTGTCTCGGGCCACAGGGTAGACCCCGTCCCCTGGTCTGATCACGACTTGGTCCGAGCTACAATAGCAAGGGGAGGTTTACACGAACGCAGAGGGAGATGGAAGTGCAACGACTCCCTGTTAAAGGACGAAGTCCTATCCCAGGAGGTCCTCGAGGCCATCACGGAATTTTTTGAGCTTAATGACAACGGGGAGGTGGGTCCACATACCCTCTGGGACGCCTTTAAGGCAGCCATACGGGGAACCCTGATTAAAATAGGAGCCCAGAAAAAAAGGCAAAGGGAGGGCCAGGAAAGGTACCTCAGGGAGAAAATCGCCCTACTTCAACCTGGGGCTCTCCCCACAGTTCCCCTAGACAACGAGCAGGTGACCGCATTGGACGACTACAGACTCCAATTGAAGGATCTCCTCCTCCACAAGACGGAGAGGAGTCTCCAACTGGTTAAACAAAAGTACTATGAAAAAGGGGACAGGGCGGATAGGATTCTGGCTTGGAAACTGAGGGAGGTGCAGAAAAGCCGATTAGTGAAAGAGGTTAAGGACGAGGGGGGAAAGGTAGGCCACGACACACCCCACATTGGCGAAGCCTTCCGCCGATATTATGAGAAATTATATTCGTCCGAGTACAATGGGGAGGAGGCGGAGATGGTGGGGTTCCTGAATTCAATCCAGATCCCGGCCCTGTCCAGGGAGATAGCGGAGGGGTTGGAGGGCCCGGTGACCGAGGACGAGGTAGAGCGTGCGATTGGAGGAATGAAGGTGGGCACCTCCCCGGGCGAGGACGGGTACTCTGTCTACTTTTACAAAAGGTTCCGCTCGGCCCTCTCCCCCCATTTGGTAAAAGTGTTCAACGCGGTGCTGGAGGGGGGGTCTCTTCCGGACTCCATGATGGAGGCAATTATTGTGGTGCTCCCCAAGGACGGCAGGGACCCTAGGGAATGCTCCTCCTACCGACCCATCTCCCTGTTGAATGTTGACGTGAAGATTCTGGCCAAGGTGCTCGGGGGACGGTTGGAGGGGGTCTTGCCGAAATTGGTCCATGGCGACCAGGTAGGATTTATTAGGGGGAGACAGGGCTCAGACAACATCCGGAAGACCATAGACCTGATCCACTATGCCCAGAGGTCAGACCTGGATGCGAGCGTCCTGTCTCTAGACTCGGAAAAGGCGTTCGACAGGGTGGAGTGGAGATTCATGGAACTTACCCTCCAAAAAATGGGCTTTGGCCCACACATCAGGGATTGGGTGGCGGCTTTATATAGGGCCCCGAGGGCCAGGGTCCAGGTCAATGGTGGGTTGTCGGAGCCCTTCCCCCTGTCGCGGGGGACAAGACAGGGATGCCCGCTCTCCCCCCTAATCTATATCCTCTCCATGGAACCTCTAGCCATAGCAGTCAGAGCCCACACAGAGATTAAGGGGATTAAGAGGGGGGAGGTGGAATTTAAGCTCTCCCTGTTTGCGGACGACATCCTGGCTTACTTAGTAGACCCGAAATCCTCGCTCCCCCCGCTCCTCTCCTTGATGGCCACCTACGGGCGTTTCTCTGGTCTCAAGATCAACGCGTCCAAATCTGTCCTGCTCCCTATGAGAACCCGGGACCCGGGCTTGGACGCCCTCGCACGCCTGGAGGGAATATCGGTGGGAAAGGCATCTATTCGATACCTGGGAGTCCTCCTTACTCAGGACTTAACCAACCTAGCCCCTGCTAACTATGATCCCGTTGTGGCAGGAATCACGGCTGATTTGAGGAGGTGGAGGTCTATGATTCTGTCTTGGTACGGCCGCATGACGGCTGTGAAAATGAACATTCTCCCGCGACTTCTTTATCTTTTCACCGCCCTCCCATCTGTAGTCCCTGACCGGTCCTTCAGAGCCCTCCAGAATGCGGTGCGGGAATTCATATGGCAGGGTAAGACCCCGAGAACTGCTAATAGGGTCCTGACCTTACCGAGGGAGGAGGGAGGGTTTGGGTTACCAGACTTTCAACTCTATTTCCGGGCAGCCCAACTACGCGTCCTCCTAGAACATATGAGAGAGGGGATGGGCACTTACTGGTCATACCTGGAGGACATGGACGCCCACCCACTGAAGATTCGAGACCTCCTTTGGGCCCCTAGCAAGTTTATTCCAAACAGACTCAAATCCCACCCAACCCTGGGAGTCCTCTGGACGATCTGGAGGGAGGGTCCCCAGACGGCACACCTAACATCATGGCCATCACCGATGTCCTCTCTTTGGGGTCACCCCCTCAATCTGGGAAGTAGGGGGTTCCGCAACGCCCAGTTGTGGTCAGACATGGGAATGGAGTGGGCGGGGCAGATGTTCAGAGAAGGAGAATTCCGGCCATATGAGGAACTGAGGGACGCCCTCGGCCAGGGGTCCCTCTCCATATTTGAATACATTCGCCTGAAAGGAATTCTATGTGACCAGGCCTGGGGCCAGAACCTGAAAAGACAACTGACCCCCTTCGAGAAGCTCCTGGACTCGGCATCCTCCAGGAAGGGTGCGGTGTCAGGGATGTACAAGCTACTGAACACGGTTAACCTAGGGGAGAGGAGGGGGTTCCGCTCGTTCTGGAACGACTTAGCGGGGGATGAGATCTCGGAGGACGCCTGGGCGAGAATATTTAAAATAGCCTTCCATGGGAACTTATTTACGGCAGACATGGAACACAACTTCAAGATTTTACAGGGGTGGCACAGAGATCCAATGAAGTTGGCTAAAATGTACACGGGAGTGTCCCCCGCGTGCCCAAGGGGATGTGGCCAGGTCGGTACGAGAGGGCACATGTGGTGGCACTGCCCGAAAGCCCAGGCATACTGGGAGAAGGTGAGGGGCTGGATCGCCGAAGTTTCTGATGAGCTTCTCCCCCAGAACCCCCTGACAATGCTGCTGGGCCTCCCTCCGGAGGACTCGGACATTCCCCGATACCCTAGGATGTGGGAGACAATGCTAAGGGCGGGAAGGGTAGCACTGGCCCAGAAATGGAAGAGCCCGGAGACCCCATCGAAGGAGAACTGGCTAAAAAAGGTAAAAAACATGTACCTGATGGATAAACTGACGGCGATGATGAACAATAATTTGGGCTCTTTCCACGCAAACTGGTACGAGGCACAGCAGACATGGGGTTGGGATGTGCACTGATCCTCAAGAGGGACAAGGAGCGGACAGGGCCCTTGGCCCGGGGGAGGATGGTAGTTCTTCAGCCAATTCTAATAGTTAATGCTCTCGCTCTTCCTGGGGCTCCAGACTCTCGGAGCTCACATAGTGGTTCCCCAGCAGAACGGCTCTATGAGGATTAAGTTTTTTGGTTTGTTCCTTTTTCGGGGGGGTGGGGATGTTTGGGGTGGGGGAGGGGGGGGGTTTGGGCCTGTTACTTGCACAATTTGTGAAAATGTTCTGCGCCCTTTCGTTATATTATGAAAATGCCAATAAAACAAAGTTGAAAAAAAAAAAAAATACTCACCAGAGAAATGCTTCGTCCGTTATTGAAGACAAAAGGCAATGAATTGTCCTTTAAAAACTATCCAGTTTTATTACAGCATTAGCCAAGGTAGAAACCACACGGTGCAACGCGTTTCACAGCTTCCTCGCTGCTTGATCACGTACAAGTAAGTGCTCGGTGACATTGTGTAAATATACCCACCATTACCCAACTCTATGGTTCTACTACCAGTGGTGGTCCCTTTTTAGTTTTCATTGCTACCAGAACTCAGCCTATTTTAACTAATGAACATGGTTGCCATTTTGTAATGGCTATTGCAATAGCTCTTGCATATACGTGGTTACTAGTACTCCTTTGTAGATTCAGACTTATCCGTGGAAATATAGTTGGATTTCCAGCCTTTTAAGCACATTCCTATATGTGTTCAGTAGTGCATTGTTAATTTAGGCATCCTTACCAAAGTGTATCGCTCATATTTAAACATTGCCTGAGGCAAAATTAACGTGAGTTAACAATGCAGCCACTTCAGTTATGGATGTTTTTTAAGGCGAATAGTGTATGAACCTTTGTGCACAGACAAAAGTCTGAAACTTTACAATGAAGTGCATAGTGCTAATAAACTGTAAACAGGTCATAAAGTGCATAAATCAAGCCTTACATATTGGTATATGTCGAATGCTAATCAATAAAGTGCATAGTGCTTAGCTTCGCGTAACCATTCCTCAAGTGAGAATTTGCATGAAGTTCTCACTTAAAATATATGGGGAAGGAAATAGTGACTCAAAGGGTGACTAAGTTGCAGAAAAGAATACCGGGAAGGACACCCGAGGAGAGGAGGATACCAGGGAGGACACCAGAAAAGAGAAGGATAACGGGGAGGACGCCCGAGAAGAGAGAGGATACCGGGCGGGGACACCGGAGAAGACAGAATACGTCCAAATTCCTACGCTTAATATAGCGGTTAGAAGAAGCCTGCATTCATAGTCCTGCATAAAATAGGAATAAATAGAAAACCACAGCGGTTAAAGATGCCGTGAAAGGGATGGGCTTACACCCCATGTCGGGGTAACATTAGGGACAGAGGTCTGTGTAGCCAGCTGGAGTTTGTCGAGTCTGTTAATGTCTGTCTTATGTGTTGTATGTTGTGACATCATAGGATGAAATGTTTTCCTTCAAGAAATTAGCATAAAAATTATGCGATTGAGTAACTAAGATGTAGCAGAATACGAATTGATGTTTGTTAATTGAAAAAGGAGGTATACATTTGTGTGAAAAAACGGGATTGGAGCTTGCGACAATTGGTGCTCGTTCATATTGTTGAAGTTGTTTAAGAAACGGAAAACATAAAACGTGTTATAAAAGGAGAAAGTGAAAAGATTTAAGCATGGAAGACATGACTCCATTAGTACACCTGTGCAAACAGTTTCCAAAACACGCACTTAAGCTGAAAAATACAGTGCAGAATGGGTTAAAGGAACCGCAAACAAGATGTTTATGCCATGGCCCCAGAGTGGATCGCTTTCTAAAATGGACTTGCAACACATGACCACATATTTACACGCCATATACACAGGCAAGAAGTTGGACAAACGCCTAGCTAGTTTAGATCTGTGGATTATGTACCAACAGGATAAGGCGGAGGAGCCGCCGTTAGATTGGATACTTAACGTATGCACAGAAGTGGGTGAGACGCCTTCTGTGCCACCCGCCCCATCTGAAACAAAAATCGAAGCCAGTAAAGATGAAGGGTTATACCCGTTAAAAGAACTTAAAGCAGCTACGGGGTATAGTAACCCGGCATATGAGTCACCTGCGCAAAGTAGTGACAAAAACCCGGACAAAGATAGAGATATCACCTCCAAAGTCCTGAGGGACAAAGAGAAACGTGAGAATGAAAGAAAAGACCAGGAACAAGCAAGTACATTTCTCGATACCGAGAGAGAGGGCAAAAGACGGAAAGGAATAGAGGATAGAACTGATGAGGTAGCATTCACAAAGAACGAATGCATGGGAGGTCAGATTTTATTGAAACTCGATGGTAAAGGCATTGATGACATGAAACAACAAGGGAAGCTAGACGATTTACAGAAAAAGGAGAAGGAAAAAGAAAAAGGATTGAGAGACGAAAGAATCAGGAAAAAAGATAGGCAGAGACGAGAACAGTTATATTGCGAAGAGCAAAAAAGGCTACGCGATCATAAGCAGAGAGCAGCCGATGATCACGACAGACAGGAGCAGTGAAGAATAGAAGAAGAGCAAAGGATATGAGAGAAAAGAATAAAGAGACAAAGGGACGAGGAAATTTGAAGGGCAAATGAACGTAGAGACACAAAGAAAGAGGAAGAAGACAGAGTTAGAGAGGAAGCGAGGAAGCGCAGAGAATTCAATGATGACGTAGAAGGTAAGAGAAGACAGAGAGCATGCGATCTTAAATATCTGGAAAGGGAGGTTAAAAAACCCGATCCAGTAGTAGATTGGGAAGACATAGAAGAATTATTTCCTGAATACGATTCAGTACCAGGCACGTCTAGGGCAGATATCGAGGATGACTTCGACACCAGAAGCATCAGAGAGATGATCGATAGAATATACAATGAAATGGGGCTAGAACAAGTACCTCAAGGGGAGGGGGAAGACGAGCGCCTGGAGAGCACCCAGCTTTACGATGCTGAGGACGCCTCCCAAAGTAGTAGAAATAGAGAGCTGTCCCCAGACGGGTTGGAAATCAGTAAGAATAAAGAGGATGTGAGAAGTTGCACGAGTTGGGCACAGGTAATGCCAGACACCGAAAGAGAGGAACATGAGGAAAAAGAGGAAGAGAGGAGACTTGAAAAACGATTCTCAGGAGGGAAAGGGATAAGATGGTCAGATTCTAGTGGGTCTGCACCGAGGGCATCAGAGTCAGCCACACAGTCAGACCGACGTGAAGAAGTATCTTACGGTCAGAGGGGGGTGTCTCCACCACTTTATGTGAGCCGGCTAAGGACATTGCCAAGTAGGCGGTGATGCGGGAATATTACTGCTGCAATAGACAGAAAAACAATGAGAGAATAGAGAGAGGGTTATGCGTCCAAATTTCCATTGCTCGAGAAAGTTGGAACAAGACCACAGTATATTCCATGGTCACACATGGATCGGGAAAACCTGAAAAATAAGCTTCCAATGTTGACATCGGGAGCCGGAAAATGGATACACAAGCTAGAAAAAATGACGGGAGGGAACACGTTAGCTATAGGGGATTTCAAGGGTCTTTTAATCGCCATACTTGGTGATAGATCGGACGATGTGTGGACACTGGCAGGTTACCCTGGTGTGACCACAGTTACAACTGTGCATGAAGGAGCACCGTTTAACAATTGCAGAGCAGCGGTATGGAAAGCATTACGATTGCCATATCCGGATACTTCCGACATGGGAGCTATAATGACACGTAAGATGAAGGAGTCAGAAGACCCTTTGCTTTACATTCAGAATTTTCAAGATGCGTGGGTACTGGAAATTCGTGAATCTTGGGGGAAATCCATACCCGTGTTTTACCATATATTATGCCAAGGGCTGCCAAATCAAGTACAAAAGCAGCTCAAGAAGTTGGTGGGAATCGAGGCCAAACCGTGGTCTGAACCACAGTTGACCATAGCGCACTATTGCAGGCTGCTGCAAGAAAAAAATCACAAAAAAGAGGCTGCACAAAAAGGTGAAGAAGCAAAACTAGTGCAGAAAATGTTTTCAAAATATGCCATTGAAGGAGCAATGATAACCAGCACAGACGGACCGAGCATGCAGCAGGTTAATAATCTACAACAGAGTAATCAGGGCAATAATGGGTTTTACCCAAGGGGGAGAGGATGGCAGAGTAATCAGGGAGGTTTTCAGAGTAATCAGGGAGGCTTTCAAAACATGCAAAATGGCAATCAAGATATATCGAATGGGCAAATAATCAGACCACCGCTAATATGTTGATTGTGTGGGATGACAGGGCATCTAGCACGCAGATACAGAAGTCAATGCATGGTGCAAAATGACCAAGGAACAAGAACAGGTATGTTGAATCCACCTGTATTTTTACAGCAGGGAGGCAATGGAGTTGCACAGAATCACACGGTGCAACAACAAACGCCAAGAGCACAACCAAGCTTGCAACCTTAGAATTTGATGAGTTTTCCATAAGGGCGATCTCAACAATCGCTGATGCAACTGTCACAGACAGTAAGTGCAGGACAGGCTGTGAACTCTGGAATGAGAGCTAACACTGGTGATGGGGGAAGTCCATTTACGCAAAATGGGACAAAGTTGTATATGGACTAGGACAGCTCACTGGGAAACCTGATGTGTACTATCCTAACAGTGAATCCAGACCCTCACCAGGAAGCAAGGATGGATGTCGTTATAGGAGATAAAGAATATTCCTTCTTAGCTGACACAGGTGCAACACCTTTGTGTATACATGAAGGCAAATTTCCTTGTCTGGCAATGCTATAAATACTCAGGGCTTCACAGGAGGAACCAGTCGTGTTCCTTTTACAGATACACTTCCAGGCTCTATAGGAGAATGTGATATGAATGTACCACTATTATATTCAAGACATACCCCAGTAAATATCTTGGGACGAGATTTAATGACAAAGTTAAACATGACAATCTCGTTCACAGAGTAAGGCATGGTATGTTCACCTCCAGGAATGCACTATTTGAAGGTATGCAAGATGATTAGAGCATATGCAGGACACACAGCTATGAGAGCTACCCCATTAGAGACAGAAATATTCGCGTATGGAGTACGTGTGCTAATGGCAGGGCTGCCAGGCCCTGCAGACAAAACCATGAGGACCCCAGATGAATTTCTTTTTAGGCCTAGAATACCTATGCACGAGGAAAAGGGACAAGTATTTCCCTTGGTGATACACACAGCCACTATTCGCGGGAAAATGGCTTTGATCGATGGTTGTGATGATGAAGGACGACAATGGTGCACAGTAATCGCCATTGAAGAAGGGTACAGATTGACTGACGTCACTGATGACGATCTGTTTGACGAGCAAGCAGATGGGGACGAAACAGCAGTTGAGGTAAATCTCACCTTCTGGATGAAAATGATCATGAGAGAAGTGCCCCAGAGAATGATGTTGGCACAGAACCGTCTTGAATATTTTGAGGACGACATGGCCCAGGCGCCTGTCTCAGTATGGACCACAGGCCCCTATGACATCGGTTTACTGAAAGGAGTCAGAGAAGTAAAAATTAAACTGAAGGTAGATGCAATTCTACCAAAAGTACAACAATATCCCATGTCTAGGGAGGCAGATGAAGACATTTTTAACAATTTCAGCTGTGATGGAACAAGGCATTTTAGTGACGTCAGAGTCGTCATGCAATACTGCTGTGTACGCTATCAAAAAATCAAAAGGAGGGTCTTGGCGTTTAATTCAAGATTTACGCCCGATAAATGATATTGTAGAGGCCGAGTTCCCTTTAGTCCCTAACCTGGCTACAATCCTATGTAATATACCTGTTGAGGCAAAATATTTCAATCCCATTGAACCGATACTCCCAAGATCTGACGTCATTTACGTTCAGACAAATGCGTCTGAAAAGCACGAGGCTACCCCAGTGGTACTGTGAGTCTCCTTCAATTTTCAACAGAGTCCTGCAGATGGACCTAAACAATGTTGCATTAGAAAGTGTTGTCTTGCAATATGTGGATGACATCTTAATTTGCAGCACGACATAGAAAAGATGCAGGCACGATTCTATTCAACTATTGAGTATATTGGCTGAGAAAGGATATAAAGTTGACAAAGAAAAGTTACAATATTGTCAACAAGAAGTGCTATACATAGGCCATCTGATCTCACATGAAGGGAAAAGTGTTACCCCAGAAAGGGCTGAAGCCATACTGAACACAGCCAAGCCACACACGATAAAACAGATGCAGAGCTTTTTAGGTCTTTGCAATTATGTCAGGGCATGGGTCTTTGACTACAGCGCATATACCAAGCCCTTGTTGCAGGCCCTAAAGAAGGCACAGGTGACAAAAGAAAAAATTGAATGGTCTGAGACCATGGAAGAAGGGTTCACTGAACTCAAGAGAGCCATTTGCACGCCACCAGTTTTAGGGATTCCCAATTATGCAGAGGAATTCTACTTGTTTTCACACACGAATGGCAGCGTTATGACGTCAGCGCTCATACAGAGAACCACATTGGGGTACAAGCCCTTGGCATATTACAATGGAAATTTGGACCCAGTGATGAGAGGTCATTTCCCGTGCGAACAAAGTTTAGCTGCCGCAGCGTTCGCCACAGAGAAGGCTACAACCATTGTGATGGGATGCTCCATGACATTGTACGTCGAGCACGTGCTATTTGCTGTTCTAGGGAAACCAAAGGGCACATTGACATTGCAGAGGGCTTCTGCCTATGAAGTGATCATATCGAATCCATTGATTAAGATAGTCTGATGCAAGATAGTAAACCCAGCTATGTTCATAGCAGAGCCAGTCACTGAAGGAGAACCAATCCATGACTGTGCAAATTATGAGGAATTCTATGATGAAATTCCCAGAGTGAAAGAAAATGCATTGGCAGAAGGAGAAATTGTCTTTGTTGACGGTTCCTCGAGAATCGATCAAACGATGGGCAAAGATATACAGGCGCTGCTGTGATAAAGCACACAGCAAATGGAGAATTTCGAGTACTTAGTGCATGATTACCATCTCACTATTCAGCACAGGCTGCAGAATTATTGGCGTTGATACTCGCGATTGAGAATCACGCAGACCAGGAAGTAACAGTGTACAGTGACTCTGCCTATGTAACATCAACAGTACACGCAGGCTTAGTGTGCTGGAAAAGGAGGGGCTACCTCCAAGCGGACGGAACGCCAGTGCAGCACACAGCCCTATTGGATAGGTTCATTAAGGCACTGCAGCTCCCAGTGGGCATAGCAGTCGTGAAATGCGCCACCCACACGAAGGGGACAGATTTTATCTTGGAGGGAATCAAGCAGCAGACACAGAAGCCAAGCAAATGCCATCCAAGGGTGAGACGATCATGGATGTGGAAGTCACTGATGTAAACGAAAAAATGATTGTTGCACAAAGTGAATCTGAAAGCTACAATAACATGGGGCAAACCCAGTAATGGAACTACAGGGCGAGGCACCAAAGGAGGAGAAAAATCTTTGGAAGCGGCGAGGGTGTTCTTTAAACCCCTCCGAAAGCTTGTGGTGACAAGACAGCACTGGTAAACGAGTAATGCCTATAGCCCTATTCAAAATAGCATTGGAACAGTTGCACTATCCAGCGCACATGACAAAAGAGAATCTCGCGGCAACGCTCACTGAAGACTGGTTTATACCGAACTTAGCAGAGCACGTTGCATTTTTTATGGTGAACTGTATAAACTGCCAGCAGTTCACGGCTGGGCACACACTAAAAGTTATTAGAGGAGTCATCCCTAGGCCCAATGGACCTTTTCAACACTTGAATGTCGATTATGTCGATACGATTCAAGTATGTAACGGGTACTGGTATCTAATTGTTGTGGTGTGTCCATTCTCTTGATGGATAGAAGCAGGTCCATGAACATACCCAGACTCTACCTGTGCAGTCAAGTTTCTGGTGAGAGAGGTATTTCCCAGGTGGGGAGTATGTGAAGTTATGAGATCAGATAATGGAGCTCACTTTGTCAATGAAGTTTTTGAACAGATGAGCTTGTTGCTTGGTATAAAGCACAAGTTCTCATCGGTGTATCACCTCCAAGTTAATGGAATATGTGAGAAGCTCAACGGCTTGTTAAAGGAAAGGATAGCCAAGTTGAAGCTTACTCTAAGAAAGGGATGATTACACTGCCTTCCTTTGGCACTGTATGCACTCAGAAACCAACCTGGTTCTGACCATCATCTTACACCACACGAAGTAGCAACAGGGAGAAGGATGTGCACTCCCCTGACACCCCAAGACAGAGCTAGATGTGATGCCCAGCTGCCAAAAGAAATCTTAGGGTCTGAAATGCAAAATTACTTGAATTGCATGACATTGTGTCTTACTTTCATTTCAGGCCAGCTTCAGCAATGACGAAAAGGGTGCAGGGCAGCACAGAACATAGAAGGAGAAACTACTGTAGACAGAGCTCAGAGTCTATGTATTCCATCAAATTTCCCTGAAGACACCATCCTGGTGAAGAATCACACGAGAAAAAAGTGGGACGAGCCAAGGTTTAACGGTCCCTTTACAGTGGAAGACGTCACTCCCTCTGCAGTAAAGCTTCAAGGAAGAAGAGCTTGGATATTTTTGGGTGACATCAAGCCATACGTCGGAGAAGGCCCCCTGCCCGCACCCCAACACGTAGAGATTACAGACGATGGGAAAGAACCACAGCACGTGCAGATGAGATCCATGACGAGGAAGGAGGACGCATGACAGGCAGCAAAGCAAAAACAAGAAACTTTTGTGCAAAGTTGTGTCTTCCTTTTTGGACATTCCTCTGAGCAAAAGAGAGGATGAGGACATAATAACAGACACTCTGTGCATCCTAGTTGCAGGGTCACCAGAAGATAGCAGATTGGCGAGTAACGTCTTTTTTTGCCTAATTGAGGATTTCCCAGAACTTGTAGGGAGACCTGCCGGTGTTGACGTCCTCACATTTATCAGAGACCCAGCTAATTCTATACAGATGAGCCTGCTCTTGCATGGTATCGTGATGCAAGTAGAACTTTCCAATCATCAACAGAACTATCTAAGAAGATTTTAAACTTTCTGCCGAGGGACAGATCGAGAGGGTATTGCCAGAGACTTCACCTTTCTTATACTGACAGGAACGAGATGTCTTCGGGAATGAAGCAAATAAGAGGCGCCGATTGGGAACTCATATACTTTGAACATGCACAGTAAAGAGACTTACTGAATTATTACTCGATTTTGACATTCCCTCATACATAGAAAAAGAAACTGTATCCAGAGACAATAGGCAATCCATTGTTCAGGTAAAGTGTTTTAGTACCTTCAACCCACAAGCAGAACCAGCAGAATCCAGAAATAATACTGTCTAAGAGTGTATTAAAAGTTAGTATCTTTCAACAGATGATCGAGATGGGGAATCAAAACAGCAACCTAGTTCTCCCTCAGGAGGAGAGACACTCATATTTTTCCGTAACTAAATGCTGTAGATTAACCTATAGGGGTATCATGTATTTATGTATTGCATTCATCATTGTTTTTCTGTCACTGACGAGTAGAACTGATTTTTTTATTGGTGCACAAAGCATTCCAATTCCAGTTGACCTACCCAATGATGCACGCATGAAACCTACAAAGGCACCCAGACCTTACATAGTCATTCCAGTCCCTAAGAGGTCCGATAGTGGAATGAGTGAACTTGAGATGGATGTGATCAGCAATGACACATACACATTTAGGGTAACAAGCAAATTGAAAAGCCGGAGACAGGGTCGGCAGAATATGAAAGTAAAAAGGTTACTGACAACCACACGCATGCAAACGATGAACGCACACACACAAGGTCTAGTGTCAATAACTATAGAACCAGAGGCCAAACAAGAAGGGAAGGTTGGATTACCAACAATGAGAAGCTCTACAATCAGTGAAGTTAAGAGCCACATGAAGGAAGCTGAACTCTTGAGGAGACAAAAGGAGTTGGAGAGGAAAGCAACGGAAACCACATTGATCAACATCCCTGATACAGCACTAATGGAGACAAAGGCAAGCCCAGAGAAAATCTCACAGGCACAGATGATAGCAGAATCAATATGGTCATTCATAACAAGAGCCAAGAAAATACTAGAGGAAAAAGAAAGAATTGCCAGACTTTTGCCAACTAGAATTGGTGCAGATGAAGAGGCCTGCACCATAGACCAGGATACTTGAGAATCCTCCAGCAAGAAGAAGCCATACGGATGCATTCAAGGACGTAGTTATAGCAAACTACATGAAAACTTTGAGAATCAAGAGAGGCATACAAGAAGATGACAGTGAACTAAACGACTACTTGGACAGCACAGCACATTTGGGAAACAACATATGGTACCAACATATGAAAGAAGTTGGAAGATGGAGTTCAGAGGGGGAATGCTTTGTTTGTGCACTCCTACCTTACAGCATGGGGAAGTGAAAGATCTTTGTAGCTGTAGAAATTGATGTCCAGACAGACAGCGCACTATCTGTCACACGTAACAATGTGCAAGACCAGAGGCCAGTTCATGGGAAGTGATGCCTCACTGAAATGGGCAACTGAAGCAACCGATCCAAATGAAGACGATTATGTCCAGGACATAAAGACAAGAAACAATGGAAAGACAAAACACATTGTGATCAGATATGAGAAGCCTGGAGTCAAAGGAGCAGAAATCAGAAGAGAAGTGAACCAGAAGCTAAATGCCCAAGGGAAAACTCCAGGAGAGGCTCGAAGTTGGAAGAACAGAGGCCAAATGCAGATATGGGGAACAGTGCTTTCACCAGACGGATGGGAAAAAGGAGCAGTGATCTGCAGAGCATGGATGGTCATTGGTCATCACCGAGGCACCATTGACATAGTACAGAACGGATGCAAGCCATTGTGGCGGAAACTTGCAAAACTGCTAACATGGGTCGAGGACAGAGGAAGACCCTTGCAGATAGTGCCACTAGAAAGCCTAAAATTCTGCTTCAGGAATAATCACACTAGGAAAATGGGAGAGAATCAGAACTGTGGAAGGATTTTTGATGTTCCAGGAATGGTGCATGGAATTGCAGTAATTATGGATCATTATTGGGCATGTGGATCTAAAGCATATATCAGACTGTCGAGAAACTGGAGAGGTATATGCACAATAATGAATGTCCACATTCCAGCGTTCGTGATTCCAAAATGTGACCTGAATATTGACAGTTTCCCGAAAGCAGATACTCACCTGAGGAAAAAGAGATCTGTGGAACTGATGAATCGAATGAAGAGAGAGATTTACTTTTCTGCTAAATCAGAAGAAGCTTTTCATGCAATCCCGTATAAACACAGACTGTTCCGCCTAACCTCATCAGTATTCACAACAATCTACATGCCAAGGGTTCAGGTTGAAGCAAATACTAAATGGTTGCAGATAATCAGTTGGGAGTTACTGCAGACCATCAACACGACCATAAAAGGATTCAATGCAATCAAAGAAGAGTTGAGGGAGATCCAATTTATGACTTTCCAGAACAGATATGTACTTGACATGATCACAGCTATGGATGGAGGTGTTTGTGCAAAAATCGGAGAATCATGTTGCACATTTATACCTTCTCACGATGAAGAAAATGGAACTCTAACAGAAGCCATAAGTATGCTGAATCAAATGATTGATGAAACTGACGAAGTGGACGACGACAGCTGGTTTGGATTTTTGTTTTCATGGGTTCCACAATGGATGGCAGATGCATTCAAATTCCTAGGAGCCCTGCTAGTGATGGTATTGCTTGGATTTTGTGTTATCAAGATAATAACCTCTCAGTGTCAGAAAACTGTGAAAAAAGCCATAGGGATGAAGATCATGATTGATGTCGAACCAGGATGGAAGCTCAAAGACCTGACAGACGAAGAAATAAGAAACTTTGTGAAAGCCAGCATTCATGCACCAGAAGTAACAAAGTTTCTATATCCCAGGAAGCATAGACATTATGTGGGAAGATGGATTTATTGCAGCCCAAATGGACAATGTCAACTAATGACGTGGAACAAGCTTAACACGTGAGAACAGCAGGAAGTCTAAAAGGAGTTATAAAGATATGGACCCCAAAAAGACATTTATTCAGACCATCATGTATAGACCCAGAAGATGAAGAAAGAAGGGACCCAGGCGATAAAGTGAATAAAGAGGATCCAAAGAAAATGGATACAAAGGAAGAAATGCAAGTGGTTGTTGAATCGCCCAGAGCGGGGAGTGTAGAGGAGGTCCAAAGTATGGCCCGCACTCCAACCGTCCATTTTGAAGTACCGGGAACGTTCACGCCGAAATATGTAACGTATGATGAGCAAATAAACCAGCAGTGAGCCGCAGTGGAGTCAAAAAGGTCTTAATGGAAGACGAATCGTGACGTCACAAGAACCCAGACTGACTCACATATAGAAGATATGATGCCCTGATATGATAAGATATGATGGACAAGGGACATTGTGAACTTAAAGTGACAGGACGATGTCAAATGTAAGAAGCTTATGCCATGGGCATGATGAAGATATTTGACCAGTTTACGCATGTACATATGCTTGGAACCGCAAGAAAGCTAAGAAAATCATGCAGCTTGCTATGCTGAGTAGTAAGTTAGATTGCGGCAAGTGCCACCTATATATATATATATATATCTACCTCAAAAGAAGCACGTTATACAAATAAACTTCCACTATGCACAAGAAGCAGAATCAACCAAAGGTTACTAAAGGCAACACGAGGAGAGCTTCATATTTAACAAATCGAGAATAAAGGCAGAAGCGAAACTCAGACAGTGATGAATCGTGCCAAAAAGCCAAGGTCGTATCAGCTAAAATAGACGAACAGTAACTACAATTAATTAAGCGAAGAACAGAATATCCTACTCAGAAAGGTCAAGATAAGAAACCGAAGGCAGGTGGTGGGCAAACGAAAATCAAATACACAAATTACATGGAGAAGAAGGCGATTTCACAGTGTCTGAATCACGTGACCAGCCGAGCGAGAAGAAGTGAGTCTTTCACACCTACGAATGGCAGTGGGCCAGGCGAAGATATCAGAACCTTTCCAGATAGGAGATGCAGTCTCGAGACCAATGACAGGGAAATAATTGACACATGGCCACTAAAGTGATTATTGAGTGTAACAATAACTGGAGGAAGGCCGGGGAGCTGGTGAGCACCCTTCACCTGGCCGACCATTCTGCAAAGTGAAAAAGTCTGAGTGGGGTTGGTGCCAACCCATCATAATGGACCAAGTAATCTAGGGTCCTATAGTTAGTGGAACCAATGGGACGTCATACTTTTAGTGACGTCTACAGTAATGAATTAATGATCATCGGATCAAACCAAGCCAGGTCTAAGTTAGACTTCCAATTTAAGACATTTCTTATCAAAGATGCTGTCATACCAGTAGTACCCAAGGTAAAAACCTTGGGTATGATGGTTGAAGCCTCACTGGGCTCAGAAGCACAGGTCAGTTACCTATATAAAAACAATTTGTACTACCTGCGTCTCCTAAGAGCAATTAGACCGTATATCAATGAGACCAACGCAGCTTCTGTAGCTAGAGCAATCCTGCTTTCACGCCTGGACTACGGCAATGCCTTGTTACTAGGTGCTTCAAAAAATGCCAAGTCATGCAAAATGATGCAGTTCGCACCATTAAAAAGAAGAAACAAAGGGACCATATATCAGATGGTAGGAAGGAACTACGCTGGCTTAGAATAGAGGACAGAGTCAGGTTCAAAGCACTGACGATTGTCCATAGATGCCTATTTGGAAAGGCGCCAGCCTACTTCAAAAAGCATTTCTCCTGGTATGCCCCCCGAAGATGCCTAAGATCAGCAGATACGGGCGTTCTAAACATTCCAGAAGCCAAACGGGCAACTGGAAAGGACAAATCATTCCCGGTCAAGGCAGCTAAATATTGGAATGAGCTCCCAGTAAACTTGAGACAACAAGAAAACTATTCCATTTTCAGAAAAGCCTTGAAAACCCGACTATTCCAATAATTGTGTCATCAACGGTTTCTTTTCCCCTAACGCAGTCCCACTCCCAGTAATCTACTGAGAGCTATAAACTGTAAGTGGTTCTCTTTGCGCTCCGCCTTGCCCTGATGCCTGCGGGCTTTCGGCACGTAACAAGCATAAAGTAAAGTAAAGTAACCATTTTGAAGGAGGGCCTTAGATGCCCCGCCTGACAGTGTTCACCCAATCCCCTTACTCTGTTACCATATACAGATATAGTACCTATATTAAAGTTACCTTCCTACAACCAATATAATTGCATGCCAACTCTTAAGCATTAAACGTTAAGTGATGACAAGTTTTTAGTTTAAATATTGTGTTTTTTATGAAGTTCGTTGGAGTTGTGAGGCGAGAAGGAAGATGAGGCGCCCCGTTTTTTGTACTTGTCATTAAACAGACTCCCTTTGCCAAACCATTGAGTTGTCATTATTGATCTGATGCTTGAGTATTAATCTGCATCCCCATCCATCCTGCGGGTGCTTCTATTCCATCTTAAAGTGCTATTGGGCAAACCCCAGCTCTATGGGCCGGTTGGGGGTCTTGGTGTACAATGCTATCATGCCCTGGAATCCTGTGTGCTTTCAAGAAAAGAACCGTCAGGGAAGGAGGCATGCCAAATAGTGGACCAGAGGGGAAACCACAACTGCGATCATCTGCTCAGAAAACCTGAGCAGGGAACCAATAAGAAGTGGGTCTTATGAAAGAGGTCCAAACAATACGTATGGCTTCTTCCAGCTGGAAAACCAGGCTGAAGACGGCAGCATTACCCAAGAACTCCCGAGACTAACCCTGTACAGTGTTCAGGACCGGAGAAACCCCACTTGTTGGAGTGGAGGGCCATCAGAGGGGAGACAATGGGTGCAGCCAGGAGAGCGCCCCAAGAGAGACTGCAGGCTTCAGAGTGAAGAGGAAAGAAAGGATGAGGCTGTCCTCGATAGAGCAGAAGTCTACTCTTTCAACATCAGAAAGCAGTCACAAACCAAGGAAACCGGGAGAAGACTATCTTGGAGAAGTGGCGCCTTATGTTAACAGATCGAAAAGACAAGTCCCAGAGGCAGTTATTATGGAAAATCCAGCACGTCAAGTGGTGAAAGAGAGAGAAACAAACCTTGGAGAAAGAAATCAAATAGAGAAGCCCAGAAGGGTAGCAGGACTAAACAATACCAGAACGGGACGAAGAAGATTGAACTCCAGAGAAAGAAAATGAACAGAGAACCCCAAAAAGGGGGCAACGGGAAAGCATATCAGGCAAGGAGAAGATACGGACACCCCAAAGAGAATAGAAACCCCGAGAAGAGGAGCAGGAAACGAAATATCATTTAATTTTCTTTTTTATAAAAATCACAGTGAAAGCAATACATTTTTGGCACAGGGCCTTTACAACGTGGTGAGAGACTGTGACTTGAAGACAAGATGTTGCGGGGAAGGTGCAGACATAAGCCAGATAGGAGGACAGGACAGAATGACATAACAACGGGATGGTGGAGAAAGTGCTGAATTAAGGATAGAGGGGTGACAGAAAATAACTGTAGTGTTGTCCAAGAAGGGTAGGGAGAGAGGAAAACAGGGGGTTGAAGTGGCGTGGAGTGCTAGGAAACAGGTTGTTCAGAACAAAAGAGATCTTTGAGGTTGGATTTAAATAGTGATAGAGTTGCAGTAGTATAGAGAGGGAGCAGAAGAGCATTCCAGAGTAGGTGAACGAGGAGAGAGAGAGGAAATGGGAGGGAGCACAGTGGGCTTGAGTGGTGGCAAGGAGGTGAGCTAAGGATGATCTTAACTAGCGTGCAAGGAGGAGAATAAGGGTGAACTACATTTTCGCGTGTGCAGCGAAAAAAGTGCAGAATCTGCTTCCGTTCATTCCAAGAAATTAGCATTATGGTTCTGCCAACACTCAAATTGCACCGGTTTTGTGTTTCATTCCCATGTTGTTTTTAAGTAGCGCAACGAGAAACTTTGCAACAGTCTTTTATTTCTATCCTTGCTAGTTTTGTGCAGCGACACAAGAAACTTTGAGTAGGTTTTTCACAGTGGTTGGTTTCACACAGTGACACGAGAAACTGTGTGGGTCTTTTTTGGATCTGTGCTAAGTTTGCAACACGAGAAACCTCATGCATGTCTTGTTTTGATTCGGACTAGTTTCATGCAATGGCACAAGAAACTTTGGGATGGTCTTTTTCGATCCGTGGAAGTTACGTGAAGTGCCATGCGGAACTTTGTATGTTTTATTCAAACTGTGCTATGTCCGCGCAGCAGCACGTGCAACTTTGCATAACTTTTTGCTTGATTCGTAGTAGGTTTGGCAGTGGCACACGAAACTGTGCAGGTCTTTTTCGATCCATGATAGTTTCTCACTGCAGCACAATAAACTTTCCACTGTTTTTTTGAACCATGCTAGGTTCGTGCAGAGGCACGAGAAACATCATGCAGCTTTTGGTTTGATTGGTGCTAGGTTCGTACAGATCATGACAAACTTTGTGCAGCACATTTTGATTAATGTTAGGTTTGCGCAGTCACAGGAGAACATTTTCACAGCTTTTTGTTCAATTCATGCTAGGTTCAGGCTGCGGCAGGAGAAGCTTTGTGCTGCTCTTTTTGATTCATGCTAGGTTTGTGCAGATGCACGAGAAACTTTGCGCAGGTCATTACGGTTTGCGAGACAGCAATAGAAACTTCACACAACTCTTTTCGATACGCAGGGGTGGCGGAACGGTGGATTGCAATAAATTGAAATATTACATATTTCTCTTCTGTGGATGGTGGAATGGAATGTAACAATTTCGCCCAGTCCTAGAGGAGCGTAGGGAGTGAGATGAGCCGTTATGTTGGGTGGGGCTAGTCCATATATAGTTTTGAAGATTATAAGTTTATTCTTAGCCCTTTGTTTCATAATTAGCCAGCAAATCTGGCAGCAGACAGCTGAGATAGAGGTAAAGCGATAAATGTTGAAAAGTGTGTGGACCGCAAAATTGAGGCCTTTGTCCAGAGGTGAAAAAGCACATTTGGGAAGGCCATAGAGGGGACTGGCACAGTAGTCAGATCTAGAAAGGACTAAGGAGGAGATAAGCTGTTTAGCAGTATTGAAAAGAAGAACATGACAGATTTATCTGATTTTGAAGAGGTTGAGTCTGGCTGCAGGGGCGGATGTGGAGATGAAGAACGAGAAGTTGTTTGATGGGTTACAAGCAGAGTAAGGGAATTAGTCATGAGAGAAGAGAATAAGAGGAGCAGAGGAAGAGATAGCCTGTTTGGCTGGGAAGTATAGAACTTTAGTCTTAGTGGCGTTGATCATGAGCGAGTGGGGTGCCATCCAGTATTGGATGGCGGAGAGACGGTTTGACATTTATAACAGCTCGTGGGATAAGGACTGAATGGAGAAGACGATCTGAGTGCTGTCAGTGACGATTTGACAGGAAAAGTTGTAAGAGGTGATCAGGGCACCAAGAGCTGAAGTATAGAGAGTGAAGGGAAGTGGACCAAGGACATACCCTTGGTGAACTCCAACAGTAAGGGGGAAGTGTGGGGAGGTAGGGCTGTTCCAGGACACCTAGTAGTGTCTGGGGAGAAGGTATAAAGCAAACAGAGCGAGGGCCTTTGCGCTCATGCCAAGGAGAGATAATTTAGAGAGAAGGTTAGAATGGTCAACCGTATGGAAGACAGAGGAGAGGTCAAGAAGAAAAAGAATAGATTAAAGGTTTGCATGCCGAGTGAAAGAGATGAACTTTCTGACATTGAGGAGAGCTGTCTCTGTAGAATGCAGAGGTCAGAAGACATACTGAAGAGGGTCCTGGAGGTTGTGAGTATCAAGGTACTCAATGAGTCAATTGAATACTACTCACTTTAGGATTTTGGAATAGTGTGGTAGAAGAGAGACAGGGAGAAAGTTGGCAGTACAGTTAGGATGTATGCAAGGTTTCCTAAGGAGAGGAATTACAGTAGATGTCTTATAGGGTGAGGGGAAAGTGTCATTGTCAAGTGAGGAGTTGAAGAGGGAAGTAAGATGTGGAGCAACACTAGGAGCTGTGCAGGGACAATGGGTGAGTGGGGCAGAGGAAGTGTTAGCCTTGAGGAGTAGGGCAATAATCTCATCAGGTTTGGTGATGGCAAAGAAAGACATAGAAGCGGGAGAGGGGGGTACGATTTGTGTAGAAATGGGAGCAGCAGGAGGGGATAGAAGTTAGCGAGGGTATTGTGAATGGTAGAAATTCTAGATGCAAAGTAGAGTGCAAGATCAATTGAAGAAAGAGTAGAGGAGATGGAGGTGGATTCAGGAGGTGAGAGAATTGAGTTGAGAGATTTTTGGAGGTGCCTAGGTTAGTATGATTGAGACAAAATGAGAGAGGGGTAGAAGTCATGTTTGGCAGAGTCAAAAGTAGAGGAATAGTTTTGAAGAGCAGTGAGATAGAGTGTGAGATCAGAGGAGTGTTTTGACCTTTGCCAAGTGGGAAGGTTTTTCTGTATTGATGTTTTCAGGGTGCAGATGAGAGGTATAATCCAGGGTCGTGGAGAGGATAATTTAGGAGTGAGTGCAATAAGAGGGTAGTGTAAGGAACTAATGGTGGCAACAGTAAAGACAAACACAAGTGATCACAGTTCAAGGGTGTTTATTGAACAATTAATGCAGGGTGGAAAACGCCTAACCTAAACCTAAATCTAAGATGGGAGCAAGCGTTGACCATCAAATGTAAAATGAGGCAGTCCTAGTGGTGTTGTGTCAAAATAAAAGGGCCTATACTATGAAAACCCTATTCCCTATTACCAAGTCTTATAACTAATTACAGAAAGAATGTGGGATAGGGTTTCAATAAAGAAAGAAACGTTCTCAAATAATAAGTCAGGATGGGATTGCCAGGGGTCTCCCTTCTATATGTTTTCAGTACAGGACAAGGTGGAACCGTGGAACACAGCACACGCTCAAGCTTTCTCAGCACGAGACCCGGCAGTTCCGTATCAACTATCAGGTTCTTTGATGGCCAAGTTTCTTTTCCCAAAAGTCTCTTGCATTTGAGGCCTGATGTATTACACAACAAACAAACAAAAAGTTATTTTCCATAGTTCACGTTGGGTGATGACTTCACCCCTCGGTCCCCCTCTTTCCGGCTCCGAAACCAATCAATTGAACAGTTCCTTTCTCTGAACTTTGGGTGATAGCTTTTTACCCCTGGATCTCCCTCGACCGGGCTCAGACCCACTTGACAAGGGGGACAATTCCCTTCCCCTGGTCTTCCAATACCTGTTACATTCGCAAATCTTAATGTCTTTTTAAACAGTACTTCAGTCTTCGTTCCTGATTGTCGGGTTCACTCTTCCCAACTTTTACCACACACTGTTCATGTGCTCATTTCACCAAGCAGGATTCATTTCCCTTTGCTTCTCAATCATCTGTTGGTCAAAGACTTTTGACAGTACAGAGAATTTTACAAGACCCCTGTATGACATCTTTGAACTCTTTGCACCTCTTCCCAAGTGCTCCTTGTTCCGGTAGTTTCCAGCATTTGGTAATCGCCCAGAGTTTACTGTCTGAGCACCCACATGGGGCTGGACCTCTCTATTGCTGTTTTCCCCCCTCTTTCCTCAATCGTATCTTTGTCTTTCAAAGTTCAAATTAGCCCTTGGCTACTTTCGTATGACACAGTTCGGTTTGTTATTGATTCTTCCCTCGACTCCACGGCTGTGATGAACCGCCTGCTTTCTTTATTCTTGGAGTCAAGGTTGGTACCACTTAGACCAGAATACTTCCCCGGCTTGGTTATCAGTGGAGGAGGGTCTTGCGTACCGCAGACATCTGCTGCAACAGATGCAGACTTTTTTTTCACTGTCTTAAGTTTTCATCTGCAGAGGTTTCATGGGCCCTGATTGGAAAGGGTGAGGTCACTTCTCATCTTTTCACCCTCTCGGTATTCGCTGTCTTTCGCCTTCTCTTGAACTGCCATGCCGTCAGGTGTGTGTGATTCTGGTCAATTGCCTGACTTTGCCTGACCCTTGTATTGGGACATGTCCGGTAAACAGCTCTGGTGTTAGTTCGTTGTTGTTCGTGTTGTGTGAAAGTGTTTGTGTCAGAAAAGGGGGAGGGCAGTGTTTTAGAATGTCCTACGTGGTAGGATGGGGAAAAGGTGTTGAAAGAAGAGCAATACCGCATCTCTCCCATCCGTGTCTCACTCCCCAAGGACCCCCCATCCAGGTAATCCTCCCTCACTGGTCCACCCCCAGGAACTTGATCTAATAGCGATGGCCTTGTCCTGGCCACCTGGATGACAGATCCCCGGGAACTAGCTAGGGAGACACCTTCAGGTTTCTCACAGTAGTGGGAGAAAAGGGAGCATACAAAGCAGTGTTAAAGTTAGTCAAGGCTTCTTCAGTGGATGGAAAGATGAGTTCAGCATAGGAGGAGAGAGAATCGTGAAGGTCAGAGAGGTAGTCAGGGAGTTTGCAGGAGATAAACCTGCACTTAGTAATAGCTGTAGTAGATGGAGAGAGGGAGTAAGAAGCAAGAGTGGAGATTGAGGCAAAGATGATAGTGATCCGAGGAGAAGGCCCTGTAGAGATATCAGAGGCAGAGAGTTGATAGGAGATGGGAATACGGTCAAGCAAGTTTCCAATTGAATGGGCGGGCAAAGAGTGGATAGAAGAGAGTGAGTGGTTAAGTAGAAGAGAGTTAAAGTCAGTGGATAGAGCAGAAGAGAGAGAGGGGAGGTTAAAGTTACCAATGACAATGCAGTAGTGATCGGGAGGGAGAGAGTCAATTAGTTGGTAGAGGTGATCAAAGAATTGACCTACCAGTCCAGGTGGACAGTACAGAGCGATAATATGTGTGCCATAGGGGGCAGTGATTGTGGAGATAGTGTATTTAAATGAGAGAGAATTAGCAGGAGATAGGAGAGTAGGAGAGATAGAAAGTTTGGAGCATGAAAACAGTCCTACACCAACGCCCTTGCTAATGGGGTGCAGAGAGTGAATGAAGGTGTAGGCAGGGTTGTGCAGGGCAGTAAGGTTCAAAGGGAGGGATCCAGGTTTCAGTAGGAGTAATGAGGTCAGAGAAGGAGAATGAGAAAGGAACAATTTGGGGTTAAAGGAGGCTGTTTTGGCAGACAGACTATGGGCCTCATTCTGAGATTGGAGGAAGCCATGGCGCTATTAGCGCCATGCTGCCTCCAATACCGGGTCCGGGTCCGGTCTGGTTGGATGGGGACTTACCGGGTCATTCCGACCCTGGAGGACCCAGTAAGTCCCCATTCAACCAGCCATTCCCCATTCCCAGAGCCCCCATAGGGCTCAATGGGAATGGGCACGGTGGTAATTACGGGCCTGCTAATAGCAGGCCCGTAATTAGCATTGGTCCCTTAGCAGGACCCGTAAAGGATGCCTGGTCAGACCACACGTCCTTTACGGTTCCTGCTAAGGGACCTCGGAATTGGGCGGTAAGGGATTACCGGCACCGGTCTCCTTACCGATGCCTGGTATCCCTTACCGCCCAACTCATAATGACCCCCTATGTTTTTGAAAGAGCAATAGAAAGATAGTGATATGTAGAAGCATAGTGACGTTGAGTCTGAGAAATAGAGGCACACTGGGTGTAGATGGGAGAAGAGGGTGTGTAATGGAAGTTAGGGTTAGGATGGGTTTTGTGAATAGAAAGAGTAGTGGAGGGAGAATATAGGTGGAAGAGATGATGGGGATCGGGAGAGAGTTGAGATGGTTCTGAGAGAGGAGAGTGAAGAGAGAAGTAGAAGACAAAGGAAAGGATAGCATGAGAAGTGCATGGTGAGGGTGCAGCTGAGGGGAAGCAATTAAGGGTACTTACAGGCAAGTAGCAGGACCCACCAAAGAAAAAGCCCATAAGTGAAGAGGCAAAGAGGCTGGTCAATGGCTGGTCTTTACCCTTCACTGTTCTGTTTTAACTGGGATTCCCCTGGCTGGATACCCCCTAGTGAATTCAGAAGGGATGACTCACGCTCTTGCCACCTGATCACCTAGTCCATCAGTGGTTGGTCTCTCTGATATTATCTCTGGTGTTGCTGGGAAGAGATGAGTTCTTCCTGATTGGTGTTCCCAGAGGTGCCTCTTGTGGCCTTCAGCTGTAGATAGGGCTGATCCAAGCTGGCTGCAGGAAGTAATGATACCGATCCAAGATGGCCACAGGAAGTGGTGTCACCAATCTAAGATGGCCCTTGGAAGTAAAGTTCCAGACAGTAAGAGAAGCCAAAAACCAGAAGGGATGACACACGCACTCGTCACCTGATCACATTTTCTATTGGTTCCTAGAGATTGCATCGAATGCAAAAGCTTTGAATGCAAAAGCTTTGAAAAGAAATGCACCGAAAAAATGCATTTTTTAATGGGCCTCCCCAAAGGCCCTGTTTTTCTACCCCTTAAACCCCATTATAGTAAAAAAAAAACTTTACCTACAATAAAAATGCATTTTTTCGATGCATTTTTTCCAAAGCTTTTGCATTCAAAGCTATGTATTCGATGCAATGCCTGGATACCATTATAGACTCTCAGCCTACTGTTTCTCAGCTTTATTGCATCAATACCTGACCAGTTAATGCCATTTTAGTTACTCACCTCTACCTACCAATCTGCTTTCTTTGACATAGCCTTGTCCGGGGCAAGCTCTCCAAAAGCCAATATCGGTATGAAGCTTTTGCCTCAGCATTCTGGCAGCAATAACCCCCTACTACAATGCTTGCACTATCCCTGATTGATGTGGGTGGTTGCTAATGTGCATCAGGGAGCAGTTCCCACTCACACCTTCATGTATAAGATTGTGGGGTCTGAGTGGGACTCCTTGCTATCTTAGAAGACCATTCTACCAGTCATTTGGACTGCAATGGAGATTCCACCATCCATCCCAGGAGACAAACGGGTACGCAGTTCCTGCAAGACGTGGACCCTGATAGATTGTGATACCTACCACCTGGAGCATAAGGAGCCCTGGATACTTGGTAGGATCCCAAAGGTGAGCTCCAGGCCTCATACCAAAAGTAGTTGAACTTAAGGAGGAGAACAAGACGTTAAAGGAAACCCTTACTAAAGAGTCTACAACTGTCCTGTTGTAGAGTGATGTGGCCCATTCCAACTACATGTAAAAAGACGGTGATCCCCAGAAACTCCAGGAATTCTGCAACCATTATCAGATACAATTCCTGTTCTGTCCATCACACTTCTTCAGTGACAAAACTAAAATTGGTTACATTCTTCAGAACCTAACAAGTAATACATTCCCCAAGGCTTCCCGTCTCAACCCAGAAGCCTTTATTGGATGACACTATTCTGACCTCTAAAACCCTGGCATGCCTCAAAAGACAGGTTGATATTTTTCACAATGGCTGCATTGATAGCAGACTCACAATCAATATCTCAAAGAAAAAAGCTATGGTATTTTGTCTAGTAAACAGCAAGAAACATTCCAATTTGAATATAAAGCTAGGGGGCTTATCCATTGAGCAGGTAGACACTTTTGATTACCTGGGAATTCAATTGGCTGCCAAAGGAACATGGTCTGTACAGCTAGAAAAGGCAGTGACTACATCAGATTAAACAAGTGACGCTTTACTTAAACTGGCTAGTTCATCATTGAGGAGCATTTGGTTTTTGATGCTAAGCAGTTTGAGACATTGGCGCAGTCTTCTCTTTCCTCCGGCCGCCTGATTTATCAAGTTTGTTGTGTCGTCCTTTACTCTACCAAAGAGGCCCACTAACAAAGATGGATTTGGATCTGGACAAGGTGATAAGGCCAGAACTGTTAGAAGTATCTATGGTGGACGGCCAATTGGCTAGCCAGGTAGGAATTTCAGTACCTCCTGTAGATTATGCTCACAAGGTTATTTTGTCCCATGACACAAATAAACGAATGGGGGTTCTACAGATTGGTCTATACTGCAGGCATTGCAACGTTCTATAGATCGACTGTATTTAGAGAACTGTATGGGTCTAGGCAAAGATACTGCTGCTGAAACCAGCGCGGTACAGGGAGAAGCACTATCGCCAGTGGCACGTGGAGTATCTGGACCAAAAATTCGGTCTGACGATTTTTTGTGACTATTGAGGATATTGTTAACATTGTCCCTTCTTTATCTTCTTCTTTGAAGCTGCTTTCTGTTAGGCAGAATCATGTGCAGTGCCCTTAGGGACCACTACACCCGATTAAGACCACGGGTGGCAATACAAGTTTTACCTTTGGTACAAGCCTGTACTACTAAGTTATAGTGGTAGCAGTAGCAGAGCAGCCAGGCTTATCTCAAGAGTATATGAGCAGTAGCAGAGATTACACAAAGGGACCACAATTACTTTGACTCAAGCAAACACTGACTCAGGTTTCAGGTAAAAAATATAAGTACATTTATTTTTAAACCATCAGTTATGAACACAACACCTCTATTAAACTTTAAACAAAACCACACGCTAAGTATACTGCAACTAACCAATTCATTTTGTACAGTAAGTCTCAAGGTAAGTACCCTGTGTTTGAATGAACTGGTGTTATGAACAAAACACAATACCGCGGATAAGGTTGCAATCACTTTTTGACAGTTCGGTCTACTAAATAAGCGCGTATCCGTGACATGAAATGCTACCGGGGCAAAAACACACTTAGCACCTGAGATACCCAGAGGGAGTTGGAGGCAAAAATCACAGGCAATATTTAGGTTAGGCAGACAATATCGAGAAACACTCAGAAACAGGAGTTCAAAAGTCAGAGGGTCGGAGCCAGGTTTAGGGGACACCGGAGACCTGTGCCGAAGATCACACCGTTAGACAGTTCACGATTCAGTGTAGCCAAAAAGTACTTGGATATTGTCAATGTTCGGAAGCAAAAGTTATAAGAAGGAGGGAAGACAAGGACGAGCCTTGAGGATGAAGAAAAGGGGATTCACCCAGTTTCCTCGAGTAGAACACAGTACCTTATTCCAACGATGCAGCTGGTGCCCTGGCAGTTGTTCCTGTTGGTTTCCCGCAGACCCACGATTCTTGGAGCTTCGTTGTGAAGGACGATGTCTGAAGGGGGTCTGCACCACACAGGGATGAAGCCGGCAGCAGCGACAACGCAAAAGGTGTCCTCCTTAAAAACAGGAGATGCTCAGCAGTTGGCTATCCGGACCACTACAGCAGTGTGCAGCGATTTCGACCACGGCGGAGATCTCTGGCTGAAGAAGATGAGCTGGTTATCCCCACCAGGCTCAAGGGAAGAAGACTCTGGACTGGATCTTATTTTAGTCGTCGAAGGGAAGATAGCTCAGGACTGCAGCAGGGCTTCACCGGGACAGGGTAATTGCAGCAGCCGTCGTTCTCTCCACTTCTCTTTGGTTCCTTGTAGTTCCAGAGGCGACTTTGACTTCTAGCCCAAGAGACCTGCCTTTTATGTGCAAAACCCCCATTCACACAGCCTGGCTGTCAATCACGCAGCAGTAGGGTTGTCCAGCTGAGACAACCAACTCAGCCCATCATGGCAAAGTGCGACTTGGGTTTCCTAGGATACTCTGTTCAGGGGGTGACTACACCCCTTCCCCACATTCAGTCTACCTAGACACCCAGGCGCCAAGAGGAGGGCTTCTCTGCAGAAGCCCGCCAAAAGACGGTGAACAAAGAAGGCGAACCTAGTTTGCTGCACAAAGTAAAACACAAGAAGGACTTTAACAAAAAGAAAATGCTCAATAAACCCAACCGGAGCCAAAAGAAAGACGATTTGGTCAAGCGGGTTTATGTTCGAGGTTAATATAGAACAGTACCACATTTATCTAATATAATCGCGGTAGAAAAGTTAGGGTAGATACCACTGCCACCAGCCAAGTCTAAATGTTAAAAGAGCAAAACAATGCTCAGGGAGGTACAGACAGAAAAGGGGTACAGATTAGCCCTTTCCAGTACTCCATGTAAGATGGGGTGTACTGGGTCAGTGGTAAAAATGACTTTGTAAAGTAAATGGCAACTTTACCTTTCTCGGGGGGACAGTAGTCAGCCCCAGTGAAATGGAGTCAGAGGGAAGTCTAAAAGACAACCCTGGGTTACTACACTAAAGGTGCTGTGTAACCCATACAAGAACAGGGGCACTTGGAGTGGTGTGCTCCAGTGCCCAAGATCACACAATGAGTAACAACACATAGGCCAAACACATGTAAGAGTAGAAAAGGATGTACACTCTTACCAGGTGGAAAAAAATAAACTCCAGAAATCCAGCAAAGCTGGTGGGGGACTCACTAGGTGAGGGAAATTAGCCCTAGAAGGAGAATTCTCCCTAACACTTTCCTAGGTCTCACCTCCAGAGGCCTAAGGAATACTTTTGAGTTTCTGCCACTTCCAGCCCTTAGTAGAATCATTTTGGACTCAATGGCTGCACCTGTGAATAATGCAGATGATGCTGAAGCTTCCCGAAGGCCCTCTAAGTCAGCAGATGGCATAGAGGGTATAAATCAGTTTGATCTCTTACCAAGGAATGGTCGTAGAAGTTCGTTCATACCTGTATCTGAGCAACAAGGCTCAGTATTGAACTTAACACCTTTGACTGGACTATTGGAATCTTCAGGTATATTGGAAGCCTCAACCGCCCTGAATCATAAAACTGGTCTCATGCCTTTGGTGGAAAGGAGCCCTGATGGCCTAATAGATGGTGCAACTCGACTGCAGACCACTTTGGGGGAGAGTGCACTGCTAAAGTGGCTGAGTTGCATTGATGAGTCCATTGAAGCTCTTAAACTTGAAAAGTATGGGTTGAATTTAGCTCGGAACGAAATTGACTCTTATAAGTTTTTGTTGAACAAATGCTTTGATGTGTCACTAAAACTCGCAGGAGGGGGTTTGAGTATAAATGCAACACAAATTAATTTGCGTTGTATTTTGAAAGATGCATCTGTTCAGATGGAACAAACTTTTTCAAGTCCATTGAATTATACATCTACCGGGGGTTTAAAACCTGTCTCAGTTCCTAAATGCCCACAGGTGCTTCATATGGAAAAATCGGAAGTTGCTGTTGCCATGACGTCTGTTAGTTTGTCTATCATCCCAGAAAAATAATGGAATGTAGATATGGTGGAGAGTCAAAACCGACTAGCTTTACCCCAACAGGGAAAGCAGGGCCTTAAGTGTTCGTGCAAGAATTCCATGATGGGGAACACTGGTCTTTCTTTGGATGGGCCTCATGTGGTTCAAAATTACAATTCTGCTCATGTGGCAACTTTCTGCACCACTGGAACAGTCGCCAGATACTGTGGCAGAGTGGCGTGCGCAGAATATTATTTGCTGCTTTAAGGATATGAATCATGGGAACAGAAATGTGTATAAAAGAGCGTCGGTTAAAGCATTGGGTGAAATGTTAGGGGTCTCGGACATATCTTTCTGAATTTTTACTGTTACATGCATTTTGTCTGATTGTATGTTCTGTTGTGGATGCAACATGAGGTTTGGCCTTACAAATGTGTTCATACATTCATGCATTTTGAATTGTAGTACAGCCCTGTTGGCAAAAGGTATTGAAGTTCACTTGGATTCCAAGCAAAGGGTTTGCCATCTACATGATAATTGTCTGCTCCCAGTAAATGCTATTAAATTGTATGGTCCTGATGCTAGTACACAAGCTGGACTGCAACTACCTGTCACAGTCATCCAGACGAACAAACTGACCGTAATGGACCTGAGTCTGGGACAGCTTGAAGCTAAATTAAGAGAGAAGAGGCTTCCTTCATGTGTCGCTTCAGCTAGTGCAAGGGACTTAGTGTATGGTTGTGTGAAACACGTCCCGCCTTCTTCTTCCTAACGACCATAAAGCCTTTTTTTTAAAGATTATAGGGCCTCATTACGACCGTGGCGGTCTGGAAATAACGGTGGCGGTAAACCCGCCGCCACCGTTGTTTCCGGACCGCCTGATCCCGACCCCTGCAGGCGGGAGGTGATGTTCCCGCCAGGTCTGACCTGGCGGGTTTAACACCGCCCACCTGCAGGCGGACGAGGAAACACCGGCAGCATTACAAGATGCTGCTGGTGTTTCCATGATCCCGATTCCCATTGAGTCCTATAGGACTCAATGGGAATGGGGATTTACACCATTCCGCCTCCGTGATTCCCGGAAAACCGGGGTTGTGATGCCCCGGTAATTCCGGGAATCACGGAGGCGGAATGGTAATACGAGTCCGGCGTTAACCAGGCGGTTTTACCGCCTCGGTTAACGCCGGACTCGTAATGAGGCCCTATGTTTTGGAACATTGCAGGCCTAGAGTGTAGATTAAGTGATCCTGAGTTGATGGACCTTTTGAGTCATTTCAATATTATTATGTTTCAGGAACCTTGGTCTGTTAGTCCCGCAGATTTAATGAATGACTTCTTGATTTATGCTAGTGTGCAGTAGGACCCCAGCCGGCCCATAGAGCTGGGGGTTTCCCAACAGCACTTTAAGATGAGCAGCAGCACCCTTGAGATGGATGGGGATGCAGATTAATACTCTAGCATCAAATCAATAATGACAACTCGATAGTTTGGCAAAGGGAGTCAGTTTAATGACAAGTACAAAAACGGGCAGTTCATGAATATCAGCAATCACTCGATCTTCTTTCTCGCTTCAACACCAATTAATTTCTGAAAAAACACATCATTTATACCAAAAACTTGTCATCACTGACGTGTAACTCTTAAAATCTGGCATGCAATCCTATTGGTTCTAGGAAGTTAACTTTAATATAGGTACTATATATGTATATGGTAACGGGGATTGGGGATTAGATAAACACTGTCAGGTGGGGCATCTAAGCCCTTCCCTCAAAATGGCTACTGTAAACGGTACTAAAAGTACAACGTCTCATTGGTTCTACTAACTATAGGACCCTAGATTACTTGGTCCACTATGATTGGGTTGGCAACAACCCCACTCATACTTTTCCACTTGCTTAGCAGCATGCAGTATAGCCGGCCAGGTTCAGGGAGTTCGTCTGCACACCCAGCTTCCCTCCAATTATTGCTACAATCACTCATCACCTCAGTGGTCATGTGTCAATTATTTCTTTGTGGTTGGCCACGAGACTTCTTCTTGGTCTGGAAAAGTTAAGACATCTGTGCATGGCATAAGTCCATGGGGCTCATTACGAGGTAGGAGGTAGCCATGGTGCTATTAGCACCATGGCTACCCCCTTACTGCATTCCGTGTAACGCTCACCTGATTCCCGTAGAGGCGCCGGTCTTGACTGGGCGTATACCGTATCTTCAAAGGTGATGTGTAACACACGGCTGGCTCTTTGGGCTGGACCTCTGTGCACTGTATGTCTGACTCGAAGGGTAAGATGTCTGCAGATAGAAAATATGGGATTAAGGAACTGGGTGATTGAATGTCTCTCTCTTCTTCCCTTTCTCTTCTCCTGTAGAACCCCAAAGGTTAACGCTCTCACCTTAGGTAGTGAACGCCGTGCTCTCCATCTGCCTCGGGGCAGGGTGCTGTAACCAGTTTCTTCACTGGATAAGGGGAGCAGGCCTCTTGACTTCAGAGGACTGCTGTCCGTCGTTTACTGCACGAACGGTAAGTTTAGAGTAATTCTAATGTCTTTAAAGTCTTTAGTAATGATGTTTCTTGTTTTGCAGGGTTCCGGCGATGGCGGATGACGGGCTGAAGTGAGTTGAAGATGGAGCCCGTGTGATGAATAGAAGCGCCTGGAAGCACGTAAGTAAGCGCTTATTGCCTGCTTCACAATGCGCTCTAACTGTCTTTTTATTTTGCAGGTACAAGTTCGGAGCGGCTGCAGGGTGCCGGAATACCCACTGGGTTAGATGTGGAAAGGAGTAATGGCACGTGAGTATTAAAGTTCCCCAATGTCTTTAAACGCACCTTGTTTTGTCTTTCAGATGCGGGATGCAGCGCCGAAGGCCTCCGGAGCGTGCGAAGAGTTGGTAAGCTTTTGTCTTTCAGATGCCGGAATGCAGTGTGAAGACCTCCGGAGCGCACGAAGAGTAGGTAAGCCTTTGTCTTTCAGATGCCGGAATGCAGCGCGAGGCGTTGGTGACAGCCGATGGACCAGGTAAGTGAAGAGCTGTCACTGAAGACCGTAATGCTAACCTGTTCTTTCTTGTCTTTATAGGTGTTGCTGAAGACTGGATTCAGGATGGTAAGCCTTTTTCCTTAGGCCCAGGATCAGATGCAGAAGACACGATGAGCGTTCTGCTGCAGAGGATGCAGAATAACGCAAAGCAAGATTCATCCATCGGGTGTGGTTTAAATAGCCTCCTGTAGTGCTTAGGTGTCTCCTTCCACAGCCACGCCTAGGTAAGAAAAGAGTTCCTGCTTTCCAGAAGAGTTCCAGTGTTCTGAATCTAGGGAGTGGCTCCTGCCCCACCCAACAGGAAAAGTAGTTCCAAACAGAAGAGGATCAGAGGCTCAACTGGCAGGCAAGTAAGCAGCATGGTCTGCTGCAGGTAAGTCCACCCAAGCATTATGAGCCCGGCGCTTCCAGCGCTGGGACTGGGCATATTTATGAGCCTGGTGCCACTGGCGCCAGGACTGGGTCCAAAAGGTCCCAATTGGGACTGGTTGGCACTCGGAACCTGGGTTATGGATCTGCTTCCAAGGGAGTTAGGAAAACCCTGACCTTTTGGAAGCAGAGATCATGACAGTACCCCCCCTCAAGGCCCCTCCCAAACCGGGCTTCTCCGGGGGTTTTGGCTTGTCAGGAAATGTTCGGTGAAATCTTTTGATTAGGCGAGGAGCGTGGACATATTCAGCAGGTTCCCAGGATCTCTCTTGGGGGCCGTAGCCTTTCCAGTCAATTAGGTAAAATAGTTTAGATTTGGAGATCTTGGAGTCCAGAATGCTTTTGACTTCAAACTCGAGTTCTCCATCAACTAGGATAGGTTTTGGAGATTTAGTTAGTCGGGTTTGAGGTTGCACGGGTTTTAATAGAGAGACGTGGAAGACCGGATGTATCTTCATGTGCGGGGGCAAGTCCAACTTGACCGCTACTGGGTTTACTATGGTAGTGATGGAATAGGGACCAAGGTATCTTGGGTTGAATGTGCGTGGCCCTTTTAGAGGTAGATATTTGGTGGATAACCAGACTTGATCCCCTACTTGATATTGAGGGGCTTCCTTCCGATGTTGATCTGCTCCTTTCTTGTATTGTTCTTTAGCCCTTTGAAGGTGAGAAACAGCTTCCTTAAAGGCTTGGGTGATTGTAGAATGCAGGTAGTCTACTGCTGGTGTTTCAAGATCTTGGAGGGGATCCAACTCTGAGGTTCGAGGGTGACTGCCGTACAAAAGAAAAAACGGGGTTTTCCCAGTTCCCGAATGGACAGAGTTATTGTAGGCATATTCGGCTATCCAAAGGATGTCTTTCCAAGTTTTTTCAGTTTGTTGCAGCATGCAGCGTAAATACTGTTCCAGTGTTTGATTGGTCCTCTCGGTTTGTCCGTCGGTCTGAGGGTGGTGACTGGTCGATAGTCTCACATCAATTTGAGCCGACCGACAGCAACTTCGCCAAAAATGAGAAATAAATTGACTACCTCGATCCGAAATTAGAACCGAAGGAAAACCGTGCAGTCGGACGATGTTTTCGAGAAATTCTCGGGCCAGAGTTGCTGCTGTTGGCAAGCCTTTGAGCGGAATGAAATGCGCCATCTTGGAGAATAAGTCCACGATTACTAGAATCGTATTGTATCCGGAGCATGGAGGTAGATCGGTGATGAAGTCCATAGAAAGCGTATGCCAAGGGCGAGGTGGGATGTCAATAGGGCGTAAGAGGCCTGCTGGTCTTTCCTTTTGACTCTTGTTTTGGGCGCATACTCAACAGGACATTATAAAGTCTCTGATATCTTTTTTCCAAGACGGCCACCAGAAGTAGCGCTTGATCTTTTCTGAGGTCTTGGCCATACCGGGATGTCCTTCCATTAAAGAATCGTGATAACAAGAGATTACTTTTTTCTGTAAATCTGTGCTGGGTAGGTATAATCGTTCTTGGAAATACAAGAAGTTGTCCTTTACTGCAAAGTCCTTTCCCTGCAGATGCCAATTCTGTATGTCTGCTGGAGTTACAAGTTGCCTGGCTTTATCCTTAACTTCCTCTATGGATTCTGTGGCGATTACACCCAGAATTCTTTGTTCGGGAATGATTGGTACAGGTTTAGGGTTGATCAAGTGTTCTGCCACTCCCATCTGAGAAAGGGCATCAGCTTTACGGCTCTTTGTACCAGGTCGATAGGTAATTATGAAGTCAAACTCGGCAAAGAATAATGCCCAACGGAGTTGTCTAGAGGATTGGGCTTTTGCGGTTTTCAAATATTGCAGGTTTCGGTGATCCGTAATCACAGTAACGGTGTGTCGGGCCCCCAGCAGATAATACCGCCAAGCCTTAAAGGCAGACTTGATAGCCAGAAGTTCCTTGTCAGTAATCGTGTAATTGATTTCAGGAGGCGAGAATTTGCGGGACCAAAATACCACGGGATGCAACTGATTGGTTACCGGGTCCTTTTGTGATAGAACTGCCCCCATGGCAAGGCTTGAAGCATCAGTTTCCACGATGTAGGGGAGTTTGGGGCGAGGGTGTTTTAAGATTGGTGCAGAGATAAATTTAGTCTTCAAATCCTGGAAAGCATGTTCCGCCTCGGTAGACCATTCAAAACGTTTGTTTTTCTTTAACAAGGCAGTGATGGGCTGGACTATTCGAGAGAATTCGGGGATAAACCTGCGGTAAAAGTTAGCGAAGCCTAACATGCTTTGCACACCTTTTACGGAGGCTGGTGATGGCCATTTGAGAACTGCATCGACCTTCTTTGAATCCATACGCACTCCGCCAGGTGATAATATGAATCCCAAGAATTCAACTTCAGTCACGTTGAAAACACATTTTTCCAACTTAGCGAAAAGTTTGTGTTGACGCAATCTTTCGAGGACCATTTTCACGTGTTTCCGATGTTCAGATTCCGATGAAGAATAAACGAGGATGTCGTCAATGTAAACAACAACACACACATCTATGAGCTCTCTGAGGACATCGTTCATAAAATATTGAAAGGCGGCCGGGGCATTGCAAAGTCCGAAGGGCATGACCTGATATTCAAATAGCCCATACTTGGTGCGGAAGGCCGTCTTCCATTCATCGCCCTCTTTTACTCGTACCAAGTGGTAAGCTCCTCTAAGATCCAGCTTTGTATATATGCATGCTTTTCTGACTTGGTCCAGGAGTTCAGGGATCAAAGGTAACGGATATCTATTCTTAACGGTGATCTGGTTCAGGGAGCGATAATCTATACAAGTTCTAAGGTCTCCTTCCTTTTTTGGAACGAAGAACAAAGCTGAAGAAGCAGGGGACTTGGAAGGACGAATAAACCCATTTGCCAGGTATTGATCCAGGTATTGTCGAAGGTGAAGGTTCTCAGGCTCGGTGAGGGCATAAATTCTACTACAAGGAGGAGTAGATCCAGGTATCAGGTCTATCTGGCAGTCATAAGACCAATGAGGAGGTAGAGAGTTAGCTTGATCCTTCCGGAAAACATCTTGGTATTCTAGGTATTCGGGAGGTAACTGGAGAGTCTCTGAAGAAATTGCTGCCAGTGCAACACCAGGTGGAGGGTGACAAGTAGAGACACATTCTGGAAACTGGACCGTTCTTGCTCGCCAATCGATCAGAGGATTGTGTTTCTCTAACCAAGGTATTCCTAGAATAATCTGAAACTGAGGGGCCTTGATCACATCGAACACGATCTTCTCATGGTGTCCATCTTGACTTACTAGCGTGACCTCTTGAGTGGTATGCGTTACTGGCCCGGAGGCTATCTCCGTACCATCCACCGTAGTAATGACGTCCTTTACAGCCTTGGGACAAAGAGTTAGATTCATCCTCAAAACCATTTCATGATCCACATAATTGCCGATGGCACCGCTGTCGACGTAAGCTTCAATTGCATGTAATCGATCCGGATTATCAGGGCTAATGAGGACCATAGGTATCACGAAATGCAAGGTCACGGAACTGGTTTTCACGCTCGGCAAGAGGACCTCTATTCTTGTCGGGCGAGGTCGTTTCCCTGCTCAGAGTTTGTAACTTTGGTAACTGCAGCTCCTACTGCCTTCTTGGCAGGTTTCACCGGACAGTCTCGAAGAAAGTGCCCTGAGTTTCCGCAATAGAGGCATAATTGCAACTGTTTTCTCCTTTCCCGCTCCTTTTGTGTTAGAGGACCTTTCAGACCCCCTATTTGCATGGGTTCCCCGGAGTCTACTCCTTTGGAAGGAGTTGGCGGTTTGGAAAATACTCGAGCATCAAACTTGGAACGATCGGCATTCCTGTTCTGCAGTCTGTGATCTATTTGAACGACTAAGTCTATATAGTCCGAACAATCTTGTGGGGGATTCACTACTTGGGCTAACACATCTTTGAGCTCTCCACGTAGACCTCTATAAAACAGCGTAATCCTTTTGTCCTCGGGCCATTGAGTTTCCACTATCAGACTGTTGAAAGACGCAATATAAGCCAAAAGGTCTTGATTACCTTGTCGCAACGGAAGAAGCTCATTGTCCAAGGCCTGCCCCTGTGAATGTCTTGCGAACAGTTTTTCCATACTGAGCTGAAAAGCTTGAAAATCATGGAGGACCGGATCATCTTGATTTACTAGAGGGATCGACCAGTCTGCCGCATTGCCACTAAGGTACGAAAGCACGAAAGCTACTTTAGCTTGATCAGTTGGAAAGGCTGCTGGCCGGCATAAGAAATGCAACCGGCACTGATTGATAAATACTGCAAACCTCTTTGGGTCACCAGAAAATCGTTCGGGCGGAGCCAGAGGTACATTCCCAGGTAGGTTGATCTGCACTGGATTCATAGAGGATGTAGAAGGAAGATTTCCCCCAGATGCGGGTAACGGGGTCTGTCCGGCTTGTGACTGTTCCCTTCTTAGAGCATTCGTTTCCTGACGGGCTGCATGCACTTCTGCCCTTAGTTCCCCCAGTAACTGGGCTAGCTGGTCGGTATCCGAGGTTTCCATAGCGCCTGGACGGGAGTTTTGTGGTAGGCTTTGCGTTCTGTAACGCTCACCTGATTCCCGTAGAGGCGCCGGTCTTGACTGGGCGTATACCGTATCTTCAAAGGTGATGTGTAACACACGGCTGGCTCTTTGGGCTGGACCTCTGTGCACTGTATGTCTGACTCGAAGGTTAAGATGTCTGCAGATAGAAAATATGGGATTAAGGAACTGGGTTATTGAATGTCTCTCTCTTCTTCCCTTTCTCTTCTCCTGTAGAACCCCAAAGGTTAACGCTCTCACCTTAGGTAAGTGAACTCCGTGCTCTCCATCTGCCTCGGAGCAGGGTGCTGTAACCAGTTTCTTCACTGGATAAGGGGAGCAGGCCTCTTGACTTCAGAGGACTGCTGTCCGTCGTTTACTGCACAAACGGTAAGTTTAGAGTAATTCTAATGTCTTTAAAGTCTTTAGTAATGATGTTTCTTGTTTTGCAGGGTTCCGGCGATGGCGGCTGACGGGCTGAAGTGAGTTGAAGATGGAGCCCGTGTGATGAATAGAAGCGCCTGGAAGCACGTAAGTAAGCGCTTGTTGCCTGCTTCACGATGCGCTCTAACTGTCTTTTTATTTTGCAGGTACAAGTTCGGAGCGGCTGCAGGGTGCCGGAATACCCACTGGGTTAGATGTGGAAAGGAGTAATGGCACGTGAGTATTAAAGTTCCCCAATGTCTTTAAACGCACCTTGTTTTGTCTTTCAGATGCGGGATGCAGCGCCGAAGGCCTCCGGAGCGTGCAAAGAGTTGGTAAGCTTTTGTCTTTCAGATGCCGGAATGCAGTGTGAAGACCTCCGGAGCGCACGAAGAGTAGGTAAGCCTTTGTCTTTCAGATGCCGGAATGCAGCGCGAGGCGCTGGTGACAGCCGATGGACCAGGTAAGTGAAGAGCTGTCACTGAAGACCGTAATGCTAACCTGTTCTTTCTTGTCTTTATAGGTGTTGCTGAAGACTGGATTCAGGATGGTAAGCCTTTTTCCTTAGGCCCAGGATCAGATGCAGAAGACACGATGAGCGTTCTGCTGCAGAGGATGCAGAATAACGCAAAGCAAGATTCATCCATCGGGTGTGGTTTAAATAGCCTCCTGTAGTGCTTAGGTGTCTCCTTCCACAGCCACGCCTAGGTAAGAAAAGAGTTCCTGCTTTCCAGAAGAGTTCCAGTGTTCTGAATCTAGGGAGTGGCTCCTGCCCCACCCAACAGGAAAAGTAGTTCCAAACAGAAGAGGATCAGAGGCTCAACTGGCAGGCAAGTAAGCAGCATGGTCTGCTGCAGGTAAGTCCACCCAAGCATTATGAGCCCGGCGGTTCCAGCGCTGGGACTGGGCATATTTATGAGCCTGGTGCCACTGGCGCCAGGACTGGGTCCAAAAGGTCCCAATTGGGACTGGTTGGCACTCGGAACCTGGGTTATGGATCTGCTTCCAAGAGAGTTGGGAAAACCCTGACCTTTTGGAAGCAGAGATCATGACATTCCGGGTCTGGGTTCCCTAAATAGGTACTTACCGGGTCATTCCAACCTTAGAGGACCCGGTAAGTCCCCATTCCCGGAACAATTCCCCATTCCTATTCGAGCCCCCATAAGGATCAATGGGAATGGGGATGGAGCTAATAACAGTACCGCAATTTGCGGCACCGTTATTAGCTCTGAAGTCCCTTAACGGGTCCCATCCTTAACACCTGGTCAGACCAGGCGTTAAGGAAGGGACCCGCTAAGGGACCTCAGAATAGGGTGGTAAGGGATTACCGGCAGCGGTAAGGACACCGGTGCCGGTTATCCCTTATCACCTACCTCGTAATGAGGCCCCATGCGTAGGTGTGAAAGTTTCATCCCTTCACGTTCGTCTGGTCATGTGATTCTGACACCGTGAAATCGTCTTATTCTTCATGCAATTTGTGTATTTGATTTAATTTTGCCAGCCATCTGCCTTCTGTGGCTTATCTTGACCTTTCTGAACAGGATATTCTGTTCTTTTCATAAATTGTATCCACTGTTGGTCTATTTCAGCCGATACGACCTTGGCTCATTGGCACGATTTGCCTTTGTCTGAGTTTCTCTCCGTCTTTAATTCTCAATTTTTTCGCTAGTGGAAGTATACTTATATAAAGTGCTCCTTTTGAGCGAGATATGTATAGGTGGCACTTGCCACAATCTATTTTACTACTGAGAACAATTAAGCCACCTGATTTCTGTGCTTCTTGTGGTTCCTTGCATATGTATACGTTTAAACTAACTGAATATCTTCATCGCGCATGTGGCATAATTCCTGCCGTCTTTGGCATCAATTATTTCACTTTAGGCTCAGGATGTCACTTGTCCATGGTGTTTCGTCTCTTTTCATTATTCACAGGTCATCAATACTTCTATATGCGAGTCAGTCCGGCTCTAATGACGTCACCATTCGTCTTCCTTCAGTATCTTTTTAGCTTCTTCAGGGATTGCATTCTGACAATCTTCATTCTGGCCCTCATTACGACCCTGGCGGATTTCGCGGTGCTAAATGCACCGCGAAGCACGGCGGAAAGCCGTCGATAGCGCCATGGGGGTTGGCGGATTTACCACCCCATGCCGACCTTGGCGGAGCGGTAAATCCCCAATCCCCATTTTACCCTTCCCCATTCCCATTCTTGCCCCATAGGGTATAATGGGAGTGGGGAAGGAGTTAATTACGCCGCCGTAAAGTACGGCGGCGTAATTAACAACGAGGTCCCTTAGCGCCATGGTTTTCTCCGCCCGGCAAAACCAGGCGGAGAAAACCTCCATGGCGCTAAGGGAACTCGTAGTACGGCGGACGGGTCCGCCGCGATTAGCGCTGGCGGAAACCCACTCCGCCAGGGTCCTAATGAGGGCCTCTGTCTCATTTGTCGATATGGTTTTCTCAATGGGTACCTTACTGTCCAGGTTTTCTTAGGTGTCAGTACTTCAACAGGTGGTGTTCTTCTGATAGGTACTGGACAGGGCCCAACTGCGGCTCTCTGTTGGTTTATTTGTTCATCTTACATCACATATTTCGGTGTGAACATTCCTGGGACTTTAAAATAGGCGGTTGGAGTGTGAATTGAGCTTGGCACCTCATCTACACTAGTGCCACTCCTGGTAGATGGGTGAGGAAGCGAGGGGGGGGGTTGGTTATTTATACCTCAGCACGGATAGGCTGTGTAAGTATAAAAACATTTTTTTCATCTGATACCCTTTTGATTGTAGATATTACATTGTCTGTTGGTGAGAAATTGCATGTGTTTACCTTTTACAAGGCAAAAGGAGGGAAAGACATGGGGGCGCCGCTGGAGGAGCTACTTCATGAAGTTGGATTGATGTCTTCTAGTGTCGCGTCCCAAGGCAAACCCCTAAATTATATAGGAGGGGATTTTAACCTCAAAATGGGAAATGCATTATGTGAGATGGCTTCACAAAGTGAAGAAGATATAGCTTTGCATCTCCCCACTCCGGTTTTGTCTGATCTAACCTCTGATGCCACTGGTCGGGAATTCCTGTTAAGGTTATATGAGTTGGGCTTATATCCAGTGAATGGCAGGAGCCCCTCTGATGTTCCAGCTGGGTATACTTTTAGTAACTCTAAGTATCATTTGATTATTGATTATTTTGTTGTGGATTTATCTAGCTGGAACTTGCTTCATGATTTTGAAGAGCTTCCACGTCTGGAAAGTGACCATGATCCTCTGAGTTTAACTATTACATTTCCATTGCCCTTGAATAGTAGACAACCTTGTTCAGGGGAATTAAAAATTATTGTTGAAGACATTTGTAAACCATTAGTGTGGCCTCGAATGTGATCATGAAAATGTGATGTTGAGATGTATTTGTAATGCCCTGCCTCGCCTTGAAGAGTGTCTGAAACCCCTTACTGATTCAAACACGGTGCTGAATAGATGGGGCAGTATAATGAGGATTTCAGGTGAGGCTTTCGTGGGTCCTAAAAGGAAGCTAAGGCATGATAATAAATTGGAAATGAGTGTAGGCCTGCTAAACAATCTCTCCTCATAGCCTTGAAGCACCCAATTAGGTGCAGCAGGGAAATGACTGCCTTTAGGCTACTATGTAGAAATGCAATTATCAAGGGGAAAGCAGACCGGGCTGCAAAAAGATGGAAGGACCTGGAAATGGCCACCGTCTCTGGTGATTCCAAACTATATTGGAGAATGATTGCAGCAGGTTTAAATAATTCCAGCAAAGATAGAGGGGGAGCTGCAGAGATTTTGCCAAAGAGTTGGTTCAATCATTACTCAAGAATGTATGACTCCAGTGATCATTCACCTATTGCAGCACTAAGGCCGCTCCTAAGTGTAACAAATGGAACACCTCATAATCCTGTGCAAGATGATTATCTTAGTTTTTCTATAAAAGACATGGATAATGCACTTAAAAACGTATCTAACAGGAAAGCTTCTGGTCCAGATTTGGTCCCAATAGAATTCCTTAAATATGAACGGGAAATCTGGGTACCATTATTCACTAGAGTATGCAATACTATCTCATGAAGTAAAACCATTCCACGCAGCTGGAACCAGGCTATCAACTTGTCAATCATTAAGAAGAGGAACACTGCAGATCCAACATGCTATCGTCTAATTTCCTTAATTGATGCAACAGCTAAATGGTTTGGCCGGGGCACTCCATGGGAAAATCATGGACTGGGTAGAGGAGAGTGCTAGTTTGTCTGATATCCAATTCAGTTTCTGTAAAGGCATGGGGACGGTTGACCAAATCCTGTATTTGTCACTTATTCTGGGGAAATAGGCAAATGGCTGTAGGGCACCCATTTATGTAGCCTTTATGGACCTAAGCACCTGGTATATATGCACACAGACCTCTCAGTAAGAGCATGTGTTAACGCATTAGGGGAGTTTTCAGACCCCATAAATTCAACTTGTGGCATTAGACAGGGGTGTGTGTTGGGCCGTTGCTTTTTATTTTTCATATCAATTCATTGTCTGCCACTTTAAATGACCTTTCGAGTGATGTACCTAAGCTAGCTGGAAGACGCCTCCCGGTGTTAATGTACGCTGATGATGCTGTTCTTATTGCAAGAACAGGAAACTCTCTCCAGCAGTTGGTAAAGGGCTTTTGAAGTTACATGTTCGAAAGAGATCTGAAAATAAACATGGCAAAATCAAAAGTAATGTGTATTGGGACCATAAAAGTCAAACAAGAACCGTATTGGCTAAAGGACATGCCATGCAACGGGTTAGCTCTTTTACGTATTTGAGTGTGAAATACTCCGAAGGCCTTGAGTAGCGTATGCGTATTGATTCTCAGGCCAGTAAATGTGCTGAGATTAATGGCTCTGTACTGTGTCATGGAACTAATATGGGCGGGCTTCCAGTTGAGCACGCCCTATGTATTTATAAAGCAAAGTCTATTCCGGTGGCTACGTGTGGAGCAGCAGTCTGGGAGCATCAGGTGCTTTAATCTGTGCAAAGGAAAAAAAATCAGTTGCTATGGGGAATTAGGGGGATGAATCAAGGCTTTCCGAAATTCATATTACATCAGGAATGTGGTACGACATTTACTTTAGATCGTATTCAGCCCCAACCACTTTTGTACTGGCTGCGTCTCTGGGATAACCCAGCACTATCATTGACAATGTAATTAATTCAGGATATTTTGACTCAGACGTACAATATAAGTTAAAATGGGTAAACTATACCTGAATGATTTTGAAACAGCTTGGTCTGGTGGATTATTTCTATGGCAAATCAGGTGGGGCTGATGAGGCCACAGAAGCCCTGACCAAGGCCTTTTTCAAGTTTAAGCAAAATGAATGAGAGAGTTGTGAATCTAATAAAAGAAGCAATGCAGGATATCTTAGCAGGAAGAACGATCTAGGACCATCAAAATATATGTTTTGGTTTAATGATACAAGAAGGAGGACAGTCTTCCTTTGCTTGAGGTCTAACCTACTTTTACGAAAGGCACCTTGCAGGAAAAAAGAAGGAAAGGTTTGAATAGGTGCCTTTGTAATCAACATGATGGATGATCCATTATACTTCTTGTTAATATGCCCTCTTTATGCGAAACTGCAGCGCAAATATCTCTGTCCATTCTTTAGAGAGCAGGGGTTAAGAAGTGCACATACAGCTTTCAACATAATTTTATCCCCTCCAAGTGTTATATGTGCGCAACAAATATATGTTTATGTTGAGTATGTGCTGGAATTGAGAGCGCTTTTATTGTAGTGTTGTGTTGTATTTGTCATTTATATAGCGCCACTTCCCCATTTGTATGGCCTCAATGCACTTTGTGTTTGGAATGCCCTTGGGGACCGAGGTCTATGTAGGGGAGATTCTAAGAGTTAACTTTAAGATGCGTGTGTGCATTCTGCCAGGTTAAGGTTTAGGAGGGCTGGCTAGGCTCCAGTAAGGAGCCCAAAGGTCAGGCACATTGGCGGGTGCTGTTGGTGGTTTAGGATAGAGTGTTAGTGCGGGAGACTTGATGTGTGTGGAGCTGTGTCCTTGTGGCTGAGAGTTCCTCATGCAGTGCAGTCCTCAAACTCTCCATCTCATGATTTTGTCTACGAGATGCCAACATCTCACACCTCAGGGCCTCTCTCTGTGCCCTAGCATCTGGATGTAGCGGCTCCTGCAGACACCTCAGAATAGACCCTTGATGTTGGCCTCCACACCAAGTCTGTGGGAGCGACTTGAGGACCGCATGATCTGCAGCAGTTGCGCATCCTGAGCCGCTGGTGGGGTCATGTTCTTGGCCAGTTGATCAATGCCCTCTGCAATTCTATCCAACAAATTGCTTTGCTGGATGGCGTTACGCAACATTTGTTGCTCCCATACTGTCTCTCCAGCCTGCACGTGTGCAGGGCCCACGGCAGTTTGATGCAAGGGACCAGACCAACTGATGTGGTGCCTCCTTCATTGGCTGCAGTTCTGCAACCCACTGTTGGACATCAGCCCCAGAACCTGATACCAACTCATGGGAGGGTGGCCTTGCAGCCGTAACCACAGCGGATGTGGGGCCCGCCACTGACTGGCCTTGTGAAGCCAGATGCACTGCCACAAAACCAACAGACCATCATTGGGTCACTCACCTTCTCCCTCAGCGAGTCATCCACATCTGATTCTGCATTCGAATCAGCAGAGTCAGAAGAATCTGAAGATGCCAGGGCACTGCTGATAATGGCCTGCAGCACCTGTGGATTTTTGCAGTGCATTACACCATGGCCTCGACTGGTGGACTGACGTGCTACCACCTCTTCTTCCCCCCCCTCCTCCTCCTCTGTATCTGTTGCATCCTCACCTGCACATGGACAGAGATAGATTTTTGGTGTCACGTGTGTCCTGATAAACATGATATGATATGATAAATCATTTATAACGCGCCTGTACACAAGTGTTTCTGGGCACAACAAGACAAGGTAGAGGAGACAAAGGGACGACAAAACAAATGATCTTCCTAGGCCTTGTGTCATTCAGATCATGCAAGTGTACAGGGGAAGGGAGAGGAGAAGTGCCAGTGGGAGGGAGGGGGGGAGTGCAATAGGCAAAGCTCTAGTAAGTGCAGCCGGGGGGCCAGCTCTAAGTAAGTGCAAGGAGGCAGGGCACTGTAGGATTGCAGATACAGTCCTTAAGTTTGTGGTAGGCCCAGAGGCAGTGCATGGGGATACTGGTCGTGAAGGAGCCTGGTGCCCATTAAGGATCAGAGGGTAGCCAGGTAACTACTTAGCACAGTAGACAAGTACATCAGCAGGGGATAGAGAGAGAGAGAGAGCGAGAGAGAGAGAGAATGCAAAAGTGAAAAGGAAGGTCTTGAGTTGCTTCCGGAACCTTAGGTGGTGTTGCTCAAGTTTGAGAGAGGCAGGTAAGCTGTTCCAGAGGGAGGCACCAGCCAAGGAGAAAGATCTACCCCCCACTCTCTGCCTGGAGAAATGTCCGACCCTCAGAGAGTTGGGGGTGGATGAGGGGAGGGCTCAAGAAGGTGAGTAATTAGGAAGACAGAGTTGGATGTAGTGTGGTCCCCGGCCCCAGGAAGCCTTGTGGACGATGCAGAGGGTCTTGAACTTGATCCGTCCAGCCACCAGGAGCCAGTGGAGCAATTTCAGGGCTGGAGAGATACAATCCCTGGGCTTGAGGCCAAGGACAACTCTTGCAGTCCTTTTCTGGATTAGTTGCAAAGGGCAAAGAGTAGAGGCAAACAGATTTAGAAAGAGGCTGTTTCAGTAGTCCAGCCTAGAGAGAACCAGGGCTCTGGAGACATTGAGCTTCTGGGGGAAAGTGAGAAAAGGAAGAATACCTGTAAGGAGGTATATCTGGTAATGGGACTTCTTACAGATGTCCATGATGTGAGGAAAGAAGGAGAGGGTGGAGTTGAAGATGACACAAAGGTTTTCTGCCTCGCAGGAAGGCACAGGTAGAGGGCCCAAAGAGGGCAGCCAGAGTGAAAGAGGGAGCAGGGGTCCCAATGAGAAGGATCTCAGTCTCACAGGAATTAGGACAGAGATCTTTGGAGGCTCACCATTCCTGAATCTCGGAAAGACAGTCAGGAATTTGCGAGGGAGGAGAGGAGGCTGAGGGGAGGCTGAAGGAGAGCTGAGTGTCATCCGCATAACACTGAAAGTAAGGAGAGAAGGTAGAGATGTGGTGGGCCGGAGGTGCCAAGTAAAGGTTGAAGAGTCAGGGCGAGAGGTTAGAGTCCCGGGAAACACCACATGTGGAGAGAGAGATGGTGGAGAGAAAGGACCCCAGTTGGACCTGGGAAGGAGATCCAATCAGGGAGCAAGGGGGTCAACCATGCTAGGGCCTGATCCATCATGCCCAGGTTGTCACGGAAACAATTGATCAGGATGGCGTGGTTGACCGTGTCAAAAGCAGAGGAAAGATCAAGCAGGATGAGGACAGAAGGAATGTTAGAGTCATGATTAGAGAGCAGGTCTTCACATGTGTTCAGGAGAGCAGTTTCTGTGCTTCTGGCTACTCTAGAGCCAGACTGATGTTCATAAAGGCAACAACAAGATTCAGTATGGAGAGCAAGCTGGGAGATGGTCAGCTTTTCCAGGAGCTTTCCCAGGAAAGGAGTTATAGAGATCTGGTGGAAGTTTGCTGAAGAGGGAGTATTGGCAGAGGGCTTCTTAAGGAGGGGGTGCACAAGTGAGTGCTTTAGAGGGAAGGGGAAAGTATCAGTGGCAAAAGAGTGATTGCAGAAATCGGCCAAGGCTGGAGCGAGGGTGTCAATGTGGTCCTTGATGGTTCTGGAGGAGCAGGGGGGCACCTGCTTGGACTCATCAGGAGTGAACATGGGGAAAGCGGAGAAAGGAGTAGAGGGGGGCTGAGAAAGTGAGAGGAAGAGTAGAGAGAGGACAGGATCTCCTGAGTTTTAGTGCTGAAGTGAGAAGCCAGTGCCATGCAAAGGGCCTGGGAGGTGTGAGAAACCAGAGGGTGTCTCACCCACTAGTCCCCAGGGATCTCTCTCTCAGGTGGCCAGGGCACGCCTGTTGCCTTTGGATCTAGACCCTGGGGGTGGACCAGTGCGGGAGGATCACCTGGGTAAGGGGTCTTCAGGGAGTGGGGGTGAGGCAGCCAATGGTGAGATGCTGGATTCCCCCGGTTTGTGTTCACCTAACCCATCATATTATTTAAGATTCTCTGAAGTCCCAACTCACCCCCCTTTTTTACATAAACACTGGGCAGAGGAAGAGTGTGACTGAGAGTAACAAAACTAAATCTTATACATCGTACTGGACATGCCCCGCTATTTGGGTCCGGCAAAGTCAGGCACTTGACTATAAATGCAGTTACCTGATGCCAATCAGCTCTCCTTGCATGGATAAAAGGCAGAACCTAGAGACACACTCTGAGCAAGGCGAAACACGAGTACGAGCAGAACTTCTGGGGCAAAGGCAAACCTACTGGAGCAGAACAATGGATAAAGGGACAAGAGCAGCGGGTTGTGAGAAACCTGAGGGTATTCTCCTTAGCCTGCCCTGAGTGTCCCTTATTCAGGTGGCTTGGGAAGGACCAATGCTCTCAGACCAAAACTCCAGGGGTGGATGGAAAAGAGAGCAGCACCTGTAAAGGGGAATCCGAGGTTGTGCTCAGGAAAAGACCACAGGTGAGACCCGGTACTATACCGAGGAAGAGAGAGAGGGAGACGAGACCACGGAAGCCTTTATAGGCTATATGACATCTACCTCCCTTCCTCCTAGTGAATCCCTCCGTCTGAGAGCCAACGATCCCTCCATATATAGCCAAGCCACTAGGATTACAAACCTCAAGCACCCCAACTCTGAGAATCCTCCTTTTCCTGTTATTCCCCACTCTAATGATCCCTCCATATCCAACAAATCCCCTAGGAACCCAACCCCCATTACACCCAGAAACCATCTCTCCGACAATCCCTGTTACCCTGTTCTTTGCCCCTATACTCTCAGACATTCATTTCTCCATCCCTCTGGTTATTGTTTTCCGAAAACACACAGTCTACTCAGATAAAACACTTCTGCTCCCACAGTCCCTGTAATTTATTTCACAATCCTGGTTAGTCCTGTTTGCTCCGCAAACTCTCCTACTCATTTCACAAACCCTACAAAACCTACCCTTCCGAGATCGACAATAGTAGAGTTAACATTCCCTATAAACACTCTTTCCCTTCCTAGCCCGCAGAATGCTTTGAAACTCTACCCCTCCCCTTTTTCGACACAAGCACTTTCTCCAGACATAAAACACAAAGGACTAATGTGAAACATGTTAACCTGACATGTCCAGACGCAAGGCTCAGGCAGAGTCAGGCAATTGACCTAAATCACACACATCTGACGGCCCTTCTCTTTTCCCACAAGGATAAAAGATGAAGGAAGAGAGCACAGAACGAGCAAGGCATACCGCACGACAAGACAGATATCCAGACCCGGCAGTTCAAGAGGAGGAGAAAGGCGGCAAACATCGAGAGGCCGACGAGGAGAGACACAACCTTGCCCTTCTTGACAAAACCCTGTGACACCTCTGACGAGGGAATCGTAAGACCAAGGACAATAGCCCAAGAGTCCTGCAGCAGATGTCAATGGTGCTTGGAGCGTATCGACGCTGATAAGCCGGAGCAACAGAGACTCCTGCTTCCGTGGTACCGGCCTTGACTCCAGTTACAAGGAAAGCCAAGCGGTTCATCACAGCTGGTGAGTCGAAGGGGAAACCGATAAGAACCAGGCTGTGATGAATGAAAGTCACAAAGTGGCAAAGTGAGAAAAGTTCAAAGAACTGTAAAATTGGAAAGGGGAGACCAGCTGCAGAAGGAGACCGGCACCATGTGGGTGCTGCTCTGAGAAACTCTGGTTGATCCCCATCCGAGTGAAACTACAGATACCAGAAGGCCATAGGAGAGCCACAAAGATAGGTCAAAGTGGTCATACAGGAGGTCAAGCAAAATCCCTGCAACGTCTATAGCCTTTGATCAAAGAACAGATAAGGAAGCAAGGGAAGTGAATCCCACAAACATTGAAAGTAAATGTGAATATGAAGTTGGCAAGAGTGAACCCAGAAAGGGGATGCTGACGAAGAGGCGGCAAAGTCTAAAGTCCCAAGAAACAGTGTGTTGACAAAAGTAAACCCGGTAGAGGAATGTCCACTATGAACTGTTGGAAAAGACATTAAGATTTGGGAACCAAGTTAAAGCCATAGTGAACCCTGTGGAGGAAGGCGGAAAGCATCAGGGGGTCTGCGCTCGAAATAGGGGCACCAAGGGGTGAAGCCATCACCCGAGAAATAAGCCATAGTGAACCCAGTGGAGGGAGGCTGAAAGCAACAATGGGTCTGTGCCCAGAAGAGGGGACCCAGGGTTGAAGCCATCACACAAGAAATACGTAGAATGGGACTTTGTGTCTGTTAGTTGTTTTTGTAAACCTATCAGGCCCTCGGAAACAGGAGACTCAACCACCGAAGGCCTTGATATTGATAGGAACTGTTTTAGGATCCAAGCCCGGAAGAGAGCGATCCAGAGGGTGGAAAACTATCACCCAGCACCACGAGCAGCAAGGGTCAGTGCCCAGAAGAGGAGGACTCGGGGGTAAAGAATGCTCACCCTAAGTAAACCAGGAAACAAACTTTCAATTTGTTGAAGGAACTCTTGTTTTGTTATTTGAATATGTCAGGCCCTCGAAGGCAAGAGACTTTCAAGAGAAAAGAGACTTGGCCATCAGGCTCCTGATAAGCTGAAACAGAACTGTCTTCTCATGCTCAAAACGTGGGGAAGGGAGACCCACGCTACCGCATCCTGACATATTATTTGTGAACACTTCTTTCCTTTCTTGAAAACTATCCCACGCCCTTTTTGTATTAGTTGTAAGGTTGGCAATAGGTTTCTTAGTATAGGCCTTTTTTATTTGACACAATGCCCCTAGGACTGCCTTATTTTCATTTGATAGTCGACGCTTGCTCCCATCTTAGATTTAGGTTTAGATTAGGCATTTTTCCAACCTGCATACAGTTTAATAATCATCCTTGAACTGTGATCACTTGTGTCTGTCTTTACTGTTGCCATCATGAGTTCCTTACATGGTCGAAAACCCCAAGAATTTCCTACCGGAGGTCGTTGCCTCCACCAGGCCACAAACGACACGTGAGAAAGCCAGATCCCACATCAGAAGTCTGCATTGTGTTTTAATATCGCCAGCGACCCTCCCGGGTGAATGCCATAGTTGGGGAGGCGAGGCCAAGCCTGTGATACTAACCTTGACACGTGAATTGGAAATCATAAAACCAAGAAAGAAACCCACACAGCCAGTGAGTTGGCAAGCAACCTGAGAGACCGGTGTGTTCTAAAGAAAGTTTGAAGTGACAACATTATATCCCAAGTGAAGGCTACACATGTGTGGATAAGACGTGAAGAAAGGCAGACCTGTGAATGTACTTTGAAGTTAGGACAGGTGTGAAATCAGCAATACTGAGTAACGCAGTAGTCTGGCAAAAGGAAATAGCCCACTCGAAAGTCTCAGTGAAAGGTACATTGTTTGTGACGATAAAGTGAATGAACTGCAAAAGCAAAGCAAGCAAAATTGACCATGAGAGAAGGGGAGAGTGAAAAGCTGAACCTTAAATTTTGAGTCAAAGTGGTCCTGGGAGGTCTGTAAAGAGGGCCACGCACATTCCAAAGTCTTTGACATCCGAAAGCGGTCTGAACCCAACTGAGGGAGACCCAAAGAGTAAAAAGCTTGTGGAAGGGAACCCCCGGCAAGTATTGTTGAACTTTGGTCTGAGCCCGACAGAGAGGGACGCACCCGCACTTGGTTGTGAAAGGTCTGACCCAGACAGAGTAGGACCTTCATGAACTTTTTGTTGAAACATTATTTGGAAGTGAGTCTGAAAGAGAGACCTAAACGTAGAAGGCCAGGCAGGCCTCGATCCACAGTTTTTTTTAACTCTGTTGTGTTGAAAACCCGAGGCAGAGTGTGTCATTCTGCCTACAAGGACCGCCTTACTCCGTGTGGTCCAAGGTGGGGAGGAGAGCTGATCCAGCCATATTTATTCTTTTGAACACTGATTTTTCTTTGCATACATTTCTCCTTTATACACCTTTTGTACAAGAGATAGAGCTGGCATAGGCCATTTTGATTGGACAGACTCCACTATGACTATTTTGTTTATCGTTTGATGATCAAGACTACTCCAATCTTAGTTATAGGGCAAAGTAGGAGTTTTTCCAACCCCAGAAACTTCAATAAAAGTTTTACAAATTGTACTTATTGTGTCAGTGTCATACTTGTGATGCCATACCTTGACTACAGAGGGAACAGAACAGGTGGAGACTGCAGCAGGATTGGCCAGCTCCTTGCAGATTTTGAAGAGTTTGGCCGTGTTGTTAGATGCCGCAGAGACGCAGGCTTGGATGTAGGCTCTCTTCTTAGAAATGACAGAGAGTCTGCATTGCCTTTGGAGCAGGCGGTTGGCCAGTTTGTCAGAGGATGCACCTGATGCCCTCTTCTTCCTCTCAGCCACCCTACACTTGTGTTAAAGGGTCGTGAGGTCAGAGTCATACCAAGAGTTGCACTTGGAGGTGGGATCCTCATGACAGTGGCAAGGACATCTAAAGTTTTAAAGATAGAAAGATGCAGATAAGAGAGGGCGGTGTCAGAGTGTGAGTGTGAGGCAGCCGCACTCCACTGGCACACCTTTCATGGGCCGATGACCGAGAAGGTAGGTGGCAGTGCTGGGGTCGGCTTCACCTAGGGGACAGAGAGCAACAGGTGGGAGGAGAGAAGTTGTCTGTCCAAGAGAGAGGTGTGGTGAGGGAGTTAGAGAGGGGGATGTCTGAAGAGATGAGAACATCCAGGGTGTGACTGGCAGAATGTGTTGGGCCAGAGGGTAAATTGGAAAGAGAGAGAGAGTCGCAGAGATTGAGAAAGAACCCAGAGGAGGGGTTAGAATCATCCAGATGGATGTTGAGGTCTCCGAGGAGAAGTTGAGAGGTTGAGGCAAGGAAAGAGGAGGAGAAGTCAGCCCACTTATAGAGGAAGATAGTGACCTGGCCAGGTGGCCTGTAAATGGTGGCTACAGTAAGAGAGAGGACAGGAAAGTTAGAGAGCCTATAGACCAGGCGATCAAAGGAGTAGTAGGCCTGCATGGGAATGACAGAAGCAGGGATCCACTCCGGGAAGATAAGAGCTGTTCCACCTCCTGGACGGTTGGTTCTGGGTTTGGAGAGGATCTTGTAGCCATCAGGGATAAGAGTGTCAGAGCTGGCCGTGAACCATGTCTCGTGAGACCAAGGACATCCAGATCAAGTTCTTCAAGGAGACGGCAGATGTCAGAGGAGTGTATGACAGCAGAGCGAGAGTTGAGGGTAGCAACGTGGAGCAGATTTCCACATTTGAAAGACTTCTATGGAGAGCTACAGGCATGAGGTATGCCCGATGGGGGAGGAGGGAGACGGAGATAGCAGAGTAGTCAGAGAGGATGAGGAGGGTGCCAGAGAGATGGCAGAGTTAGGAAGTGGCAGAGTAGCCAGAGAAGATGAGGTGCATGCCAGAGAGGTGGCGGAAGAGGGAGGTGGCATAGAAGCCAGCGAGGTGTAGGTAGGAGTAGCAGGAGAAGGAACGGAGTTGATAAGATGTAGGAAATGCCCATCAAAAAGGAGGAGATTAGGCTAAGGGCCCTGGACCAAGACGGTGCCATTCAGAAAGACATTAATGATGCTCCTGGATGAGCGGAAGGGGGCCAGGAGGACCTCCCACTAAGTGAGACCATATGAGACCATATGAGGGGTCCATAGGCCTGGAGAGGGAATGACAAAGAGGATGTCAGTAAGGGTATGTCTGGAGGAAGCACTGGTGTAGGTATCAGGGAGATGGAGGCCTGAGTTGGAGAGAGGGAGAGGATAGGAGATAGAGTAGCAGTTAGAGAAGATAGGGGAGACTGAAAGCACCATAGAGGGGTGCGTGGAGGAAGAAGGAAGAGGAGGCAGCCCAAGCAAGAGGGTGGGGGTGTCACACACTAGGGACACACAAAGGGGGAAGAGCACAAGGAGAGGAAGGGTACAATTAACACAGAATACAGTAGCAACAGTAATCACAGGTAGGGGGGGCATAAAGAGAGGGAGACAGTGCAACAATACAATAGTAACCACTAGGGGCAACAAGAGAAGTAAGAGGAGGAATGCACACAATACAATACAAAATATACAATACAATAGTACCCACTGGGGGGACCTAAAGAAGTAAGAAGAGAAAGAACCCAAATAAAGTTAACTGCTGGAGGGGGAACAGCACATGTGGAGTCGGTCGGGGAAGGGAAGGGCGTTAAAGGCTGGGAGAAGTGCAGCCTAAGATGCGAGGGGACAGCGCATGTGGAGTCGCTCAGGGAAGGGAAGGACGTTAAAGGCTGGGAGAAGTGCAGCCTAAGATGCGATGGGACAGCGCACGTGGAGTTGGTTGGGGAAGGTAAGGATGCACAAGGCTTGGAGAAACAGAGCCTAAGATATGAGGGGAAAACCACATGTGGAGTCAGGTGGAAAGGGGGACAACATGCAAAGCCAGGGAGAAGAGGAGCCTAAGGTGCTAGGGGAACAACGCACGTAGAGTGAAGTGGTAAGGAGAAAGATGCACAAGGCCGGGGAGTTTAATGGAGTGCAGTAGTGGCTACTCACCCTCCACAGACCTTCTTGCCTTTCAGACTCAGATGGACCGTGATTTTGTTGCACCCTTGCACTCTGCGCCGTTACCCCTTCACCACCAAACACCTGTGTCGCACAACACTGTGGCCTTGTCTTGAGAGGGCTTTGTCGCAGAGGGTCCGATACTCGTTTTTAAAGGTTTCGATGTGGGGACGTAGGTGCAATGTATTACGTATTGACGGGCAGCGTCTCCTGGGCACCTGCGTTGCACAACACCGCAGCCTTGTCCTTCGAAGGCTTTGCTACAGAGGATCCGATCCTCGGTTTTTAAAGGTTTTAATGCATAGACGTAGGTGCAACATTATTATGTGCTGATGGGCAGGGTCTCTCGCACACCTGCATTGCACAACACTGCAGCCTTATCCTGAGAAGGCTATGCCACAGAAGGTCCGATCCTCGGTTGTTAAAGGTTTTGAAGTGTGGATGTTGGTGCAACATATTACCTGTCAACGGGCAGAATCTCCTGAGCACCTGCGTTGCACAATACTGCAGCTTTGTCCTATGTTACAGACACAAAATGTCAGGACACCCATGCATCTGACATCGTGACCTGTCGCATTGTGAGCTGTATGCCACGGATATATATCATTTGCTGACATGCAGCACCACCCCAGCCTGGTCCATTTCATGCCATCAGTGGACACAAAGACATAATAAAGTGGCAGACACAATGATGTAAGGGATAAGGCATGTGTCCATCAAGTATCGACTGATGGACACATACCGGCTTTCATGTCAGACAGGTGGTACTATTTTGAAGCATATGTATACATTTGTAAATCACCCATGCACCTACATGACATGCAATGCAGACAGGCACACTCATTGGCGTAATTCATGCCCCTGACCTTTTGCATTGAATGTCTACAGTAATTTCTACTGCAGTATACCTGACTGGCCACCTTCCATCTACCATCAGCTATTATTCACCATGTTGTGTCTAGTGATGCCCCTTGCATTACACAAGTGAAGTTGCATATTCACAAGGCCTGTTACAGAGGGCAGTGGTCTGTGGGCACTGATTCCCCGGCAGGCTGGTCACACCACACAGTGTCATGGCAGGAAGTTCTGATATGCATCCTGACAAGGCATCCACTAAGAGCAGGTGAAAATACATAATTTAAACTCTGCAGCAACTTATGTGTGTGGTCAACGTATGTCACATTTGCTTGAAGTACAATGCAATGAGACAGGTACCAAAACTTTGGCAATGAACAACATATGTGGATGGGGCATTGCTTGGTGTGACACAGAGGTGTGCCCTGTGGGTAATTTGTGCATGTCAGGGGTGCATGTCGTGGGGTATTGCACTTAGCACATGTGTCGGACATGCAAATCCCTTTTTTTTTTACAGAAAAAGGGTTCAGGGGCGCACTCTGGTTCGCAGCTCGGTGTACCTTTCCACAGTCCAGTAGATCTTCTCCTCCAAGCACGTTCATGCCTCTTGTAATCTTTAGGGAGGCAGTCTGTTCAGGTGTTAATGGTTAGTACCAATTATGGCCTCAGGGAATTCTGGTTGCTGTAGTCAATTCAAGTAGCCAGGAACCAACTCACCCTCCAATTACACAGTGTAAATTCCCAATTGGGGGAAGGAAAACCAACAGTGTGGCTCTCCTGAGTAGGGGCATGTGTCACTCGGGTGCTGCCACTTCTGGAGCCCGGGACTCTCAAAAACATTTGACAGAAAAGGGGTTCCGGGGCGCACTCTGGTTCCCAGCTTGGTGTATCTTTCCACAGTCCAGTAGATCTTCTCCTCCAAGCGCTTTCATGCCTCTTGCAATATTCAGGGAGGCAGTCTGTTCAGGTGTTAATGGTTAGTACCAATTATGGACTCAGGGAATTCTGATTGCTGTTATCAATTAAAGTAGCCAGGAAACAACTCACCCTCCAATTACACAGTGTAAATCCCCAATTAGGGGGACGGGGGAAAACCAACAGTGTGGCAAATCCTGGTTGCAACTACTGGCAAGGCTATGTCGGCCACCAAAAAGTGATGTGAAAAGTCAAGCTGACATGTGCCACACTTGTGGAACACACAAGAAAATCAATGAATGCAGGCCATGTGACAGAAGTGTACATGTTAGCACACATGCATTGCCAAGAATGACTGACAACTGCAGCCAGCTGTACAGCTACACAAATACAGGTAGTTCAACCATGATTGTCCACACAAACTATGCACAAAAATGGCAATCACCAGATGTTTCTTCGAGGGCCTCCACACATCCCACACCTTGCACTTGCTCAATTGTGTTGAGTTGACTCGTGGCCTCTTCGATTGGATTCATCACCTCTTCCTGTGCTGGCCACCCTCCAATGCCAAAGCAGGGGCGAGGTTAGCACTGAGCTTGTGCTTCGTCCTCCACGTGAGATCATTCCACCGCTTTTGCACATGTTCAGCAGTGCGCATCTCAAAGCGTTGATGAGGTCAGAGATACGCAGCTAATGCACCATTTGTTTTGTGGGTTTGAACGTTCTACCCTCATACTGGAACATTTCACTATGGTGTTCGGTCACATAGTCAATGAGGATCTGGAGCTCCTCATTAGTGAAGCACCTCTTCCTCTGTGGACCCATTTCATGTGCCGTGTCACGGGTTGGAGCCTCTTCCTGCTCTGCAGGGCATCCCTTATGGCCCTAGGTGGTGCTGCTTCACCTGTCTGGTTGCGAACACGTTAACGTCCAGGTGCCAGGTCGCATGTGTGATGTGACCCATCACGTCCTCCTGGGGCTGGGGCTGGGGCATATGTGTCTTCACCACCTCCCCGACCCTGACCCCCTCTGCTCCCTTTCCCTCTTGGGCCCTTTCCACTCATGTTGCAAATGTTAAGGAGAAATAGAAGGCACACCAAGGTATTGTTCTGGGCAATATGAGGAAGGGAAAAGTCTATGTGATGTGCGATGTAGATGTGTGGTCCAGCCCAAAAGCCAAAAATATACATATATACAATACATAGAGGCACTCCTAAATTACAAATTGCCTATGTCAAAATGTGGAAAAAGTGGTACGCAATACGCAGAGACACCCGAAACCAAAAATTGGATACGCAATACAGCATAGGCCTCAAAATGGAGAAAGATACATGCACGTATGCGCAGAGGCAACCCCTAAAAACAAAAATGCAGTATGCGTTACCTGAAGAAAATGGCTTGTGTAACATCCGCAAATACGTACATGCGATAATCGTCCACCTCATACCTTTGCACGCACAACCAGTGATGTATGTCGCCGTGCCTTATATTACATCGTCATTGCCGTGAGATGCATATGCGTGCTGCATAGATGCGCTGCATCCCACGTGTAGGACGTAGCTTAAGCGTTAAGGGCCTTTACTCTGTTATCGGCTAATATGAGTTTGCCTGCACCCGAACTGTTGATTTTGCATTATCTGGTCCAGCTTTGCCTCAATCACTCCTTATCTGGTGCTGCCTGCTTGAGTGTGAGTGCCTGCTTGCAACCAGCTTTGTCTTGGAGTGCCAGCTATCCTACCTTTGCCTCTACTCCTGTGGTGGGCCTGTGACTACCTCCTCTGTACTTGGGACTTCCACCTCTCCCTGCCAACAACACCACAGCTCCAGAGCACCTACCCAGGACCCTAAAAAGCCATACCTGCCTCGGGGTGCCATGTCAGGTCCATCAACATCCTCGGAAGCGTGCAGCACCCAGCGCAGAGGGGTACCAACTTTACCTCCACCGAAGTTGGCATTCTGGTGGATCGGGTCCTGGGCGCCTATGATGTCCTCTTTAACCCAGCAGCGCAGTTGGGCAACAATGCAAGGCTGAAGATCTGGGATGGCATCACAGCTGCCATCAATACGGAAGGGGTGGCAGACCGCACGAAGAACACGGTCCGGTGTTGGGACAGTCTCAAGGCCCGTAGCCATTCCAATGTGGTGGCAGCCCTCGCCAAGGAACCCATCGTGAAGGTGTACCGTGCGAACTGCCACCGGTTCTACCAGGTAGAGCTGCGGGTCCTTGAGAGGTTCTATTCGCACCATTACTCCCAGATCTGTGCCTGGAGAAGTTGTCTGGAAGCTGATGGTAAGTAACCATGTGGAGCAATGCTCTACAGTGTATGTGTGGCATGCATGTTTGCAGATGCCACATTCTGTTTGAAACTTGTGTGTGGGGGACGTATGTGGCTTCAGACATTGTATGCAGGCATGTGCATGGGTATTCGCAGATTTTTCATCAGTGACTTGTTGAAATTGGGCACATGCTGTGTGAGATCATGGACCAAGTGCAGAGACAGTACGGATGCAGGCATGCTATGTTGTGGTCATGTGAGGGACATGCATGATGGACAGCTCCATGTGTGGCACACCTGCAAGTGCATCCATGAAGACACATCTGCTGAGAGTGACACATGTGCATGGATTGCTGTGTATGGCAAGTTGTTGCATTGACATCCCTGGGACAGGGATGTGATGTCTCATCCCACTGCATTTGGAGAACAAGTGTATGTGTGTACATGCAATATATGTATGCTGGGCCACACAACATGTGTAATTGATTCCCAGATATGTGTGGCTGTATATGTTGCTTGCATGCAGGTCATGCTGTCACATGTGGATGTTGGTGACTGTGTTTGTGCAGGCGTGTGCCCTGGTGCTGTTCCCATGCCCCTGTCTGCATGTCATACTTGTGTTGGTTGGTCATTGGTATTGTGGCGTTGCATGTGTTTGGTAATGTGTTGGTGGCCACACAACAATGTGCTTTGTTGGCATGTGCATGTGTCATTACTGTGATTCAGCCTTCACCCTACACACATGCAGCAGTTGACATGCAGTTTACATGGGCACATAAATGTGTGTGCATTATGTGTGTATCAGTTCCTGGTTGCAACATGCTGTAAGATTGGTGATGTTAATGTTGTGTATGAAGCACATGCATTGACAACGATTACTGATGTCAATGTCTTTTATCCCATTTTCCAAAGTTGCTTCAGCTTGTGAGGAGGGCGGAGGCATCACTGTGGAGCAGAAGGCCAGGCACCGAGCCACCAGACCAAAGCGCATACCCCAACCAGCCACCATTGAGACCACCTCATCTGAATGAGAGTTGGCTGAGGTAGCGCAAGGTCGGGTCCCGTAAAGGGAACTCGTAGTAAGGCGGTAAGGGTTTACCAGTACCGGTGCCCTTACCGGTACCAGTAAACCCTTACCGCCTACCGTGTAATGAGGCCCAGGGTCTGGTGGGGGCATCTAGGAAGGTGTTCAAGCTGCACCCTTGGACCTGGGACAGGAGGATGTGCAGTGCACTGTGGAGGGAGCGGCCCAACCTCCTGTCCCTGGTCTATCTGCTGCAGCAGTGACCGCTGTCGTGGATGCCACCACCCAGACAGAGCTACCCCTTGAGCCCCAGGAGGCCAGCCCTGAGTTGTTGCACGCCCTGATGGCTGGTCTGGCAAGGCAGACAGCCATGATTCGTGATGGTGTGATAGCTATTCAAGATGAGTTGTCACAGCATCACAAGTCGATTGAGTCACTACCTGCCCCATCATCCACTGCCTCCTCTGTGCCCCAGTCGTCCTCTGGGGAGCCTTCCTTGCCAGTTCCCATCAAGACTCCCAATTCCACCCACACTGCCCAGTCTGGTGGAAGTCCTACCTACTACAGAAGGGGTGGTCACTGTGCCTAGCCAGGCACCAACACAGGAATGGGCAGCAGTGGGACAGCTGACACCTCAGGACAGTGCTGGCACTGTACTCCCACAATGTGTAACATTCAGGTGGCGGGGGTACCTGCGCAGCCTATGCTTAACTAGGCAGCATTTGGAGTGCCGATAGGCAAACCACGCAGGGCCATTCAACATAGAGGAGGCAAGTCAGGCAGCACAGTTCAGACACATGGCAGGCGGCATGGAGGAGACTCTGAGATATGTTGTGCGTCGGTTCAGAAGCAGCTGATGGCAGAGAGGCAGCGGGCTAGGGAGGCGAGCATTGCTAGGGCCAGGGCAGAGGTGATGGAGAGATGGACTCTGAGGTGGGCTGCTATCCTGGAAGAGGCTTGCAGGGATGCAGAGGAGGGGAGGATGTTGGGGAGCCTGCAAGCCATCCAGGAAAGAACGGAGACCTGCCTCCATTTGGAGGATGAGGAATGCAATTCTGACCTGGAAGATGTGATGAGAGACAATTGAGCCCGCTATCTGTGTATAAAGTTCTTTGTGTGGATTTTCTTTTTTCAGTTTTGTTCATTTTTTATTCTTGGATTTTCCCCCTTCCACATATTAGTTTTTTGTAGTGTACATATTTTTAATACAATTTTGAGTTTCTTGATCATACAGTTGTTGTCTCTTTTTTCATGTGCTGATTTTGGTTTACTATTGTTCTGGAATGCATTTGCTCTGTGACTGTCTCGTGGGTTGGGGGCCTCACTGGGGATGTGTGGGATACACTCATCACTTGTGAAGTCGTTATTCAGTTGGTGTGTACCTCCAAATGCATGGCCACCCACCAGCACACATCAGCTATCACCCAGTGGATGTTCTCATGTCATGCTGCACATCTGGCACTCAAATGTTACATCTTCACATGTGCATTTTTTAAGTCTGGCTGTACAAAGCATCCATCTCCTTGGTTCGCACACTCTCAGACCTCCTTCATATCGCCCATACACATTGCTGTTCAACTTCTGTTAGTTGCATCAGCTTTGACTGCTATGCTTTCCTACTTGACTCCCTTCATTCATTGATTGATTTTTACATCCTACTATGCACACACACAGTATGTGTGACTGTCCTATCAGTGATGTCTTGGACTACTATCCTCCTAGGTCACTCACCTATAGTACTTTGAGGCCATTGCAATGGCGCATAGCCACCATGATATGTCACATTGCATTACATTGCTTTATTATGTCACATGTACATGGTGCATTCACAATGTAGCTGGTGCTACATTCTGCTGTCCTGTTGCTGTGCAACTGGTTTTGATTTACCAGGGAGCCCTTTGGTTTGGTTGGTTTGGTTTGGTTGGTTGGGCATTTATATAGCGCTGCAATCCCTCAGGCATCTGAGCGCTGCTTATTTCCCACGGTGTGTGGTGCTCATTTATCAACCTCAGAAGGATGAAAGGCTGAGTTTGGCCCTGCCAGGATTCGAACCTGCATCAGCAGGCTCTGCACGGATGTCAAAGCGAGTGCTCTACTCGCTGTGCTATTTATGAGCTACGGACATGGATTCTGCAGCAGTGCCCCCAGTTGTTCAGGGTAGGGGTGGATATGTGGCCGGTGTGATTCATGTTGGAGGCAGGCCAGTGGAGGTGAGGTTAGTCATTGGTCAACATTGGTCTTTTAAGGGTGTAATGTGTCAGGGCAAGGCTAGGATGGTGTCAGAAGTGAGGGGGCTGGTGGGTGGTGTCAGGACCTGGGGGCTGCCTAGGGCTGGTGTCAGAAGTGAGGGGGGCTGGTGGGTGGTGTCAGGACTGCCTGGTGGTGGTGTCGGAGGTGAGGGGGGGCTGGTGGGTGGTGTCAGGGCCTGGGGGCTGCCTAGGGGTGGTGTTGGAGGTGAGGGGGGCTGATGGGTGGTGTCAGGACCTGGGGGCTGCCTGAGGGTGGTGTCAGGGATGAGGGGGGCTGGTGTGTGGTGTCAGGGCTGCCTGGGGGTGGTGTTGGAGGTGTGGGGGTCTGGTTGTGGTGTTAAGACCTGAGGCTGCCTGGGGGTGGTGTCAGAGGTGGGGGGGCTAGTGGGTGGTGTCAGGACCTGGGGGCTGCCTGGGGGTGAAGTCAGAGGTGAGGGGTGCTGGTAGGGGATGGCAGGGCTGCCTGGGTTGGTGTTCAAGGTGAGAGGGGCTGGTGGGTGGTGTCAGGGCTGCCTGGGCATGGTGTCCGAGGTGAGGGGAGCTGGTGGGTGGTGTCAGGACCCGGGAATTGCCTGGGGCATGGTGTTGGAAGTGAGGGGGCTGGTGGGTGGTGTCAGGGCAGCCTGGGGTTGGTATCAGAGGTGAGGGGGCCTGGTGTCAGGGCTGCCTGGGGGTGGTGTTGGAGGTGAGGGGGGCTGGTTGGTGGTGTCAGGACCTGGGGGCTGCATGGGGGTGGTGTCAGAGGTGTGGGGGGCTGGCGGGTGGTAGCAGGGTTGCCCGGGGTGGTGCCAGTGGTGAGGGGGGCTTGTGGGTGGTGTCAGGACCTGGTGGTGGTGGCAGACGGGAGGGGGGCTGGTGGTGGTGTCAGGGCTGCTTGGAGGTGGTGTTGGAGGTGAGAGGAGCTGGTGGGTGGTGTCAGGACCCGGGAATTGCCTGGGGCGTTGTGTTGGAAGTGAGGGGGCTTGTGGGTGGTTTCAGGGCAGCCTGGGGTTGGTGTCAGAGGTGAGGGGAGCTGGTGTGTGGAGTCAGGGCTGCCTGGGGTGGTGTTGGAGGTGAGGGGGGCTGGTGGGTGGTGTCTGGACCTGGGGGCTTCCTGGGGGTGGTGTTGGAGGTGAGGGGGGCTGGTTGGTGGTGTCAGGACCTGGGGGCTGTATGGGGGTGGTGTCAGAGGTGTGGGGGGCTGGTGGGTGGTGTCAGGGCTGCCTGGGGGTGGTGCCAGAGGTGAGGGGGGCTGGTGGGTGGTGTCAGGACCCGGGAATTGCCTGGGGCGTGGTTTTGGAAGTGAGGGGGCTGGTGGGTGGTGTCAGGGCTGCTTGGAGGTGGTGTTGGAGTGGTTTTGGAGGTGAGGGGAGCTGGTGGGTGGTGTCAGGATCCGGGAATTGCTGGGGGAGTGGCATTGGAAGTGAGGGGGGCTGGTGGGTGGTGTCAGGACCTCGGGGTTGCTTGGAGGTGGTGTTGGAGGCGAGGGGGGCTGGTTGGTGGTGTCAGGATCTGGGGCTGCATGGGGGTGGTGTCAGAGGTGAGGGGGGCTGGTGGGTGATGTCAGGGCTGCCTGGGGTGGTGCCAGAGGTGTGGGGGGCTGGTGGGTGGTGTCAGGAGCTGATGGTGGTGGCAGATGGGAGGGGGGCTGGTGGTGGTGTCAGGGCTGCTTGGAGGTGGTGTTGGAGGTGAGGGGGGCTGGTGGGTGGTGTCAGGGCTGCCTGGGGTGGTGCCAGAGGCGTGGGGGGCTGGTGGGTGGTGTCAGGACCTGGTGGTGGTGGCAGACGGGAGGGGGGCTGGTGGTGGTGTCAGGGCTGCTTGGAGGTGGTGTTGGAGGTGAGGGGGCTGGTGGGTGGTGTCAGGACCCGGGAATTTCCTGGGGCTTGGTGTTGGAAGTGAGGGCGCTGGTGGGTGGTGTCAGGGCTGCCTGGGGTTGGTGTCAGAGGTGAGGGGAGCTGGTGTGTGGTGTCAGGGCTGCCTGGGGTGGTGTTGGAGGTGAGGGGGGCTGGTGGCTGGTCTCTGGGCTTGAGGAGGCTGCTATACATTAGGGGTATATGGTAGCAGTTTGGGTGCATTGGGAGTAGGGGGATGGTTCGCAGTTTTGCACGGGTGCATGCTTTCCTTATGAGGGACCTCAAGCAGATTCGCAGGGGTGCAGCCGCTACTCACGGGGAACCTTGCGCCAATTCGCAGGGGTGCAGCCATTACTTATGTGGAACCTCACGCAGATTTGCAGGGGTGCAGCCATTACTTACGTGGGACCTCGCACAGGATTGCAGGGGTGCAGTTGTTACTTATGTGGGACCTTGTGCAGATTTACAGGGTTGCAGCTGTTACTTATGGGGGACTTTGCACAGAATTGCAGAGGTGCAGCAGTTACTTACATAGGACCTCGAGCAGCATCGCAGGCATGCAGCCTTTACTTACGGGGAACCTCACGCTGTTAAGCTGGGGTGCAGCTTTTACTTATGGGGGACTTCAGGGGGTTTATGGTCATTCCATCGAATATTTTCCATCAAAGGTCTTTCCATCGAATCTTATGAAATGAAAAAGTTGCATCGAATGTATTCTTTTTTTTAACCCATCAAAAATATACATCCGATGCAACTTTATTCATTGCAAAACCCTTGATGGAAAGGCATTTGATGCAAAAGCATTTGATGCAAATACCAGATACCCCTCATGCAGTGTCAATGGGGTGCTGGATGTTGGGTCGGAGGTTTTCAGAAAGGTTGGTCTATGGCTATGTTTTTGTTTTACATGGTGGCATGTTGTCGGCATTCCTCAAGCATTGGAAACTTTGTGCATAGGGCCGTGCAGAGTCGTTTTCGGTGCAGGGGCTTTGCAGGTTCAATGCAGACTTTTCTGTAGATCAGGCCCTATATACTTTACTTTTTAAATGGCAGGTTATTGACTCTAAGCTTTGTAAAGTCTGCACTTCTGGCATGGAAGATGCTGTCCATTTTCAGTTTATACGTCCTTAATACTTAGGTCTTAAAAATCAGTTATTAAATCATATCTTGCTGAAATGTAACATTAAACATTTGCATTAAGCACTGCTATTGTCTAGGAGCACAGATGACAACTTGGTGATCTTTGCATTTGCGACTTGGTTACTCAGAAACAACATTCTTAAAAACATTTAGATGCCGTGAGTTCTGGCAGACCATTGACTGAAATGTTTTTTAACCTGCGGGATTTGCACTGGACCTTTTGAGCTTGATTTCTTGTCACGATATAATGACCCAAATGAGATGATGGGCCTCATTACGAGTTTGGCGGTAAAAATCTGTCCTTACCGGCAAGCCGGTATGAACGTCTCCGTGTTGCACTGCGCCCGTAATGAACAGGAGATCACAAGTCTGCGTGCACGGTAACGGCAGCACCGCCATGCCTGTAAGGTCCATACTGCCCCTGATAGAGGCTTCATTGAATGCGCAGAGACCTCCACCGGCATCGTAGAATCCGCTATGAACGGCTCCGTTCACACCAGCATCTTTACTACCGGTACCGTCATTACCGCCACCGGAAGCAACGTCATCGCGCCGGAACGGAAAATGCTCCAGCGGCCATCTTCAAAAACACAATCCATTGCAATCCTCTGCCTACAGGATCTGGAATTGGTAGCTGTGAACCCTGCCTGCCAGAGAATGACTCAATCCACCCGCAAAGGTACACCTTGTCAGCGCAAGCCACGGTTTAGCGACAACGAGCTAAACATGCTTGCAGACACCCCGGTCCATCATGCAGATGTGGTGTTCTGCACAGACCTGCACCGTGCTGCACAAATGCAGAAAAAACACATCTGGGAGGAGGTGGCCCAGAAGGTGTCCGCAGTGGGTACAACCCCACGCAGTGTTAAGGACTGTCGCAAAAGGTGGGACAATCTGCGGCTGTGTGTCCGCAACATACTGTCAGCCAACTGTACACAGGCCCAGGCAACAGGTGGAAGGCCATCCTCGCCCATTAAGCTAGCACAGTGGGAAGAAACGTGCAGCTCCGTGATTCACATGGAGGCCATCAAAGGGGTCGGGCATGCTGAGTCGGGAGTCCCATCATCGGCTGATGAAGGTGAGTGACCGTTAACAAAATACAATAGTGTACAAACACACAATATCCCAAACACAATGGTTGAGTCCAAATGGCAAGTAGATGACAGCAAGCAGATCGTCCATCACCTCCCACCTAAAGTCTGTCCCAACAGAAATGCCACATCCTTGTCATGGTAACACACAGCCAACCCCACTGGCACAAACCACATGAGTCCCCAATTGCAAACACAAGCACCATCTGCATGCGGACACACACATGCATCATCGTACATCTTTACCACCCAGTGCACACCTGAGCCCCAACCACACAGCACATGGCACGCAGTCCCTGAGGCATGCCTACCACACGCAATCCACGACACACCTGTAGGCCCCCAACAGACAGCATGTACAACATGGTTGCGCTAGAAGGAAGCACAGCCACTGCACCTCACCCCCAACTCCAACAAGAAACACGGCAATGCACAGGCCCCAAAATGTACAGACATTAATTATGTAGGATGTACCTTCACCCCTGACTCATGCCCTGCCTCTCCATCCCCCACAGGCACAGGATCGGACAGCGATGCGGGGCCCACCACAAAAACCAAGGCAACACCAGCATGCAGGAGCAAAGGAGATGATGACGGCACCAGGCCGTCCACGTCAAGGGCTGGCTGAGGTGAACTACCACCCCCATGACACAGGACCTGAGGAGCAGCCTGCTCCGCCACCTGGCAATGTGCCCCAGCCAGGGAAAACTGGTGCTGGCACACATGCCACAAGGCACACCGGCCCCAAAGACCACGGACAAGACAACCCCCGCCCCACTGCAGCCACCTCATGTGGACGAGGAGCATTCACCAGCGGGCAGCGATGCTGTGGAGCCGCAGGCAGCGGCCACAAGTGACCTAGGGGAGATGGCCCAATCCGCCCTACATAGCGCAGAGGACGGTCAACAGAACGACGCTGACACAGCAGGCCAATGCATGTCAGAGGACATTGAGAAAACACCATCCCTGCCACCCACACCACAGCACTCCCTGGGGCATGGGTCTCGTGGTCGCAGCTCCGGGGAGCTGATGCCTGGAGAAGTTTTCAGCCCTCAATGGAGTCCCACTCCACCTCCCGTGCAACCACCAGCTGGAAACAACATATGGGACCTAGAGGGCCGCATGACCCACATGGAGGAGCGCCAGCAGGCTATGCAGGATATGGTGTGACAATACCTGGCAGAAGGGGAGGCCACACGCCAGGCCCACCGTGACAACAACCAGGCACTCACCCGTGCCATGTAGTGCGTGGCCAAGAGGGTGCGCGAGAGCATGGAATCTGTGACGCAGGCGCTCACATAGTTGGCTGCCACCATGGCCCAACGTCATGCTGCCCCGGCTGATCCACAACCCCCACCATCGGTGAGCACCACCCAGGCAAGCGCGACTCAGACGAGCCCGGTGCGTAGATCGCTACGCAGCATGCGCCGGCCAGGGGAGCAACAGCCTCCATCCAAAAGGGGCCGTCAGTAGCCAGACATACATGCAGGATTGAGTCTGGTTGGACTTGTATTGTGTGCAGGGACGTGGATGTGTGGGGGAGTTGAGGGATTGGGGGTGGTGGGTGGGGGTTGTGGGTGTGTGGTGGTGTTGAGGGATGGGTTGAGGGCACTTTGTAGAACAACAAAGGTGTTTGGTGCACATTTATCCCTGTTCTTTGTACATACTTCACTTTTAATACAACTGGTGGACACATGAAGAACTTATGACTGGACATTGATTATTGAGTGTGTGTCAATTTATTTGTCAAAAAAAATATAGGGGGCCAAAGAGGTGAGTTTTCAGGATAATGCCCTTACTCTGTAAACTTAGCAACACGACAAGGTAGGGCAATTGCCAACTGTGATGTAATTTAGTTAAAACCAAACGTCTGATTTCCAAAACCAGCCTGTTTTTTGGATAAAACTACTGTGGTTTGAGGGCAGAATTATTTTTCATGGCAACGGAGAACTGCTGTGGATTTAACCACCAGCAGTAACAAGGCAGTGGAGGAAGACAGATAGGGATAGAATTGAATTTCTAAATATCCCTTTCTCCTACCCACGTCTGCCCCTATGTAGCGCTGGTGTATCGCCTACAAATGGGACAGTATAAGAAGATAAACTATTTACTTCTAGTTGTTGTAAGACATTGAGCCTTGTTTGAGTCATGCCTCTCAACCACTCTCTTCCACTATGTGTCTGTATTGGAAGACTGTGGACACTTTTTTGCTTTCAGGTCACATGATCACTGACCCTTATGGAAGTCATTTGACTTCCCGGTTACGAGATGGTACATGCATCAACATATGGGCAACAAATGTAATTTGCCTGGATAAGTTGAGTGTACCCCCTTTCAATCACCAAACACCTCTGCTACAAGAGCAAGTAAATAGCGAGCCGAAAGTCCACCATTCCAACACCCTTATACTAAAAACAGAGGTGCCTGACTTCCGGAGGATGCGTACATGCGTCAACAAATAATATGTGACGCCTCCGGTAGCTATCACATGACTCGTGACCGATTGCACAACGGTCTTGCATACGGGTGCTGCGGATTCAGTTCGTGAGTGCGTGAGAGCTAGGACGAAGCCGGCGCATTTCAAGCAGCCAGGTAAGCCTGAGAACTCACGAGTCGAAAATGAATAAGAATGCGGGGCGTTTCAGGCCCTGCAGCATGCGACTCGCTCAAAACGCTCCCTGGGTCTGGCTAGAGCAACCTCTTCGTCCCGTGTTGTTGACAACACCAAGACCCTCTGTGTGCACACGTCTCGGCACATATAGAAAGTAATCGCAGTTCTGTCATTGTTCTCCCTTCTTCCATTTGGATCAGGATTCACTACCTGACCTCCGGGGACAAAATATGTTTGAACAATAAATTTAGTGTGAACCCTGATGAGACAACAAGGTTAATTCAATTCCAACATTCAGGTTAGTAAATTTCCCGGTCTTTAATTGACATGATATGAACTTTGGCCACCTTTGAACATTTTAAATAGAATGCATAGATTATTAATAACAACTGCAGGCTAAAATATGCAAAAAAGGTTATTTGATGATAGTCTTTGTTTAAATGGATCAGAGGCAAATATGTAGAACATCACAATAAGGATTATGATAAGAGGCAAGAACCATCCACGCCTCCTGCTGTGTATTCAGAATACGAATATCACTAACAAAACTGTTCATTCAAAAGCCATTAATTGGCAGTTAACAACAAAACGGTGACGTGTGTATATTTTGTTTTATCACACAGGGTCACCCGTCTGTCCCAGCCCTAAGACACACTAAGGAGGTGGTAAAGTAAACTCACGCCTTCTTTTTCGAAATTCAACTTTTGGTATGTACTAATTAGACCTACCTTCCTGTTGGACACCAAACGACTGTCCTGAAGAAAGTGGCCACAACACACATGCTGCCGCTGAACCGGTAGACAGTAATTGCTACAATTCAACTTTTTGTACATGAGCAATTTTATACCTCACCCCACTAGATGCAGTAATAACAAGACCTAGGGAAACGCACAGTGGAGTGTGTATTGTCTTTATGTTGGTCTGTAACACAACTTTCGAGTTTTTGTAATTTGTGTTTGTGTCTTTCTTTTAAACTTTGGTACATGTGGTTTACACACAATCCCTGGGTCATTAAAAATGTTTTTTAACCCTGTGGATGTCTGTACACCTAACCACTATAACACTGATTTATTATCTGGCTATTCGTCTCTTCCAATACAGACACATAGTGGAAGAAAGTGGTTGAGAGGCATGACTCAAACAAGGCTGACTGTCTTACAAAAACTAGAAGTAAATAGTTTATCTTCTTATCCTGTCCACTGTTTGTAGGCGATACACCAGCGCTACATGGGGACAGACGTGGGTAGGAGGAAGGGATATTTAGAAATTCAATTCTATCCCTCTCTGTCTTCCTCCACAGCCTTGTTACTGCTGGTGGTTAAATCCACAGCAGTTCGCCGTTGCCTTGAAAAATAATTCTGCCCTCAACCACAGTAGTTTTATCCAAAAAACAGGCTGGTTTTGGAAATCAGACGTTTGGTTTTAACTAAATTACATCACAGTTGGCAATTGCCCTACCTTGTCGTGTTACTCAATTTATATGTCAACAGTGCCCAGCGTCCAACATTCAAAGTGCCATGTGTCACAGAGTACAATAGTAATATTGTTCAATCAAAGATTGGCGTACAGCACGTCCTTCAGGCATATTCTGCTGTGGCCGATATGCAGCATCTTCCCCATCATCCTCCTTATCTTCCGGTGGATTTACATCCATGTCAGGTGGCAGGGATACATTGGGCCGGATGCACATGGTGTGCAGCATGGCACATAACAATACTATCTTCCCCATTTTATGAGGGCCGTATATGAATGCCCCATCAGACCTGCTAACGCAGCAAAACTGTGCCTTCAACAGCCCAAACGTCTGCTCAATCATCACACGAGTGCGTGCATGCGCACAATTGTAGTCCTCTACGTGCCTGGTGACTCGATGCCTAACAGCAGTGAGGAGCCATGGCTTCAGGGGATACCCAGCATCACCTGCATGGGAGCAAATGTTATTTTAATTGTGAGGGTTTTTGGCATTCCTTGTGTACACAGCTGTACATTGTTCGTGGTCAGATGCAAGGGATCTTCACTGCCAGCCATTGCCATTTTATTAGAGCAACACTCTAATGTTGGTCCACAGTAGAGGAGCATGGGTCACGTACAGGTTTGGGACCTTGACACCCGATACAGCACTCACACAGATGATGCCAGTAGTCCCATGATGTGCTCACATTTTATGGATGTATTGCAGTGGGGAATCCAGTATGCATGTAGGGCACTGGATGATGGTTTTCCCTGATGTGCAACATGATACACGTTGTTTTGCCAATCATGCTTCCATATACCTGATGACGCCATGTACATTTCCATCACCGCCTTCACCCATGTGACCATGGCACAATGGAATTGGTGGTATGGTCTGCCAGTGTAGGGAGACAGTTCTGTGATGGCGCTGGGTGTCAACTGGCATGGTGGAAGTGAGGTGCTGTGTTTTGGACCTGCAGCAGTCGCACATGTGTCAGTGGCGTTCACCACTTGCTGGAATCTATTCTGTACAACCATGTCCCATTGGATTTTTGGGTGTCCCTTCAGGTACTGTGTATGGCATGGTGGTTTGCAGTGTACTTGTCGGGCAGGGCCAGTGACAGGGGATTCCCATAGAAGCAGTTGGATTAGACTGTGCTGTACTTTGCTGCGCTCATGTGAATAATGCATTGTGACTGCAGGTTGGTGCATTTTGATACCTGTGTTTGAGGTCTGATGATGTACCTCGCGCATGTGCAGGGGTGGGTGCTGTGTTCATAGCTACCATATACACATGACTGTGCAGTCATGGCACGCCTGCATCCATTGTCAGTCTCAGGAATCCTGTCATATTAATTGGGGTCACAATGGTTGGCACCCAGGACAGTGTCCCCCCCAACAACAACCCCCATGGCCCAGCCAGCAGACAGGTTACATATGCTTGTGCCCCCCCACAACAACAACCCCCATGGCCCTATGGTTGGACTTACCCAGAAGGCAGGTACCTCATGCAGCGTGACGTTCCATGTAGCTGGGAAGCGTGGAGTTGTGCAGCATCATTGCAAATAAGTGGAGCACAGACACTACCTTCAGCAGAGGGGGGATGGCGGCATGGATGTTGATCAGGCTGACCAGGTCATCGTGAATGAGATCCATAATTGTGTGTATTGTGTACCTGTCCAGGCGGTACAGGGTGTGGATCTGTGCAGGGGTTTAGTCAAATGGACTGGCCCTTATGCGAGGGATTGGTGGCTGCCTGCAGGGTACCACTGCCTGCACTGGTGGTATGTGCTGGCCCAGTCTCACCCTCCTTCTCCTCCTGCACCTCCCCTGCATCCTCTGGTTTAGTGCCTGCTGGAGTAGTGGCAGTGCAGGCATGTCCTCCAGCCCCTGTATGGCAACTGCTAGTTGTATCATTTTGGACTTGGAAGGGGTGTGGTGTGTGCTCCATTTGTGCTGTGCCTGAGTCCATTGCCTCCGCCTGTGCTGATTGTGTGCACCTGTGGCAGTTGGGAACACAGCAGTTTGCTATTAACGGGTGTACCTCAATGGTGGTGTTGCCGGCATCATGGGGGCCCTTCTTATCGGCACCTGGATGCTGGTATGTGCATGTCCGTGCGACTCGTAATGTCCTCTTCCTTGCGGCATGCCGGTGTTACTGGCACAATGCCCGCGCACCCGTGTGCCTGCCGGTACGGTGGTGCACGTCCACAGCGGGTCCCTGTCCATGCCGGTAGCACTGGCATCAAGGGTCGTACTCCACCGGTCCGGTAATGGATGCCGGTATTGCCTTACCAGTATCGTTTTTACCAGAGCGCCAACCTTGTAATGAGGCCCGATGTCTTTTATGGAGTTTTTACTGTGGTGTATCCAGGATTTATATGTGTATTTATTTTGTATTTATTGTGATTCTTGTTTGTATACATGTTTATGGCGATGCCGAAATATAAGTATTCAATGACTATTTGTTCCAACCCCTATAGAGCCTCCTCCCAAACCTATGCAGTGAGTTGCTATGAGAGGCCCTTCTTGAAAACCGAATGACTTTGCAGGTGAGCAAAGCAGTATTGTTTATGCTGTGGAGGAGCTGGTAACCACCTCAGTCACTGCTTAGGTCGTCTGTCAAAAACTGCAGGAAACTGCTTGGCCTCCTAACTGATAGGAAGGAATCAGTAGGTCTTACTTCCATGTCTCACAGTAAACCCCTTCCTAGCATTCCTGTTTAGACAATGATGCCAGCGCAACTCTTTGCTCTCGTAGTGACATTTTGTTGGGGCACCAGGACTGAAGAAACCATTACCACCACTACTTTTCTGGATTCCGAGGCCTCCGGGATGTTTGTGGATTCAACATTTCTTCAGTAACACTATCCCTATGCATAGAGAGTTCCTGTGGCTATGATCAAGGTGATTTGTGGCACTTTACGTCTTCTGTAACCATAACTCATCAAACAAGTCTCCAGAATCTAGTCATAAACCAGCATCAGGAAATCATATGTGAGAAGCCAAACCTGAAGTTTTTCTCACTCCTAAACCCCCTGGATCCTCTGCTCAGGTGGCCAGGGAAAGGCCATCGCACTTGGATCCCGGCACTGCAGGTGGAGAAGCGAGGGAGAATCACCTGGGTGGAGGGTCCATCGGGCTTGGGAGTGGGGTGCACACAGGCGAGACATGGTATCTGCCTTTCACTATTGACGACCAATCTAACCCTCCCCAACCTTTATGGGCTATTGTAAGCCATCTCCTCTATTTTCCACTCATGTGACACTTGACAGTACTGAGGCGAGGAAGAGGCAACTAGGAGTAATGAACACTCTGCCATTTCACCACTTTACTATTGGGACGAGGAAGATGCCTGCAAAGTGTTGTGAAGGTCAGGCATGTCCTCTTAATCAGTTAGCCAAGCTCAATTGAGAAAGCACACCTATGAGCGGTAGAGAACACCACAGAGGGCAACAGGGAGGCCTGTGTGGGGGAGACCAGCAGCTGACCTTGTTTGAGAGGAGGCGAGCTGTTGGAGGGAACTGTGAGTCGGTCTGCCATTTGCCGAATGTCAAGACGCTAGGGAATGCAGAGAGAGTTGGTCTCATAAAGCGTAGCATGGGAGCTGCGGCTACGTGGGGCAGATTGAAGGCAGAGAAGGGAGCCGTGTGGAGAGGCTATCCCTTTCCCTTTAAATGAAGGTGCTCGTTCACCTGTGCTGGTGAGCACACACAGGAGTGTCCGAGGGGCAAAGTTTGGACCCCCAACATCAGAAGGAGAGGTTTGTGTGCTCTGCGTTGCTGTGAAAGTTATCGGGGGACCTGTGAGTTTCTGATAGATGAGAAACCCAGTATAATTTGTATTTTGCTGGAGGTTTTTCCTGAACTTTACCTCCATACCCATAGTTTGGCGGTGCAGTAATATGGCAGTAATGCAGTGGTAAGAGTTACCACTGCATTACCACCATTTTCGGGCACAGCGCTGAACTCATAATGAAGCACATAGTCATCCTGCATTGCAGAACTGACTCTCCGCTCTCCAATCGAGGCCAGGACTTTACCTCCTGCATATCATACCAATCACTAATCTCTTATATCAGCAATCCTCAACCATATTCCTTAGAAGCTCCACTCAGTCTCTCCCAACCTGGCCAATGGCGTTTCCATGCAATGGGTACTTGTTGGAATAGCTCGCCACTCCTCAAATGTTGGATAGTCAGGAGAAGTCCATTTACCAAAGACCAGTTAGTTCCCCAACATCATAGACTGTTGAAGCCAGAATATGTGCCCATGAGTAAGGTCCTTCAGGGCCTTGTTCAGCCCCTACTATGAATGTATCAAATTTCACTGCGACCAACGCGCCATGGACATCATCTGTACGTCGGCCAATGACGTCTCATAAGGAACAGACCTCTCTGTATTGCCACAGCATGTGCGCCGGAGAACTGGGAGCCAGGCTAATTTTCCAGCATGAGTCACTATCCCTCAGGCCCAGTGCCAACATCAAGCTCAGAGTCCAGCACGCCCAAAGCAGAATCCTCATCTGACAAACCCCTACCCCAACCCCAACTGGTGTGCATTTGGTGTTAGCATTCCATCTCATGCAACTCAATATAGACAGAAGAATTTTTATTAAAATGTTATTCCTACATCTATGTCCCGATAGATAGATATTTCGCCCTGTGTTTTTTATACCTTCTACGTTGTCCAACCAGCCCTAGTGTGCGCTGGTGTGACGCCTGCAAATGGGGTGTAGAGGTCCTTACTCTTTCCTCACTCACTACTTTCCTGTGCTCTAAAAAAGTCAAGTGCGCACTTATTGGTGGTCGGTTTTTGTCTTTATTTGTACAGCCTCCAATATGTGTGTCTTATCAATGTTAACTTTTCGACCTGTTAGGTTGGGTAGTGGTTAAAAATAGATATCCATTTAACAGTTAGTTTATTTTTCTGTTAGATTGGATACCTGTGATGTATTTCTTTAGCGAGCCCTTTGATCAATGTATGGAGGGTATCGGAGTTTGGATCATCAATCCAACACTACTTAATAATAGTCAACCGGTTTCAGTGGATCTAATCAGTGGCCGCTTTCTTCAGGACAAATGCTGCTAATACTGCATTCTACGTGCGATGTCTGATTTCTCTTCAGGTCTCCATTCCATGGATGCTCGGAGGATATCTTCAGGTTTCCAATGGGCTAGTTGGGTAGATTCCCGGGCCCTATGGGGTTAAAAAAATAGACAAATGGTGGCATCATCAGTCTTCGAGTGCTTACTACGAGTAGGTAAATAATACCAGTGTATGGGAGTGGAGGTCCACATGGTTATTGGGTCATTCTTCCTTACCTGTGTTAGCCTGTAACTCCCTATAGATTCATTTTTCAGGGGTGTGTTGTGGAGGTATGTTCCTGCTCTTGTCCGTCCTCATAAGTTTTTATCTTGTCAGGTATCTAGTGATAAATTAATTGTCTGTTACTGTGATTCCTTTCTTTGATACACTGTATCTTTCTATCATCAGTCATGAATAAACAGAAATCCGCTTTACCTGTCATCGGTGGGGTTTCTAGTTCTTCGTTCATGATTATATAACAGGAAGTTCTCGTGTAGGCATAGATCCCTGGTAATCCTACAACGACAAAGCCCCAATGTGTCAATGCTAAGAATTCACGTTATCTATGCAGTAACTCTGTGACTATCAACATCAGGTCCCCTTGTGGTGCAGTACCGTAGGTATGTGAGTGAACAGCTCTGCCGGGTTGGATATTGTTCTCTCACTGCTCACGCCTCTTAATACACAGCTTCCCCTCTTTTTGCTTGGGCATACTCCCATTATTGCCTGAACGTCTGTAGTCTGGGTTGTGTGCCTATGTTTCGCAGCCCCCCCCCCCCCACTCTGCCATCTTACCTTCCTTACGATCGCTGCGTCTTGACTCCTACGGTTTCAGTCGTAGGCGCCATCTTAGTTGCAGGCTTATTTCTCTCAGGACGTTGTGGTCACATGATCTGGTGACTCGGCAGTTCAGTGATTTTAGATTGATCAATGTAGGGAGGTATACTGTTTCCTTATGCTGATCTGCGGTCTGTTGATATGTGACAGCTTTTTGTTTTGGCCCCAAGTGCCTGCTATTCGTTTATGAATAGCAATAGGGACTGCACATTTTCTAGTGCTCATGGGAAGGGTGGTTTCCTCGTCGCGTATCCGAGACTGATTTGATACTAACAATTCTACCCTGATGCTCATGGGAATTGTAGTCTCTTTATTGCGGCTCGATCCTCACTTCATGGCATTTCAACAAGCATACAGTTTATACTGCTGTAGGGCTGCGGGGTGCCCGAACCTCCGTTTCAGGGTCAGGAGGGAGACTGATCAGGAGGGGTTTGTTTTTCGAGTCTGTGAGTGCCGCTATATTTCTACATTCGCTGTAATAAGAGTCATATGTGGTCTCTTAAAGAATTGTTGGTATTGTAGTACCTTCCATATTGTTTAGTGTCTGTTAGTCACCTCCACCTGGTGGCTATTTTGCCCATGTGTGGCCACATTGCAGCAAGCAAGGAGATTACCGGCTGCACTCCATGGATGCTAGCGCTAGTCCAGGTCTTCCAGTGCCGTACTCAATGTCTATGTTACATAGTGCTGCTGATAGCGTCTAGTGGATCGTAGTAGGTGACTTAGTAAATGCAGAGGTCCCTGTATGTGGTCACATAGTGGTGCCTAGTAAGTCGGGGAAGATGACTCAATATCTCAATATCTCCTCAATTGAGGAGAGAACAGAAGTGGATCTTTAGACTCCAGAGTCACACGATTGGCCTTAATGAAGAAATTTGCTGGCAAACACTGGCAGTACAATGACCATGGAATTGACTTCTGCAGATATTGAGTCATCTGAACGTGAGCCTGATTTATTGCATCTCTGCCTTGGTCACTAACCCTTTCCTAAAACCGGGACCGGTTTTTCAATTAAAAAATCTCTCGACGGGGGACAGGGGTGAACTGCCATACCTGGGGAACTGTAGCCAGCCAGTCATGGGAGCGCCACCGATGCATGTCAGCACAACGACCTCAGTTGTTTAAGACGGGAATCTCACCACGAGACTTCACCCCTGGGATTTGCAGCGCCGTTAGGTCAGAGATCTCGCTGCGCCATCAGCTGGCGCAGACCAGGCCTCTGAACATTACATTAATGATGCTTCTGTGTACGTTTGGCAGGCGCTGGCTTCAGACTCTGTTCTATTTAAAGGGATCCTATACAGAAGGTAATTAGCTGCTTAAAATACAGAGCAAGGGTGTAGGACTGTGTGTGTGTGTGTTTGTGTGTGGGGCTTCTAGGGACCGTGGGTGGTTTCCATGGGAACTGTCAGTGTGGGCTGATGTGTTGCATGAAGCCGAACTGGTGACTGGAAAATACATTTATCACAGAGATTTTCTGGTAGACACTCGAGAAAAGAGATCGCTCTGAAGCCAATGCGAGACGCCACCCCGTGTGCCCCCGACCCACGCAGCCCGACCCAAACGGCGCACCCCAGGAGGAAAGCTGAAGGCGACCTCGGCATCTGGTTTGAGGGGCTGAGGCCGGCTCAGGCAGAAGGTACCAGAGTGGACAGGAAAGGGTTAAAGAGCTGTCAAAGCAGCAGTTCAATCTGCACTCTTACATGCACAAAAGCAGCGCCTTCCCGCTGAACAGTTTCTAATACCCTCCCTTTATTTGTGTCGTTTAGTCAAAGCCTTTTAATCGCACCGTGTCAAGTTCAGGACCAGTCTTCTATACCCGAGCTCTTTGGAAATACCTGCAAGGCTTCTTCCAAGAGAGCACATGGGCCATTTATATGTAAGACCAATGAATCGCGTTTGTTTACGGCGCCTCGCCCTAAGCACACTGGACTGAACACCTGGCAGATCGGCTCGGCCTTTTAATCTCGCAGCATTACTTGGGCAATGATAACACGTCATTTGAGCACCCAGAGCCAGCTCCGTTTGTGGTGTGCATTATCTGAATACAGTAAAATACCCCCAAAAGCACAAGCCCTTAAAAAAGGAATCATTAACATATGGATTTGGCGTCACAGGAAGTGAACATAAAGTGAAATATGCACATTTAATTCATTTGGCCTTCACCAGTCTAAGGAAGTGCCCAGGAAAAAAAGAACATTTGCCTTTCAGAAACTCATCAACACACAAAAACCCCCGAGAAAGCCAATGTTAATAGTCTTTCAATGCCACTGACCTAAAATCTGTGGCATCCTCCGGAAAGTCATAATTTGACTCCCCTGCTGAGGACCTGGGTTGGAAACCGATTAAGCACCAGAACGGAACTTGATCCATTTACCGCCCCTTTTGCTCCCGCTAGTTTATTGTCTGGCAGTGAGAAGGATCTGGCTGAGATTTCTACTGATAAACTCTGTCTGTACAGCCATCACCCGAGTCAAATACGCTCTGTGACAGGGGACCAGATTTGGAAAATAAACCGTGACAGCCAACAAACATAAAAGAAAGACTAGCGCAATCACCCCATTCAACTCCCCCACTGCCCCAGCCCCTCCCCACCCCAAAGACTAAGATCGCACCTTGAAATAAATACAATTTCCACCACTTCTTTGCTTCCATTTAAACAGCAGATGCGGCTGTGACACTAAGCAAGTGAAAAAAAGAGCTTTTGCTATGCTTGTTATTACAGGCGTTGCAATGAGCGTTTCTTCTACACCACCTTGGCACAATCAGTAAATGCAGGAGACAGTGAATAGAAAGATTGGGGGTTTGAGCCTACCCTGGGATTACCTGACAGATGTGATAATCTAAAAGCAAGAAAACTGTTCATTATAAATGAACGTGAGCCTTGGAAACACCTACAGCCCCACCTACCTCATGCTCAAAGGACACCACTTTGTGCCTCAACATCCAAAAGGCGCTCTCAGATAAGATTAGGCTCCTACAAAAGAAAATTGAAACTAAAAAATCTAGCCTAGTCACTAACGTCCCACAGCTGCCAACCCAAATGCCTCTACCAGATCCAACTGACCTATTCAAATTCTCCCTCTTAGCATCGAGGAAGTTGAAGAGATAATCCTTAGCCTAAAACCTTCCAGATGCATGGGTGATGTTTGCCCAGCTTCAATCATAAAAGAAACTGCACATGAACTTGCACCCTTCATTACTTCATTAATAAACACCTCATTCTCCTTAAACTCAGTAGGTACAAACCTTAAAGACGCCTGGGTCATGTCCCTCCTCAAGAAACCGTCTCTTGACCCTAATACCCCTACAAATTACACTACAATGCCCTTTTTGCTTAAAATCATTGACAGAGCAGCCTACCTGTAGATCCAGCACCACCTGGAGAGCAAAAATCTACTGGGGCTTCGACAATCAGGTTTCCGTCTGAGGCATGGCACTGAAACAGCTCTGACAGATCTAGTAACTCAAATACAAACCATAAAATATGAAGGCAAACTTGCCCTCCTTCTAGTACTAGATCTATCAGCTGCCTTTGAACTTGTGGACCAAATAACTCTTTCTAGCCACCTCCTATCAGCAGCCCACTTCTCCAATGATGCCACCACATGGATCTAGTCATTCCTGAACAATAGAACTACCAGAGTGTTTGACCCAACAGCATCTGCTACACCTGCTGTTGTCACCTGCGGGGTACCACAAGGCTCCTGTGTCTCCCCCACGCTTTATAATATATTTGCAAAGCCTTTATTCAACAAGTTAGACCTTATGGGTATCGTGTATACAAACTACGCTGATGACACCCAAATTCTTATCCCCATCTCAGACAACCACACAACAGACTCAAAAAGACTCAATGACATCTACAGTATCATCCAAGCATGGATGGCACAACACAGACTTTGCCTAAACAACAACAAGACTGAGTTACTCTTGGTAGGAACACCAGCCAAATTGAACAGACTCGACAGTCACTTCAACTCATTCACTGTTGATGGCAACATTATTAAGGTCTCTAAGGACGTCAAAACCTTGGGCATGTACATCGACTCAACACTCTCCTACCAATGCATACACTTGCAAGCTCATCAATGATTGCAGACCATTTCGGACTCCTAACAACAGCATTACCTTAGCAAGGGCCCTCGTACTAACCAAACTGAAGGACTGTAATGCCTTATATTTAGGCACCAACAAACATAATCTAAGAAAACTGCACATTTATCAAAACAATGTGCTTAGAGCAGCAACCAACTTCCCCAGAAAACTCCACACCTCAGAGCTGAGACAAAGTGTGCGATGGCTCTCAATCAACCGAAGAATTAAATTCAAGACCCTCTCTCTTACCTACAAATTCTTACATAACCAAGCATCCAGGTACCTATGCGAGAAATTAAAACATTTCACCTCAGTCCGCCTGATGAGATCTTCACAATCAAACTGCCTCAGCATACCAAGCCGGTCAAGTCTTGGAATGCCTTACCCCCCCAGTATCAGACTAGAACCTTCCTACCACAAATTCTGAAAGTCTGTCAAATCCTGGATCTGTACAAATGAAGACTAACCTCCTCAAGCCCTTAGCTGATTATATACTTCACACTATGCCTTCTCCTGTAAATTCATGCCTATGCAACTGCTGCTTTCATGTAAATGTATATATATGTAAATGTAAATACTATTTTTGTAAATTGTCTAACTATGCACAAATGTTCCCAGTGTAATCTTTAATATGCAACTGAAGACGTGTAAAATGTAACTGTAAGAAAAGTGCCAGGATGCCTCAGGGCTAGGAGCGCTATATAAATACAATACAATACAATACAATTTGCATTTTAATAGAAATTTTATTTTTAGCAAAGCAGAATCGCAGTTCTGCATTACATCCAAGTGATCGATATAACATTCCTGTATAATAAAATGAATCTCTTCTAAAAGAACTGTAGCCAATAAGAAAACACAAAAGGCGAGAGAGATGAAACAAGCACACACTTTTGTTTACATAGTAAGTAAAGGCTCCAGAAAGTTGGTCAGGGCAATCACATGGCACGACTTGTTCCCTGCCATAAACAGTGACCACCATGCATCATTCTCCTCACTCTGGTAGTCCGATAATAAATGTCTGAAATGTTTGGTGCGACTCTCCACAAGTGCTGGGCAAGTGGTGACCAAATGCTTCAGTGATTCCACGGCAAGAGCGTCTTTACAGAACCGCCATTTATTGGATTCAGATAGCCCACGGATTGCTTGAATCTCATTTGTCGGATAGATGTTGAGGCGAATACGGAGAAATTGCTCTTGCAGTTTTCAATCCGGGATTGAGTGAGGTAATCGCACACTACATCTAGTTTCCGTTATTCTGTTGGAATGTGGGCGGTCAATTTATATTTAGCTGCGGAGTCTAAGGTGTTAATCCAGTCCAGCTCTCACATCAGCATTGGGTTGATAAGAAGCACTTTAATTGAATATCCAGTCTCTTCCAGCAGTGCGCACATTGACCATCTCCAGTTCTGCAATGTGGGAGTATTATATTAGAAGCTACAATCTCGTTATGTAGCATTTCTAAAATTTCCGGACACTCAGGTAGAAAACATTTACTCAAGAAAGCGAGGCCCTTCCAGTCAACACTTAATTTTAATAAAGACAGACCCAGCTTGCGCCGTATTGTTTGGATTGGGGTTACTGATGGAAGACCCAAGACTTTCTTCTAGAAAAGGCCCACTAGTTGTGTCCAGACAGTTGCAGGAATGTTGGGTATAGCCTCAGATCCATATGTAATAGTTGGAACGACCTTAGCATTGTAGAAAGAGACAACTGGGAGGATGGAAAACCGCCCGTATTTTTGATTCAGAGCAAGTGCTTGACTAGACAGAGCCTTCGTTCCATTCCAACTCTTGTTAGAAAGACTATCGGAGCTTCAGCTGAGGATTTTGATGACCTGTCAACTGGTGTCGCCCAGCATCCTGGCAATTCTCTGGCTAATAACATTACTACTTTCTGTAACGATTTATTGGAAGGCCACTCTCAACTCTTCGCTCTTCTACCTCTGACTCCCTCAGGGTCAGTCGTTTTTCAAAGAAACGAGCTGGGGGTAGATATCTGTCTTCGGCTGGGGCATCCCTCTGGAACAGACTCCCTGTCACTCTGAAACTTGAGGAGCACCATCTCCGGTTCCAGAAGCACCTCAAGACCTTCCTCTTTGCTTCTGCCTGCTCTCCTCCTCTCCCCTGCTGATCTGCTCTGTCTTGGCACCATGCATCTGGTTTACCCTCTGACTTTCGGGCCCAGGTACCTGCTCACCCTGCCACCCACCTGCACTGCCTCCTGGCGATCCCTTGCACCGGGGTCTGTATCTGTAACCATACAGCCCCCCCTTTATTTTCTTGCACTTATCAGACACAACCTGTCTGTTCCTTATACCTAACACTTGCCACTTATTGGCTGCACTACCATTGTTTGTTGCTTTTAACTATTTATTTATTTATTTATTTATTTATTTATTTATCTATTATTATTTATCTGTATTCTTTGCTCAGCACTTCTCCCCCCTCCCATGCACTTTCCCCTTTCCCTCTCCCATGCACTTGCGCGTTCTCAATGTCACTGGGCCTAGTAAGATTTTTGTTTTTGTACTCCCTTGTTTCTCCTCCCTTGCCTCGTGGGACTCTGAAACACATGTGTATGAGCGCGATACAAATAAAATATCAATATCAACTCGGGTAGTTCCTTCCCTCCCCGATCAAGGTGTTGCACGATAAAACGCTTAACAGATTCAGACTTGATCAGGTTTCCAACCTGTCTAATACCACTCAACTTCCTCCCCCTGTGCCACCAATAAGCCAGGAACCAGGCTGGTGTATAGAAGAAGGTAATATAGATTTATTTAAATTATATAATTAATAATAGCTACACCACAATAACACAAGCCAACCACTCTGTGGCACAACACAATAATCACATTTGAAATGTACTTGCATTAACAGACTGGCATGTATTTCTTAGTAAACTTTCAGTTGCAACACCAAAACACAGGTTGAATTTTAAGTCAGATGAGGCATGGGATGTCTCTGCACATTAACACATAGGAAACTTTAAAAACACACAGTCGTTAATTAATTCACCAAAATGCTCTTTTCTCCCAGTGCCCTCCCCAGACGTCAGTTATATGTGATACCCCTCGGTTCAAAGGCAAGCTTTAGGGACTGGGAATATATTGGAAATGAAATCAATGGGAACATTTGTTTGGGAACACGCACATTCAAATGAAAGGCAGGGTTTTGGAAATTAAATTAATGGGAACATTTGTTTGGGAACACAGCACATTCAAATGAATGGCAGGGTTGTTGGTATTCTTGTTTTGGAACCAGAGACACCCCTCTTCTGTAAAGACGTTAGTGTTACTCACCGGTGAGATGAGTGCGTAGAACCGGGGAGTATCCAAAACCCAGGAAGTTGTTTGAAGAGCTTTGGGTAGGGCCTCTACCCAAGCCTCCTCTCTGTGAGGGAATAAGACCTTCAAAATGATATGACCACTTGCTGTAATTAACCAGACAAGGGGACTGATCACCCAGAAGGGCGGGGGGAGAGCGCACCGCCACGAACCAGGCTGTAAAGGAAAGAACAACAAGTAAGTAATACGAAGGTAACACTTGTCCCCTATAAGCCTTACTAATTGATGGAATACCTGAGCTTTTTCTCCCCGTAGAATGGAAGAACGGCACAACCCGGGAATCACCTAGGAATATAACAAGACTTAGCACCTAACTGGTTTAAACTATGACACAATTCATGAGGTGGACAGGATCTTACCAGTGGAGAAGGACTGAAGGATTTGAGTAGTTTAGAACACAACGACAGGGATAAAATAAGAAAAAGGTAAATGTTAGTAGGATACTAATACCCGGGCGGCACGAGGGTCGCACTGGATTCGGCATGGTGCACAGCTGCAGAGCGTCCTTGAGTGCACAGGAGAAAACAGGTTCAATCCAAACGTTCCGTTCGTGAAGCAAAAAGTCTTACCACTGATGAACGACGAATGATGATAACAACCAGTCGGGATAGCAGTTCCAGGTAAGGTAAATTGAAGGCAGGTAAGGTCTGGCACGATGAAGAACAACCAGTCAGGATGGCAGTTCCTGAGATAGGTAAGTCGAGGACAGGCAAGGTCTGGTACACTAGCGGACAGGAACTATGGCAAAAGCGTGTAGAAGAGAAGTCCGGAAGAAAACAGGGTTTCGGTACACTTGCAGGCGAAAACAAAGACAAAACTTTTTCTAGCGGGGTCCGTGGAAGCAAAAACAGGTTCAGTACACGGGAAGGCAGTTCAATAAGGGTATTCCAAATAGCGGGTCCAGTAAACAATCCAAATCGAATCCGTAAGAAATAAAAGAGGTTTAGCAATCGAAGAAGGAACTTCTAAATGCCGGGAGTAGCTGTAAACAGAAGCAGCGTCCTGGCTGCCTCCACGGGCTACATCAGTGAGAGAGGCGGGGCAAGCCAACGTGAGGCTCTACCGGCAAACTACCGCATGGAGCCAGGTTTTCTGGGGAGTGTAGTCTTCGAGTTGCTAACTTCCACGGCAGCTGCTATCGTGCATAGAATGGGGCAGCATGATGCCGTATCCTTTTGGGGAGCGCTACGAACCTCCTAACCTTTCTGGTAGCTGCACTGGTAAACCGAAGTGCTAGGTATGCAGGTGGCCGGGTTTTGCACACAGGACGAGGTGAACGTCGACCCATAACAGCATCCGCCCCCAAAGGCGACGGCAACCCCTTACGGGCATAGAAACGATGCAGGAGTACAGGTGAGTGAATATTACTCAAGGGTTCCCAAGACCTATCCTCAGGACCGTACCCCTTCCAGTCGACCAGATAAAAGGGCCGACCCCTGCGGAGTTGAAAGTCCAAAATATCAGCAACCTCATATTCTTCTTCGCCATCCACGCGAATAGCGCAAGGTCGCGTAGGTAGACGCGTGGAAGGAAGGCAAGGCTTGATGAGACACACGTGGAACACAGGATGCAGTTTCCATGAAGTTGGCAAAGAAAGACGCATTGCCACAGGATTTAAAACTTCCGTAATGGGAAAAGGACCCACAAACTTCGGTAGCAGCATACGTTTGCCAGGAATGCATAGATTATGCGTAGACAGCCAAACTTTCATGCCCACTTTGTATTCCGGAGCTGCAGTCCTATGCCGGTCAGCGTATCTTTTCGCTCTCTCCTGGGCAAGCAGAAGGTGGGATCGAACTCCCCTACAGACTGACTCCAATTCTCTTACACAAGCCTGAGCAGCCGGGTTGTCAATGGGGAGTGCTGGATCCAAGAGCGTGGATGGAATCCATACAAGGCAAAAAACAGTGATACACCTGAGGCACAGTGTACCGAATTATTGTAGGCGAATTCGGTAGGGGCGAGCGTCTCTAACCAGGTAGACTGAAATTGGAGACACAGGCATCGGAGTAATTGCTCCAGAGTGGCATTAGCCCTCTCAGTCTGTCCATCGGTTTGTGGATGGTATGCAGAGCTGAAACGATCGTCAATGTGAAGCGAAGAAGTCAAAGCCCTCCAAAAGCGAGAAGTAAACTGAGGGCCGCGGTCTGAAACAATGATAGAGGGAAGTCCAAAGAAACGAAAGACATGCTTGAGAAACAAAGAAGCCAAGACGGGGGCCGAAGGCAAACCCGAACAGGGAACAAACAGAGCCATCTTGGAGAAGTAGTCGATGACAACCCAGATGGTATTATAACCGCTTAGAGGAGGCAGGTCCACAATGAAATCCATGGAGACCATATACCATGGTTTATGTGGCACCGGAAGGGGACGCAAAAGGCCCACAGGCTTGGATCTAGAGACTTTGCATTGAGCACACACTGAGCAAGAGGCCATGTAATCGATGACATCCCTGGGCATTGATGACCACCAAGCCCAGCGGGGCAATGCCTCCAGCGTCTTTTGCTGCCCCGGATGGGCTGCCATCAAGGAATCGTGTGACCAGGCTAAAGCTCGAAGACGTGCTTCTCCAGGAGGTATAAAGAGATGACCTTGGATATAAGGCAAGCCCTGTACAATGTCGAGGTTCAATGATTCGCATTCCTCCTTATTTGAGGTCACCCAAGATGATATAAGGGCACAGAGCGAAGGCTGAGGAATGCAGGCACAAACCACCCTTTCAGGTAACAGCAGGGGACGATCAGCCTTAGAAACACAAGAACTGTGGGATAACCTTGAAAGAGCGTCAGCACAGGCATTGAGACGAGCCGGTCGATATGTGATGACAAAGTTAAACTGGGAAAAGAAAAGATGCCAACGAGCTTGTCGGGCCGTAAGGCACTTCATTGATTTAAAGGCAAGGATGCTACGGTGGTCCGAATAAACAGTAACCTGATGACGGGCACCCAACAGATGATGACGCCATTCCGCAAAGGCATCTCTGATGGCTAATAACTCGCGCTCCGTGATAGGATAATTGCGTTCATACGGGGTCAATTTTCTGGAAAAATATGCCACTGGATGGATTTCCCCATAATCAGGACATTCCTGTGACAACACTGCCCCAATAGCTGAACCGGAGGCGTCTGTCTCCACTAGGAAAGGGAGGAGAGGGTCCGGGTGTTGCAAGACCGGTGCCGTCGAGAAGGCGGTCTTCAGAATTTCAAAGGCCCGTTGTGCCTCCGGATTCCATGCATACGGTTTCTTGGAGCTGGTCAGTGCCGTTAAAGGAGAAGAGATCGACGAAAATGAATGGATGAAACGCCGATAAAAATTGGAGAACCCCAAGAAGGACTGCAATGCTTTGACAGAGGTAGGAATGGGCCATTCCAGAATCGCTGTAACCTTAGAGTGACTCATACGAATGCCATGACTGGTCAAGTCATAGCCAAGAAATTCCACCTCAGTGGAATTAAAAACACACTTCTCTGCCTTGACGTACAGGTGGTTCTCCCTCAACCTCTGTAACACAAGACGCACATGTACGTAGTGATCTTTCATAGAGGATGAGTAGATAAGGATATCATCTAGATAAATTACAACGAATTGGTCCAGATAGTCATGGAAGATGTCATTCATGAAGGCCTGGAAGGTGGCCGGGGCATTACAGAGTCCAAACGGCATCACTAAGTATTCGAACAAGCCATAACGTGTCTTAAAGGCAGTTTTCCATTCGTCCCCTGCTCTAATCCGAACGAGATTATAGGCACCCCTAAGGTCAAGTTTAGTGAACACCACTGACGAACCAAGTTGATCCAAAAGCACTGATATCAACGGAAGAGGGTACTGGTTTTTTTACCGTAATAGCATTCAATGCCCTGTAGTCTATACAAGGGCGCAAGTCCCCCTCCTTCTTAGGGACGAAAAATAGTGGAGATGCCGCCGGGGATTTTGAAGGCCTAATAAAGCCTGTGGCCAAGGCTTATCTATGTATTCCTTCAGAATCTTGTCTTCTGGTAAGGTGAGGGAATAGACTCTGCCGGCTGGTATCTTGGCCCCTGGTAACAGGTCTATCGGACAATCATAGGGCCTATGAGGCGGCAATCGATCTGCCCAGCCCTTATCGAACACATCCCGAAAGGATTCGTATTCAGGAGGGATGTCTTTACTGGCGTCACGAACGATGGCACCTATGACAGACAAGGAAGCTACCAGAGCTTGACAAGAAGACTCCGGGCATACATACGTGTCCTGAAAACAGTGTTCATTACACTCCAAAGAAGGGAAGCGAACACTTTTCTTTACCCAATCAATAGCACGGTTGTGGTGTTGCAACCACGGAATACCCAATATGACCTGATATTGAGGAGCCTTGATTAGATCGAATGAAATTGATTCAATGTGTCTGTCTTCGGTCTTCATGCTGACAAGGGAAGTATTCTGTGTAACCAAACCGGATACCAAAGTTGTACCATCCACAGTATGAACCCTCTCGGGTTAAGCCTTGGGTAGAATGGACACATTGTTTTTTGCAGCATAGTCAAAGTCCATATAGTTCCCCGTAGCTCCTGAATCTATGATAGCCAAGGAGGAGAACGTAGCGTCTTCGGCTGTGGTGAATAACACAGGAAGACAGACGGGAGCAGACAAAAAACCCTGTGAGTCCAAAGAAAACTCTCCCGGCGTAGGGACTCTATCTATCGCTGGGATTTGGCGTTTCCCGCCTTTTTGACCGTTTTTTTGGGACAGTCTTTCAGTTGGTGTTCTGAAGACCCACAATACATGCACAAATGGTGTGAACGTCGATATTCACGTTGTGCCGGAGTCAAAGGGCCCCTCATCGCCCCTATCTGCATGGGTTCTGGAGTCGGAGCAGGAGGAGTAACTACATCTGCTGGAGAGGGGGTAAGGACCGGGGTTTTACGTTCCCCTCTTCTTTCGGACCTTCGGCATCTATTTGCAACACCAAGTCTAACAACTCACCGAAGGAGGTCGGAACGACCGGTACTGTGGCTAGGATATCTTTTAATTCTTCAGACAACCCCTGGTAGAATACGGCTGATTTCTTCTCCTCGGGCCAGTCTGGCTCAGCAGCTAGCTGATTGAATCTGGTGAGATAAGAAAAAAGAGAAGGTGTGCCTTGTCGTAGACTCAGCAACTCCAGGTCCGATGCTTGAGATTTGTAGCGGTTATCAAAAACCTTATTCATGGCCAAAATGAGTTCGTCACAGTCATAGAGGACGTAGTTGTTGGACTCAAGCAAAGGGTTGGCCCACGCAGCCGCTGTACCCCCGAGATGGGAAAGAATAAAGGCTGCCTTGGTGGTGGAGTTTGGAAAGGCGGTGGGCCGACACAAGAAATGCAGTTTGCATTTATTTATGAAGGTCCGGTATTGTTTTGGATCTCCAGTGAAGCGTTCCGGAGGGGCCAACGGGAATTGTGTGGCCATCAAAACCGGGGTCGCAGAAAACCCAGAAGCGGAAGCTGAATATAAACCAGACCCTGAGGCGGCCGCACCCGCCATGTCTACCCCCAGTGTCGGGGGAGTTTGAATACTCCGTAAGCTGTCGATCCTTTGATGCATGGCGTCATGAGCTATTGTCATGTCAGACCGTAACTCAGACACTAAACGAAACAAGGCAGCCAAAGGATCAGCTTCATCCATGGCTTCTGTTTTTGTTACTCACCGGTGAGATGAGTGCGTAGAACCAGGGAGTATCCAAAACCCAGGAAGTTGCTTGAAGAGCTTTGGGTAGGGCCTCTACCCAAGCCTCCTCTCTGTGAGGGAATAAGACCTTCAAAATGATATGACCACTTGCTGTAATTAACCAGACAAGGGGACTGATCACCCAGAAGGGCGGGGGGAGAGCGCACCGCCACGAACCAGGCTGTAAAGGAAAGAACAACAAGTAAGTAATACGAAGGTAACACTTGTCCCCTATAAGCCTTACTAATTGATGGAATACCTGAGCTTTTTCCCCCCGTAGAATGGAAGAACGGCACAAACCGGGAATCACCTAGGAATATAACAAGACTTAGCACCTAACTGGTTTAAACTATGACACAATTCATGAGGTGGACAGGATCTTACCAGTGGAGAAGGACTGAAGGATTTGAGTAGTTTAGAACACAACGACAGGGATAAAATAAGAAAAAGGTAAATGTTAGTAGGATACTAATACCCGGGCGGCACGAGGGTCGCACTGGATTCGGGATGGTGCACAGCTGCAGAGTGTCCTTGAGTGCACAGGAGAAAACAGGTTCAATCCAAACGTTCCGTTCGTGAAGCAAAAAGTCTTACCACTGATGAACGAAGAATGATGATAACAACCAGTCGGGATGGCAGTTCCAGGTAAGGTAAATTGAAGGCAGGTAAGGTCTGGCACGATGAAGAACAACCAGTCAGGATGGCAGTTCCTGAGATAGGTAAGTCGAGGGCAGGCAAGGTCTGGTACACTAGCGGACAGGGACTATGGCAAAAGCGTGTAGAAGAGAAGTCCGGAAGAAAACAGGGTTTCGGGACACTTGCAGGCGAAAACAAAGACAAAACTTTTTCTAGCGGGGTCCGTGGAAGCAAAAACAGGTTCGGTACACAGGAAGGCAGTTCAATAAGGGTATTCCAAATAGCGGGTCCAGTAAACAATCCGAGTCGAATCCGTAAGAAACAAAAGAGGTTTGGCAATCGAAGAAGGAACTTCTAAATGCCGGGAGTAGCTGTAAACAGAAGCGGCATCCTGGCTGCCTCCACGGACTACATCAGTGAGAGAGGCGGGGCAAGCCAACACGAGGCTCTACCAGCAAACTACTGCACGGAGCCAGGTTTTCTGGGGAGTGTAGTTTTCGAGTTGCTAACTTCCACGGCAGCTGCCATCGTGCATAGAATGGGGCAGCATGATGCTGTATCCTTTTGGGGAGCGCTACGAACCTCCTAACCTTTCTGGTAGCTGCACTGGGAAACCGAAGTGCTAGGGATGCAGGTGGCTGGGTTTTGCACACAGGACGAGGTGAACGTCGACCCATAACAGTTAGGGGCTAAAATTACTTTATGGGCTATAGTGACTATAACACACTGGGAATGAGATTTGTTGATTTTGAATTTTAACAAGAATCACCCCTTGATCTTTTCTATAGGGGGATTACTTAATAATTTTCAATCAAATGGACAAAGGGTCTACACAGTAGCCCTCACCCACAATTTAAGGGAAAGGATTAAGGCAGGTACTTTCTCCACACATTTGATTGCTTTGGGATATATCTACTTACAAGATATGATATATGATAGGTTATTTATAATGTGCTTAATACCCAGAGGTTTCTAAGCACGGACATGGGAGACATGGGAGATCTCTGTTGTTAACTCAGGATGTCAGCCAGATTTTAGCAACCTTTCTTGGGGACAGGTAGAAGTCAGCTCACACCACAGGCATGGAAAGCTGAGCTATTCTTCAGCAGGGCGCAGTCAGGTTTGGAGGCTGTCTCCCTCAAACAGAGCTCCCAGTTTTCCAAGCACAAGTATCCTTTCTTTTCTCCTTCTTTCTCTCTGTGTTTTTGTCTCTTTCTGTCTCTCCCCCACCCCATCTCTCTCTCTCTCTCTCTCTCTCTCTCTGGCTGTCTGGTCTCTCCAGTCCCTTTTTTTGGGTCATAGGGTAATGTGCTATTATATAGTACTTATGACACATCCACAATAGGAATATTTCCACGCATTGGGTAGAGCATTCATTTTCTCCCCCATATCTTTAGTCCGGCCTCTGTCAACCGATAGGGAAAGGGTTTTAGAAGGTCCAGATTATGAATAATGAGAGGAGGAGAGAAATGCATCTTTTTAAAATGACATTTAAAGTTGCATTTTCTTCCTCAGAAATTCACAACATGACAACTTTCTTCAATTTACAGATAGCCACCATAAAATATATATTTTCCAATTCAGTGATTTATGTTGTGTCTGCAGACACTACTTTGGCCGCGGCATGACTTTCCTGGAGTGAGCTATAATTTTTGCTTTTTATTCATACACCCAAATAGTTATGAACATCATTCAGCAACAACAACCATGAGGCCCTTCTTGAATATAAAAGAAGAGCAGCAGAAAATAAAGGTATAGAGTTTGTGAGTACGTTCAATCACTAACTGAGTGAATAAGATTGTGAAGAAAAATTGGCACATTCTTATGGGAGGTGAATATCCTTTAAAACCACTGCTTTGTGCGTTAAACGAGGAGCACATTTTAAGGACCTCCTTACTAAAAATGATATTTCCAAATCAGACTATCAACAAAGGAGTATCACAGAAGTATGGGGACTATCTAAAGTAACAGGGCATGCACCATGTGACATGTGCGTCAACTGCACGTTCACTAAAAGAACTAAGGTATTAGATCTGGGACTGGTAAAACTATGGGTCCAGAGGCAATTTACGTATTTCAACTTCAGTATGGTTGTATGTGCAATATGGTGTCCTTGTAATAAGTTGTACATTGGTATGACTGAAAGAAAGATCAAGACACGCATATCAGAGCACAGAAGTTGCATAAAAAATAAGGTCATCACAGCCCCTTTGGTAGGTCAATTTATCTCCATGGGACATTCGAGCGACACATTGAAGTGGAACATTCTACTTCAAATCCTGCAATTTGACAATACAGAGAATGCAAAGAAAAGATTATTTGCTAAGGAACAATGGCTAATCTGTTTATGTCATTCAGCAGAAGAAGGTCTGAACAAGATGGTAGATTGGCACAATCTATAGATATTTTTAGATCCACTCTACTTTGCGCACACTATTTGGTACTTTATTCTAGTCTAATGGGGTAATCCCTTTATAAATTGTCTTGTTGTCATGCTGACTAGATTATATTCAGCATACATGTAGACTGGTTTATGGTAGGTTTTTTCCTACTTTAATTAATGTACAGAATGGTAAGTGTTGAGTATATTAATATATGTAAAGACACAGAATTCCATCTATCCCGCGTCATTTAATATAAGTGAACCAAATTGAGTTATTTGATTAACACTATTTATTATCATTTTTTAATGTTCACGCACTTCAGGTGGTGTCAATTAAGTAAAATATCTTTATAATATGCTCGAAGGGCACAAGCGTAGTGAATTGACAAATATTGGGATACTATACCGTAATGAGTGTTGTTTAACCTCACTCAAAAATGGCCGACCGATAGGAGACACGACTTTAGAGAGGGCGAAATGGAAGAGGGACCAGAATCCCTCTAAACCGCGCTGATATATTTGTTACCTTCATGTTTTAACACAGTGAAATGCGGTTGACTAACGTTGGATACGGTCACACGGATCATATGCTGACTACGAGGCGAGAGGTAAAAGAGCGTAGAAAGGTACGTTTTGGTTAACAAGGGCTGTTTTTGCCACAATGGGTAGTTTCTAATTTGAGTGACTACTGTGTAGTTGGTAGTTCGTTTACAGTTCGTGACACAGTGCTGTTACCCTTATCGGCAGTTTATAAAGAATTAGGTCTGCTACCTTTGATGCAAGCTAGAGAGTGAAGCAGTAACATTTGTGTGTACTGTGAGGCGCAAGGCGTTACTGCACGTTGTTATTCAGATAACAGGAGTTAGATGGAAAACCAAAATGTAAACCTGCTATGAATATTCACCGGTATAGTTATTAAGGGCCAGGCGACAGTAAGAAGGCTTGCTCGATATACTGAGGGGTTTATATTGATAAGGCTCATTGCATATAAGATAATACTGATTTTTTATGTGACCAAGGGTAGTGTGTACCGTAAAGATTCTAGATGTTGACTGGGTCTTTTAGAACGTTGATGCCCATACAGTAGAGTAGCCGTATACTAGCAGAGATACGAGGTTGCATAAACAAATGTTTGTATCTTAATGGCCATGCTTGCAGAAATTAATGCTGATCTTCTTACTAGTAGTTTTGTCTTAAATATGTTACAGTAATTTAGTTAGGAATTGCCCTTTAAAACTTAAAAGAGAAGGTATGTAAGGTGGTGCACTCTCCTCAAACAGTCTTCCGTGTCATATTTTCACAGATTGCAGCCTAATGATTAGGCAGTTTAACCCCACCGTGTGTCTACAGCTTTGGACTTCTGTCACAGTGAGTCTCCTGTAAGACATTTGGTTTCTTATAGTTGTAGACATATATAGATTAACAGCACTAATTTGAGCTGTTTGTATTGTTTCTACAGCCTCAAACAGAACAGTTGAAATCAAGAATCAGTCAATTCTCATCTTTTTGAAATGTGTAGAACCATACTGGAGGAGTGTGAAGATGTTATACATTACGTTGGTTCCCCTGAAGAAGTTCTTTATTACACTCTATAGCCAGTTTAAGAACAAAACATGTTGGGAGTTAGGAATTTAAAATCACTGTAATGATAAACAGTGTTTGAAATCAACATATTAAATTGTTTTAGGACCTCGTTAGAGGGATCCGCCAAAGATACACTTGTTCTATGAGTAGAGACTAACCGTGAACTAAAAGGGCATTCTACTATTGACCAACGATAAAAAAGTGAAGTGTAGCAGACTAATTCTAGCTAGCCTGCTTTACATAGATGATTGATGTTCTAATGCATTGTTAAAATATTTGTTATTGTGTTGCACAGCATTCGTCACTTTATTGGCGTTCTTGCAATGTGTGTTTTGATTACATTTTTCATGTGTTTTTAACCAACATTGACGAATAAGAATAAAGTTTATAATTGTTTAGAAGAGATTTGTAGGTTGTTTCTGGATGAAAATGACACTACTGAAGTGTATACTGTAAGGACTGATTGTGATGTTCGAGGTTTAGAGAAACAGTACACTGGTTGTTGGGATCCTTTGTCTTATTATTAATAGGTATCACTGGGGAATGATCCCAGGATCCTAAATTTCCTTTCTTTTCCCTGTGTCTTTCCTTGGCTGATATCACTATTCACAAAACGCACATTCATTTTACTTTCTATCAGTACACAGAGGTTTGGATTTCTGTAATTTATAGGAGTGTCACAATCCCATTTTTAGCTCTAGCTCAAATTGCACACATTGCATGATGTTGATATTTACATAGAACTGACTGGCTTATTGTGATGTTTAACATGAGTCCTAGATGACCCTAATGGAACACAGAATTCTCTTTTTATCACGGAAATTGAGTTCCATGTTATTCCATAGCAATACATTAATATAGATGTCTTCAGTTTCACATTCCTAAAACCCAGGCAGTTTTGTTTCTCCAAAGTTACATGACCTGGACATCTGCTTAGCTCCATGTTATTCCAGATCAGCAATTTAGTCTGTTAGGCCTGTTTGAAGGTGAAACACAGTTTATTGGGATTCTAAAAGTAGTCGGAAAAATCCAGCAAGTATTCACTTATCTGGCCCCTTTCATGTATTCGATCTCCAAAATTGTATTTCTTAACATTTTGCTGAAACAGACATGCATTCCTCGTGTGCATCGCCCCAGATACACTGTCCAGCAGTTCAATGGGGTGCAGCAAAAGCAAACTACAATCACATTTGCAAGCTGAAAGCATTGTCTTTTTAAATCAAAAGATGTGTTTTACATATCATGCATTTTATTTCTATACATTGCATTTGGGCCTTCTTTCCATGGGTTAGTATATTTCCTTAATCTAACAGTTGAAAAGACGTGAGTGTTTACTATGAATTGTCCACACATGGGCCATAGTTTAACATGGAAAACCGGTGTCTATCTTAAAATCAAGTAGGCCTTCCCATTTAAATAATGTCAGTTCTGTGTTGGAAAGTAAGGAGTTCTGTTTGTGTCAAATTAAATCTGTCACTTGGCTTTTCTTTTTGATATGTCACTGTTCCTTTTCATTTTCGAAATGCACAGCATTTTAATGTATGGCAGTGTCATGTATCATGCTTCTGTTTGTTTTTCTCAGTCAAAATGTGCCTTTTCCCATTTTACAAGAAGCCAGCATATGCAGCAACACATGTCTTTTGGAATCCATAAGGCGCATTCAGCAGTATTAAGTGCTAAGGCACAATTTTCCTCACCTGTGTGCCTTCTCTTTTTGAAAGTTTTGAGTGAAGCCCACCTTTCTCATTCACTAAGCCTCATCTTGGAAAGTAAGTGTTTTGGGCTGGCCTGCATGTTCCAATGGGTCTTATCCATCAGCCAGCTTTAATCTTGCAGTAGTGGTCTTGCTTGGCCTCTCAGTTCATATCGTTCTGGGGCTGAATTTGACTTGGGTTACTCGTAGGAAAGGGCAAGGGAAAGTGGGGTTTTTATTTTCTCACTTTTTATTTTTATTTCGTTGGAGCACGTCTGCTACTTTTTCCATCCCGAGGGAGTGAGCGCTCTGGCCTGCACCCCTCTCTTCATATTTTTGGGTTATGGACTTGGAAACCCTCCCTTTTTGGGATCTGCTTCCCCCAAGCTGTGAAGGTAATGGAGTTGTTGGGTCTGCAGAGAGGAGTAAAAGAGAGGTTAAGCATAATATACAATACCCCTTTCCCCGGTGTTATGGACATACAGTATGAAAAACCGAACAACACCACCATATCACATGATTATAACAACCAAAACAGCACATGGACATTTATTTGAGTTACATGAAAATTATCCTATAAAATTATTTCCAATCCTTATTTAGACATTTCTTTATGAGCATGAATTATCTTACTCCCTTTATGTATGTTGTATTCTTCATCCGGGTTTCCATTCTTTCTCTTCATCCTTCAGATGGTTCCTGGGCTCTACCCTCACTGGGCTCCCCAATCAGTCGTAAAGCTTGTCTAGGGTGACAGCTGTTTAATTGATTGATATGGACCCATTTCTCTTCCATGTGTTCTCCTTTAGAGATGCAGATTTTATAGGCAAGGGGTGAAATTTTATCGACAATTTCAATGGCAACACACCAAGATGGAAGGAACCTCCTTGGTCTGGTTCCTTTGAAAATCATACAGGTAGACACTGTCACCTACTTCGTACTCCTTCTTGGTGGTCTTTTGGTCGTAGTAGGTTTTCATTCCTTCTGCCGACTTTTCTAGGTTGAACTGAGCATAAGCAAAAGCATGCTGGATGTGTTTCCTCACATTTTCAATGTACTCATGGGTAGTGGACGCATTTATCAGTGTCTGCTCTTGAGTTTTATAGAGCAGATGCTGAGGTAGTACCATCTTTCGTTCAGTCATGAGCTCAAATGGAGACATTTTTGTTGCAAAAGATGGTGTAGACCTGATCCCCATAAGAAAAAGTGGCAATCGAATGTCCCATGTGTGCACAGAGTCTGCCACAAACGTCTTCAAGATGTACACAATTGTCTTATTGTACCTCTCAAACCCCCGCTTGCGGCTATGCGGTAGGCAATGTGGAGTTTACTTTTTACGCCTCGAATCTCCTAATCTTGGTCATCACCTCGCTGCTAAAATGACTTCCTCGGTCCGACTCAAACCTTTGCGGGAGGCTGTAATGTGAGAACATGTGGTTGATCATTAGTGCGGCAGCTGTCTCTGCCTTACAATTTTGGGTCTGAAAACATTCCACCCACTTGGTAAACAAGCATGTTACGGTCAGCATGTACTTGTTCCCTCTAGAGGAGAGAATCACTGGGCCGATAAAATCGACTTGCAAATCTGAGCAAGGCAGTGTCATTCCCCTTTTCTGTAGGGGTGCTCTGTGTGTGAGCGAGCTTGGCTGAAATTGAGCACACAAAAGACACCCCTTTAAGTAGATGTCAAGGTCATGACCCATGTGGGGCCAGTAGCCAACCTCGTGCAAGATTTCCAATGTCATACGAAACCCCTATGACCGGCAGTGGCTGTGTCATGGGCATGACTCTACATCAGAATTCAGAATGAGGTAGGTACCACCCACTGGTCACATCCAGACAGGGATCTCCGTACCAACAAACCGTCTTGGATTCAGAACATTCTGGAAAACTTTATCAATACATGGAGATCCTCTTTCCTGATATAATCAGATTCGGTCAGAGGAAAATTCACTGGGTCTTCAATATGTTGATAACATTTTCCAATAATCGGGTCCTCTTTTTGTGCAGTAATCAAATCTGCATTCAGGGTTTCTTTACTCCACTGGGCAGTTGAGAGTTCATTGTTGGCATGGGCTTGGGACCTGGTGACAGCAGTGACTTGGATTTCATCCAACAGGGATTCAGTTTCTATGAAATCCCAGTGCAGAGCTCTGGTTTTAGCCAGCTGATCAGACAGGTCATTTCCAGTCTTATCTGGTCCCTCTATTTTGGAGTGACCTCTGATCTTTTACTAATAGATGGTCATATCATTAGAGGTTCCTAGATCATCAATTGATTGTATTAATTTCCTGTTTTAATGGTTTATTTTTTGCACTCAGCATGCCTCGATTTTTCCAGTTAATCAAGTGTTCCACAGATCCATTCCTGACATAATCATAGTCAGTGATTATGACCAGTTCTTTTAGTTGGTGGTGTGTTGCAGTGAGGATGACTTGATGTACCGCCATCAACTCTGCCACCTGACTACATCGGGGACCGGAGATATATCCCATCACACCATACTATTTGTGAGTGCTTTGCCCTGCCTTGTTTGTTTCTTTGCATTATTGCACCCATAAATAGCACGCTCAAAGTAGCAAAGAATCCAGACTGAATGCCATGCACATATGTGGCCTCAGACAACATGAGCTGGCTGTAGTATTTGAAGGTTTTGGGGCAGAACAGAATATGATAACGAATAGATACAACTATCCCCCAATTCAGATTTGAATGGCGCAACCTTTACTGTTTATTTGCATTCTGGGACTTACAGTTTTGCATTTCGATTGTAAACACAGGGCTGCAAGAGACATAATGCGAGGAAAGGAGATAGGGTTGGGGGTCTCTTGTCAAAGACATGGGACACGTTGAGATATCTGCAAACTCTCAAGTTGTATAGTTAGTCAGAATCATCTGCTTTTATTGTGTGAAACCGGCATGCGGCTTGTTATACAATATGAATAAAAAGGTGGAGTTCTGAAAAATAGATACATTTTATTTGCTTGTCTAAAACCAAGCAGCTTGGTCATTTTTTAAAGCATTTAGTTGATCTTTTCTTCCCGTAATGAGCCAATCATGTGAGGGCCGTGGTGGGAGGTGGCTTTAAAGAGCCGATGGGCCATCACAATGTTAGGAACCCGTACATTTGCACTTTCCAAGAAGATCTGGAACTTCTCACATTTAAGTGTCACTGGAGATGGCCTTGGAGGAAAGGCTAATCAGAAGACCTGAGACGGTTAATAAAAGCAACGACGCAATCGAAGGCCAGCTTGCAAATTCTGCCATTGACCCAGTTGTATAAAGAGGGCCGGGGAAAGCCCGTCTGGGGAATAAGCTGGGAGGAAGCAGACGTGTTGCTCACTACTCACGTGGGCAAGATTGCGACCGCTACCTAGTCCCCACCTGCTAGCAGTTCTACCAGATACAGGACCAAATCTATGCCTTCTAAACAAGTGGAACACACCACAGAATACTGAACATAGAAAGAAGGCCACACGACTGGGCCCTCCCAAGAGAAGGTTAAGCAGAAATCTAATAAGGAGAGACCTATAGTAGGAGGGTGAGAATAGTGTCTACCTGACAGGACATAGGGCCTCATTACAACCCAGGCATTAAGGGTTTAACGGCGCCGTCAGATGGTCTCAGGCTCCTTGATTTTTGGAAATATTTCAAAGTACACAGAGGCTGTCAAGAACCTAGGGTGTATTTGGCAGTCAGACCTGGGGTACAATCGGAATGTTAACCAAATGGTTAAATCAGTATATGTTCACCTGAAAATGCTGAAACCACTTCTTCCTCTCATCTCAGAAGGGGATCGAGCAACTGTGGTGGGTTCACTTGTGCCAGGCTGGACTACTGCAACAGCCTCCTGGTAGGATGCCATAAATACCAGTTGCAGCGGCTTGCAGTGGCACAAAATGCAGCAGTAAGTGTAGTCTTTTCCATACCATGGAAAAAGTCAGTCTCCGAATTTAGGAAGAAACTTCACTGACTTCCAGTTCATCGAAAGATCCAGTTTAAGCTCTTGTGCTTGGTCTTCAAATGTGTACATGGCCTTGCACCCTCCTGTCTAACTGCTAAGATTCAAACCTACACCCCCAACAGAACCTTGCGGTCTATGATCCAAAATCAACTGGCGGTTCCCACTTCTAGATTTGTTCATTGGGGGATAGAAGGTTCTCGATGGCTGGCCCTTGTGCATGGAAATGGCTACCGCATTACCTAAGGAAAATAGAATGGTTAACTGCTTTTAGAAAGCAGTTGTGAGTTGCGACTAGATGATTTATTGTAATACAATTAAGATCTGTGCCTAGATGTGGCTTGCTGCTTGGTTCCCCCACGGGATTTGCGCTATATACATTCCAAATCAAATTCATTTTATGGTTGAGAAGCAGCTCATCCATGAGAGCTTTGGGGAACGCCACCCTTTGAGATCTTTCTTCACCTGCTTCCACAGCAGTGCAAAGCTAATAGGAAACAGAGAACTCAGGTCTATGCTAAACCAAACCCCCAAATGCTTTAATGTATCCTTGACTGGTCCAAAGGGAAGAGTCCCTAATTCCCTAGACATTCACAAAGCATTAGGGCCAATACAATGTATTAAAGATTTTTCTAGGTTGACTTTGTGTCCAGATAAAGATCCAAATGTCTCTAATTGTATTAACAGGGCTACTAATGACACCTTAGGATGTGTGATATAGTGTGAGGTATCATCAGAAAATAAACTTGATTTGTAGTCGTCTTCTCCTCCCATTGAAATACTTCTGTTATCTTTAGATTGATAATTCACTCTGCTAGCAGTTCTATCTGAATTGAAAATAGAAGGGGAGAGAGCGGGCTCCACTATTGAGCCCCCCTGTGCAATCATAAATGGTGTGAAGACCCTACCCTCAACCCATGGCCAGGAATATAGTTCTCCAACCATCATAACCAGTGTGGGGCAACATCCATATTTCTTAAAGACTGCAAAATTAATCTCCAACCAACCCTGTCAAGCTCCTTTTTCAGCATCTAGTGAGAGAAGGACCAGGTGGGTTTGAAGTCCCTTGGTTGTGTAAATCATGTATACGGTTATCCTAATATTATCTGGCCCCTGTCTGCCTAACACAAAACAAACGCCATCTGGGTGAATTAAGGAGGGCAACATTGTATCCAATCTAAAGGCTAAACTCTTGTGTGGGTCTTCATACCCTCATTCAAAAGGTATATTGGTCTAAAGGTGGAGCCCTTGAGGGAGCTCTACCGCCGTAAACATCATTGAGATTGTAGCATCTACAAAGGGAAGGAGACACCTCGCTGCTTCCGCACAACTATTGAAGGGTGTTACCAATTTCAGTGAGAAAAGATCTGCATATCTCTAATGAAATTGCACTGTGAAACCATCCCTACCCAGATACTTTCATGTTTTGATTCCCATTATTGCCGTGCAGACCTCCCTTTCTCTAAATGTTCCCTTCAGCTGAGCTAGCTGTAATTCCGTCAACTTCAGAAGCTTTCAACTGGACAGGTAGTCCCTAATTCATGTTGGTGGGCATGGATCTTCCAACGAAAACAGTTTTCCATAAAATGAGGCAAAGGTTTCAGTTATTATACCTGGTTCTCTACATATATTGCCTACTTTGGACCTCATCACGAGTTGGGCGGTAACGCCGGCGCTAATAGCGCTGGTGTTATTAGCCCTACCGCCAAATCCACCGGCACTATTAGCGCCGGATCACGGGTTTGGCGGAACAGGAAATCCCCATTCCCCATTGAGCCCATTCGGGAATTCCCCATTCCCATTGGGCTCAATGGGGAAATTTTGCGCTTTTACTGCCGGTGGATTTCCCACCGGCGGTAAACACACCAAAAATCGGCAAATTCTCAGTGGATTTCCCCCCAGCTCAGAGCTGGGGGAAATCAGACGAAGCCGTGATTTGGCGGACCCTTAAATCCAGCGGTAACAGCACTACCGAAAACTTTAAGGGCTACCGGCAAACTCGTGATGAGGCACTCCAACTACCGTTCGATCCATCTTTTGTTTACAAAGCCTACGTGTGATCAAGGTGTTTGTCTTGTCCCACTTCTCATGAAAATGTTGTTTTAGGAAACACAACTTCTTATAAAGCTCCGGCAACTGTAAAGCCTTGAGGGGCAGGCACTCTAACAGATTGGATTTACCCCAACAGACCAAAGTAGAGCTATTTTCTTGCTCCCTGTACCGGCTCTAAAACTTGCAATTCAACGCGAAGATATTTTTCCTGCTTCCAGTTCTCTATTTTTCTCCTGGCTTCATCCCTCATAAGTTGCCCCTGAAAGGTGCCCTTAGAGTCATCCCCCAAATGCTCATGCCTTCACACCTTGATTCAAATATTGCTTGATTTCATTACCAAGGAAGTCTTGAAATACTGGATCTATTATTAAGCTGTCACTAGATTGCCAGCGTATCATGGTCCAACCATGCTATTTGGATTATATTTTCCCTCTGAATGAGATAAGCATGTTTTCTTTCAAAGAATAAATAGTCCAATCTAAAATAACAGTTGTGCAACAGAGAGAAAGGTTAAGCCATTTCTTGATGGTGAACTCTGCTGCAACCATCTATAAAACCATAAGTGTCTAATCAGGACTGAAAGCAGTCCTGGTCCCCTCGGTTAATCTGTTCGGCCGAGGATTTGAATGCCAATCTCCCCAGATGCTGGCACGCCACCCAGTTAATATCCTCTCCAATTATGATGATCTCCTCAGTCCAGAAAAATATCTCTGTAAAAACCTTTTTTCGTGGAACGTTTGCTGTCCTTGATTAGGACTACAACACACACATAGAGACACCAACACATCCCCTCTATTACTCTTTGCTATTAACAATCTACCCTCAAGCAATCTTTTAACCAAAATGTGTTCCATTCAGAATGCTCTAGAAATTATCATTCTGACATTGCCTTACTTTTTCAGGGATTAGGCATTGTATGATTGATACATTTCCACTAATTTCTTTCTTATCTCCCCTTTCTATATCCCCCTGCTATAACGTGTCTCTTGGAGGAAGGGAACAACATCTAGGTTGAGTTAAAAAAAAATGTGCAGCCACCAGGGAACATGTATAATGAGAGTTTAAGCCTTTTACGTTACGGGTAGCTATATTGCATCCTTCGTTACAATCCGCTACCAATGTGACAAGGCATCTTGCTCTCCTCTTCGTAGCTCATCCGACAATAAGATTTGTAGTCTTTAAAACCTTTCACCTAAGCAAGTCTGCCCCCTCAACGTCCAGAAAAGTCCAAAAAGACCCAATGACCTTCATAAGCGCTGCCTGTATAATAGCCACCAGTATTATAGGTACCATTGCCCCCGCCACGTCACTAGCAACAGAGCACCCAGGGAATAAGACATGCTTTCCAAAACACCCACTTGTGTCATCATCACTGTTCTGAGATTCCTCTCCTCCTGCAATTCCCCCGCTCTCATTCTGCGGCAGCAGGAAAGGCCTCTAATAATAGATTTTGGTGACCAAAGGCAAGCGTATCCCCTCTGAACAAAAGCCATCCCGGACTAGCCAGAATGCTACGTGCCTATTGTTAAGTACTCCCATCCACACCCCATTCATCACTAGTAAAATATATGGTTCCCCTGAATATGTGAAGAACACACCTATCAATGCTTGACCATCCCCATAAATGTTTAATCAATGTATCATCTATACAATCTCTGGCTCGTCCCTCATAAAATCAGCACCTTTTAGGTATAACAGTAACCACTGATAATGTTAAATCTAAACCTGGATCAACTCCCCCACCCCCCGCCCCTAATCTGTTCTAATCAGAACCCAGCTTTGAGAACACAGTCATCATTTCTTAATATTGATTGCGCACAGTGGCATGTTTGCAGGAACTCTTCCTAGAGTAACCCTGCCACCTGCTAGGGAAAGCAATTTAAATAACCTCCCCAATTTGATCAATTTCTAGATGGAAAACAATGAAAAAAGACTTCAATCTCTAGTTTTGCTTTCATTTAAACCATTTACCTCCCCCCCCCCGTTTCCCCAGTGTTGTGTTCAACTTCCTAAGATTCCTTGGACAGACACTTTTATATGGCCCCCCACATTGCCCTGAATAATCTTCAACCAACATTTTGTCCTTCATTGTTTTTCTCCCATTCTTTCGCCACCCAGCACTCTAATCTGTTTTATTTCATCTGAATGAGTCATGGAATTTTTGTTTTCTCCAATTCCAAAGATAAAGGAAAACAATAAGTTGCATCAGTATTTAATATTCTTCTCCCTTTCTGTTAGGGTGACAGAAGACATGTTCAGATAGACCCCGCAATTCGTGCAGTTTTTACTCCATTTCTTCTTTCGCTTTAGGTTTGATCAATCTGCGTTGTGTGTCCCTCTGATAGTGGCAGCTTGACAAAACTGATTGGCGGCCTGCACCAATGTGTCCCCCCTCTGTGGGCCCCATCCAGCCCCAAGTCGAACACCCCTTGACCCTGCAAAAGATTCATAAAGGTGTCCTTGCCTGGTGCTTTCACCTGGTTCAGGGATTCTCAATATGTTTTCAGGGCACTAAGGGTCCCAGCTTTGCACCATCATCCTAAATGTCCTTCTCTATGTCACTTGTACGATCACTGGCCTACATGTTTCGGACACATTTTTACAGTTTCTGGGTGCAGACACCTTGTGGTGATCTTGTTGTCATCCAAATCACAACAACTGCAGACCTGACTAGGCAGAGGCTTTATCTGTCATTCGAGGCACCAAGTTGCAGCTCTCTCCCCAGCTCCTCAAGGGCCCAAAAGGTTATAGGGGACTCAGGAGCCCCATTGAACTCTTCTCCACACACCCGGGCAAGGGCCCACACCAGTGTCGGATTGGCCCCTCGGACAATCGGCCAGTGGCTGATGCAAAATGGTCCAGTCCCTGCCTGGGGGCCGGTTTCCGCCAGTGTGAGGGCCGGTTTCTGCCCACACTGGGCCCGTGTAAGAAAAAAAAGCAAAAGCAGAAAGCACCCGCAGCACCGCAACGGCTGCAGCAGGAGCCTGGAGGCTGCCTGCAGGGCTGGGCTTTGCCTCGCTGGGACCACGGCACAGTGGCGCCAGCACGCACATTAAGTTGCTTTCAACTTTGCAGGTAGCAACAAATTAGTTGCTTCTTTGCAAAGTTCAAAGCTACTTGTTGTTGTGCCTGGGGCGCCGGTGCCGGGACAATTTGAAAAAGCAATGAAGACGTATCACGTGGTATGGCGAGAAATTGACAGCAATGGGGGAGGCGTCAGGAGAGGCAGTGATTTATGTTCAGTGTTTCTCGCTAGACAGGAAGCGGGCAGGCATTAGCGAGCAGAGGCTCCCCAGTCCCAAGAGCTTTCGCCAGTTCTCTGGTCAATGGGCCATGTGCCACACCCCCCAACCCCCAGGTTGACATCAGGGCCGTCTGTGGCTGGAAGAAAGCAGCTTGCCAGGATAGTGACAGCCCGGCGCTGCTATGTCTTCTGGAACAGACATAGTTTTCACCTTAACACTGCAGCAAGTGTAGCTTTAGCAGGGACTGGGCAGCCTGGCAGCGGAGATGGAGAGATTCTAGGAGCCTGGCTGAGAGCTGAGGTAAGCATTCATTTTGGACTATGTATTTTACTTTTTGCAAGTTGCAGTTATAGCATGGTTTTTTTTCTGCCGTTGTCTGTTACGATCATCACACATTCCATCTCGTTGTCCTCAGACCTCACACGTGTACACAGTGAAGAACACCTTGCACGTGGCCTCTGACATGTGCACAATGCAGAATACTTTAGTCATGTTGCTGACATATGCACACTAACTTAAAATGACTCCTCCTCACGTGCACACACCTCCGGATAATCAGCGATGGCCTCCTGCATTTACACGCTCCAGAAACCTTGTAGGGAGGGAGGGAGGGAGGGAGGGAGGACTGTGACTAAAGGGAGCCTATTATATAGTGCAATGGTTTATTCCCAGTTGTTCCCAGCGCGTCCGCTCCCAAAAAAGGATCAAGAAAAAGGTAAGTGGGGTTGGGAGGAAAAAAAAAAAAAAAGTACCTGCGTCCCCAGCGGGGGACGAGGAAAGCCCCAAGCCGTGTGGAGGCGCGGAGCGGGGATGGAGACTTCCCTCGTCCCCCGCCGGGGACGCAGAAACAAGAGGGTAAGTTGGGGGGGGGGGGGTGGGAGGAGAGGGAAGGGATACAAATAAAAAAACTTTCCGAGTCCCCGGCGGGGGGGCGAAGGCAGCCTCTCAGCCGTGGGGAGGCCCTGCTTCGAGCCTCCCCATAGGCTGAGGGGTTGCCACGCCCCTGGCCGGGGGAAAAAGGCAGTGGAATCCCGACTGAGGGATTCCCGGCCGGGTATGGACCTGGCGAGAGCCAATCAGAATGCTTGTTTCATTCTGATTGTCTCTCGCCGGGGTACTAATTGACCTTACAAAATGGAATTTGCCTACTTAGAACACTCTATAATCAGCGCTTCTAAATGTGCCATAACATACATCCGTGTTTCCACATTGCAGTCCTCATGCAGAAGATATAATTACATACATATGCAGCCTTATTGGCTGCTCCACCCCCGTTTGACAAGTGCACTCCCACAGAGAGGGCCCAGATGAGTCACGTCCCCACAGGGAAAGGCTTCACAGGAAATGCAGTGCTTACACTTTCATTTCCCCAGGCTCTGCATAGCGCACGTTTACAAACGTCAAAAACCCTAATTTTCAAAGTCCCCAGACTGTTAAAACAGATATAAAAGGATCACGCCTGGTATTTAACCAGTTTAAACACACAAAGAAATGAACACTATTTAAGCAGACGGAGTAAGGCACGAAACAACATGGCTGTTTCTGCCTGCCCCAGAGGTGGCTTCTTTAGGGCAGGGCCCAGGGGCTGAGAGATGTACACGCTTAGATTAACATTCTAACGTTTGTTTCGATTGTTCATCTAAACGTGCATCTCTCACTAATGCACAGGGCCAGCCTGCGCAGCGCACAGAGGATTGCGCGGCCTGCCCCTGTGAAGGGGCAGTCAGGCATGTACCCTTGCTACATATTTTCATTTCTTTTACAATGCATAAGGAATGGACAGCAATAATGAGACAGCGGGCATAGGAAGTCTCATCCCACCGCCTTTCACTATTGTGCTAACAGCATATGATTATTGTAATAGGAGAGGAAGCCTCTCATGATGTCTGTGTGCTCTAAGGAGAATGAGGGTGGCGAGTAGTTATCCATTTGTATGTAATAGGAGTTGCCTGAGTGCGTGTGTGTCCATGAATGTGTCCATGTGGGAATATGTGTATGTTTGGTTTTATGAATGTGTGCATGTATGGGGTTGCCTGAATGTTGTATTAATGCGCGGATGAATGAGAGAATGTATGTTGTATTTATGCGTGTTAATGAGAGCGTATGTGCTGTATGATTGTGTGTGCCTGTGTGTTTGAAGGGGGAGCGGGATGGTGATTTTAGTGGTGAGGGGGGTCACTGTAACATGGAATTTTTACTGGGCATCAAGGGTAAAGCAAACATGATAAGTGTTATTGCATGGCTAGGCTGGCCTACATTGGTGCAGCCAGTCTCAATATGTTTTTTTTTTCCTGTGGCATTGCATTTTTACTTGAAAAGTCAACAGGAGTCATTTCTTATATGGTTATGCTGGGATATATTTGTGCAAACTGCATGGACCTGCATGGACACAGCCAGCATGAACATGTTTTTATAGTGGCATATATTATGGACAACAGCAGCATGAAAATTCATTGTCAAATGGCCCACTGCACCTTTGGTAACTTAAATCTATTGGAATTTTTCATGGGTTACCATACCAAACCTTTGCAAACTGTGTGACTTTTTACCCAATTTTTTACAGAAAGTATGTTGTAAAATGCACAATTTTAAGCCATTATTCTTAAACTTTTATTGGGAAGAACCTCCTTCTGCCCCCGAACGCATATCTTGGATGGTTCGGGCTCCATCGCTACTGTCCGTCGCTCCCGCATATTCGTGTACCTTTCAGCAGTCGCCACCGGCCTGCCCACACACTCCACCTACTATGAAAACACGGATTCACACCAGCACCTGACTATAATGTGGATATTAATGATTAGGATTACTATGGAATCCACCAGCTTTTGCCCTGGGTTTAAAGCTACCTCTTCCATAGGTATCCCTGTAAAGCGCCCCTAGATGCATACATGGCATGAGGCGTTTATGTTTCTTTGCAATATGAAATGCATGTAGACTCAGGAACGCCTCATTTTCAGTCACAACATTTTTTTTTATTGATTTACAAAATGTGCATGTCTTGTTATCAAAAGCCTCTTAAGCGTTCTTAACTTTAGCTCGTCACACCTTGTTACCCCAGACACAGCAGGATCTCTGCTCAAATGGGTTTAGGCCCATGATGCTGGGGAGCAAGAGCAGGGAGAAGGGGTGTTATGGGCACATCCAAGATCATCCATGATGCACAGAAAGGTGGTCTCCTGTTTGGGTCTGGCAGAGCAGGCTTTCTCCTTTGTCTATCTATGTCATAGGACAGGCCCTTTGAATAGGCTTGGCACCTACATGGGTGCAGGGTGAATCACCAGGCCCCTTCCCCTCTTCCTGCATGAATAATGGGAAGTCATGTGTAACTATATTTACACAGCACCTGATCGTTGTGTGTGGAGGTGGGCCCTGTGCAGCGCTTGCATTCACCACCCAGCCATCACGCTTTTCCTCCGCACCACTTTGTCCCCTTTCTGAGGAAGGGACCTATGCGAGTGGTGCGCAGTTCCGTGGAGGTCATAACACGCAGTTCAGGGGCAAAGGGGATGGGAATGAGAAGGTGGACAACAGCACATCAGGATTCAGAATAGATAGTGGTGTATTCCACAGCTATATTTACCCCAGAAAGTACCTTTCTATGTACCCCATGCAGTAGATTATGTGGTATTTTAAAAACAAGAGTTATTTAAAATACCACGTTTTTATCACTACAACCGTACTCACATTGTGACCCTTTGAGGAAAATCCTCATGTATTCATTAAAGTTCCAGAGTAAGACTATTAGCACAATCTGAAAGGAAATGAATTGGATGTTCTCATCAATCAGCTGAACACATTATTATTGTTCTTATTGTATGTGCTGCTTCAGGAAGCAATGGGGCACTTTACAGCTCACAGGCGGCAGTAGATGGTGAGGGAAGCAGATTGCAAGAGCTCAATACAAGGCAGCAGGGAGCTAACAACGGGAGAGGGGGGTGGGCTGGCATTTGGCAGCCATGGAACTTCCAGCAACCGGGGGAGGAGACAAGGGGGAGCAGATCACCCAGTTTCAGATTAGGTGGGGAGGGGGAAGGGGGCTGGATCTAAGGGCTCTTACTATTGCATCCGTTCAATTTCACTTTCAGTCATATCCAAACTTCATATACTTAGGGATTAAAACTTACTTTTTTCAATTAATCAATATATCATCAGTCTATGAGTTTCAGGTAAGAAAAATGTCTTCAGGGCCTTCATTTCGGAAGACATACAAATAAAAAATGGATGCAGGAGACCATGCAAGCAGTACTTGAAAGATATAATAAATATATGGAGATAACACCATTAATACACTCTAAATCATTATTCCCACTGTAGGTGTACTCAGATACTATTGGTGCAGGATATCAGATATTCCTTGAAACCCCAACACAATGGGGAGGAAAAAAGGCTGGAACAATGTATTTACTACATATGAATGCATCTCTCCCTGTACAGCTTATAAAGTCAGGTATTTCGCTTAGCCCTACAATCTCGAGAATATGTTCTCAAAAATGAAAATATGGTGACCCAGAATTCTGAAGACTGAACCGTGTCCCCAGCCAACAGGTAGGTGTGTGTGTGTCTGTGTGTGTGTGTCTGTGTGTGTGTGTAAGAATTATAGGCAGTAGATGGAGTACCAAGGTGATGCATCAGGGGGCCCCATCCCCATTAAGGAGAAAAAGGTGGTAGGGAGAGGAAGGGGATACAACAATTTCAGTTTCGGAAAAACAAATCACAAAAAGGGGCGTCATCGCACCCTCAAAGTAGCAAGAGTTTCATAGGAATCACAGCGGTGGTCTCCAAGTGTGCATACAAGTGATAGCACCCAGAATAGCTCTGCCCTTACAACTAAATGCCTGGCAGGCGGGTACTAATCACCCTAAAGATGCCGCTAAAGGTTTCCAAGAAATCAGAAATGGCTTTATCAGAAACCTCTCTCCTTCTTTCAATCAATTGCATTACTTCATGGTGACCACAGCGGTAATTTCACGTGTACCTTTATTTCTACGTGAAAATGGAATAATGACCATTATACAACAGCATTTTGGTCTAGTCCAAAACATTAGAGTAGCTGCCCATCAGAATGGGCCACAGCTTCCTCTGCCAGAACTCAATAGCCCAAAAGAATTATACAACATAATGGAGCATCTATTATTTCAATTGAAAGAAGGAAACGGGCACATCGATTCTCACTTTTAAATTGGGTTATGTTATGTTACTGGTATGTACACCACGTGTAATCATATCATGCATTGACATTGCACGTCTCAATGTTGTGTACGGTTCAAACAAGGACAAAATAATGTCTTCACTTTTACAGTAGTCTTTGTGCCCTGATTAACATGTGAATTAAATTATTACTGCATGGGTATCCAAACCGTGATTTCATTGAAAATAACTTCAAAAGCTCAAGATTGGTGTTCTGATGCGCCCAATATTTAATGATGATTTTCAACTCTGGCAATAGTAGTTATGATCTACAGGTAATAGTAACTTGCTGTAACAGTGATGACAAATCCTTTGGGGGTTTTCTGCATTTTCTGAGTGGCTGATTTAAGTTGCAATCAGATGTCCTCTACTGAAATGTAACAATTGCACAATCCTGTTGAGTTATGAGCATGCCTTCATTGATCAAACATCTGATTCTTAATAAATGTTTTAGGTTATACATGTAATCAAATTTGGTTGATGAAAGCAAATACTGTGTAATAAATTATTACTATCAATGGATTTTACAGATAGGTTACAATGTGATCCCGTAATGTCATTTACATTTCCCAATAACATATCCATGGATCCCCATTGACAAAGTCACTTAAGTCTTTGTATGTATCTGATAGAGTTCTGAAACAAATTCTAACAGTCCACTATCCATGGCCTTCGGCTACAGCCACTGGCCACAGCCTTTGGCCGTGCCCACTGTAGATGTTCCCCCATATGTTTCTTTTCTACCCACTAGGTGGCCACGGCCACTATACATGTCTTTCAGCCCCACTAATGCAAAACAAGAGAGGTGAAGGCTGTAAGGTTTGGAAATAATCCTAACCTCTGGCATTGCACTGAGCAACCCTCCAGACCATCGCTCTTCAGCCTGCCAAGCCATTACAAAAGTGTAAAGACCATGTACAAATCAGTCTTGGTCCCAACCTAAAAGGGGCCGTCCAGCCCGAACTGCCAGGTCGCATCCATTCTGCATGAGACCATGAGCATCGGTAGTGTGGAAGGTGCCCAGAACAGTGCCAATGGTTCAGATTTACTCAAAACCTTCAACCCATAACATTTCTGGTTATAATTGTTCTACCTGTGTGAGAGAGGGTATGCCCAGACGTGGGTCCCTTGCTCACTGCACCACAGGGAACCAAACTGCACTTCACTGATGAGGCCCGGCAAGGCTGAAATATGTCTGGGGATTCTTATGTTTCCGTGCAGGGGGGACCTGGCCTAGAAGTTTGGGCTGCTCCCTGACTGATTTGCATATGGCTGGCCCCCTTTTGCATTGGCGCAGATGGGCTACAAAAATGGTGGTGTGGAAGGATTCCCAGAGCAGTGCCATTGGTTCAGATTTACTAAAAACCTTCCACTCATCACTTTTTTGGCTATAGTTTTCTGCCCACTAGCCAGGGTCAGTGAACAAAGCCTTCGGCAATGCCCACTGAATATTTAAAAACTCTACCCGGCCACTAGCCATGGCCTTCAAAGGCATGGAATTTTGTAGCCTCGGGATATTCCGGTAGCTGTAGTCCATGAAGGCAGCCAGGAACCAACTCTCACTCCCGTTACACAATGTAAATCCCACAGTGGGGGGAGGGGGAAAAACCAATAGTGTGACTCTCCACAGTGGGCCATGTGTCCCCCCTGTGCTGCCCCTGTGGAGTACGGAGGCTACAAACCTATACTAACCAGCAACACCTGAACGGACTGCCTCCCTGATCAGTGCAAGAGGCAGGAAAGCACTTGGAGGAGAACACCATCTGGACTGTAAGAGGCTGAACGAACTGGGAACCAGAGTGAGTCCCTCACCACCCTTTGTTTGCTATATATACATATATATATATATATATATATGTATATATATATAAATATATATATATATATTGATCTTTTGTAGACTCCTCCGGTCCAACAAGCAATGAGCAGCACTCTCCACAGGGTTGAAATCTCAGTCCAGATTTGTTTATTTTAAAAACATTACTTCCTTTATTAGCTCCAGAATGAGGAAAAATCACGGCGTCCACAAGATTATAATCTCATAATCCTCCCAAAGTGTGGCAATTCAATTTGCCAAGGCATTAACGCGTTTCGCGGCTACTTGCCGCTTGTTCACAACAACAAGCCTTGTTTTCACACCATATATAAAAGCAGCAAAGAAAGAGGGTTAGAGGTAGAAAGAGGACCACATTCTTAGGTTAGCCATATGCGCTGTCATCCATGTCAGACATCTTTGCACTGAACCATTAGCTCATGGTTGTTAATGAATCTAGTGTATACTACTTTTATCTAAGTAGTTATTTGCCGTGATATAACAACCAAAATATTTTGTTAAATGGGCTAATCTCGGAACTGCAGAAACATTGCATATCATACTTTAAGTTGGTCATTGGGGCAGTTTGTTCGATTAAGGCGTGTTAGGATGTCCAAGGTCTCCATGACTGTTAAGGTCTTTCAGCGAAAACAATTCTGTGTCAGATACTGGCTGGCATAGCTTGCCAGAAGAAATAGAGCCTGTGCCATAGTTATTGCCCTGTGATGGCAGTGGAGCTAAGATGCTTGATTGGCTCCCAGACCAGACACTGATTGTCTCATTATTACGTTCTGACAAAGAAAGCGAGACAGAGAGCCTGTCTCAAATGTTTTATATTTTAGTCATGGAAAATGTTTCCATCTGCTTGCATTGGTAATTTCAGTGAAGGAAAGAGGACTCGAGTTTCGAGCCTGCATTGGTCTGTTAGTGCTTAAAATAAGTTTTGGCTGAATACACAGAAGCAGCTATGTTCTGTGCCAGCACCTTTTTCTTGGTTTCCAAAATGGATACTCTATAGTTGGATCTCAAAGACTTCAATCTTATGCAGTCAGGCTGATTAGGATTTGTCCTCCATTTGCACTCTTCCCTCACCAACTCCGGTTAATTGGTTCCAGTTCGGTATTAAACTAAGGTTCCCTAGATGTTTTGTTTTTATAATTTCGGTTTTCAGTGGGGTGATCAACTCAATGGTTAATTTAATCTCTGAATTGTAACATTCTATCAAGGCTGAGAAGTCTGTACAATCCGACCATGTCGGGCTTGCAACCATGTTCTCGAATATCGGATTCGGGTTATACGTTGTTAGCTTACGTTTGTCACTATAAAATAATGTTTTTTGATCATTAGAAAGTGACCTGGTTACAGCATAGCCTGGAGACTTGAAAGAGGGAATGGCATGGTCTGTCCACTCCATCCATCCATTCACCCTTCGTATCTCACAGGATTATGTTTAAGAAAAAGATCCAGTCCCGGGAACGTCCTTGTACATGAGTTTTCGGGAAGTCAACATAGGAGAATCCTCCATCTAACAGATCTTGTCTAAGTAGGTGTGCTATAACATCTTCTTCTGCATCATGATAATTCAAATCAAAGTACCCAAAATCATGAGCGAGGTATTCATTTTTGGAATGAGAGAAAATTAGAGTAAAATTTAGGTAGTCAATATTAAATCATTACTTCTGTAGCATAGATGAGTTGCGGCTGAATGGTCCCTTTTAACATTTCCATATTCTAGCACTCTAAGAGTGAGCATGTTTGAACTGTGAAGATGTCCCAAAATATCAAAGCAATACCACCTCCTCTACTATCTGTCCTATTCTGATTAATAATAGAATATCCTGTGGGCTGGCGACTGCAATAGAGGGGCCAGAGAAATCTCTGAGCCAAGTCTCTGTGATGGCTATAAGGTCGAAATCAGATTCAGTAGATCAAGGATTTCAATGGTATGTGCTGGAATTGAACGTGCATTAACCAAGGCCTCTTTGAGGTGTCTAGTGTTGGTAGTAGTCAAGTTGACAACCAGGATTCATTATGGCCCCACCTTCATGAGTGAGAGGAGAGTTTTCCTTTGGTTTTATTAGAATAGGGTCATAACCTATTGGTTCTGGGATGATAGTCATTAGGACCATTGACGTTATAGTGGGCATTATAGTGGGCAATCTTTTAGGCACAAAGTTGGGAACTTGTTCCACCTGATGTCCGTGCCTGCGAACCCTAACTTTATCTTAAGTTCTATGACAGTTTCTTAATATTAGGGCCTATCAATGTATGAATCATAGAGGCCGTAGGACCCTTAACCTTATGGTTTGAGGGTTTAGTAGGTGTTATGAATGTCTGTTTTGGCCTTAAAGAATCATGAAGACAAGCATCCGATTGGGCTAGGATTAAATATTTACTCAAAACCGCACATGGGGATTTCTTAAACATCATGATAGGGGAGAAGCCACGCTACAGCACTGTAATTTACCCCAGGACTGTAATTGAACCCTGGGCCAGAAAAACAGGTTAGGCAAGCGAATCAGTTGATATTGAGTTAACTTATCTGATCCGTAGCTCTGGGCAGCACAACGACAGAGCTAAAAAAGGCCAGACCACAAGTGATTTGGGCCAAATCACGCCCAAAAGGTAGGAAAGGCACCATGTGCCCGGCTCTACTCCAAAAAAACGCAATGAATACAGAGCAACACATTCGCGCAGGCAACACTCGGGCAAGCTTTTTATGCACAGCTGTGAGGGGAGGACAGGAAGTATCCAACCTCTCCTGCATCGATCAGGAGAAACCTGGACCAATGGCATCGCTAAGGTGGGGACTCCTGTGGCTATAGCCCCGTGTCTTTTAGTTGTAGCCCCAGATAGAATCTCAGGGGCGAGAACCAAAAGGCTAGCTACCCCCGAGTCCCGACTGTCACAAGATTAGCGTAGCCCCGGATCTTTTCCAGTCTTAGCAACACCCCGGGCCTGGAGGCTGTAGTTCAAGACTACTGAAGATAAAGTTCCAGTGCAAACAAAATGGTAAATAAAACCCTTTGAAAAACCTATCAGGTTTTAAAGAACAAATCAGTAAAACAATTCAATAATGAAACCAAGCAACGGGTTAGTGCAATTCACTCACAGCTCATGGCAAAATACAATGAATGAATTCTACAAGCCTTATCCCTGAAACATTATGCAAATGAGGCAGCAGCTCACAATTGAACAGCTTTAAAAGCAAATGAAATCCCAACAGTTACTCGGAAAGGGAGTTACATGAAGAAAGAAGGACATCTGAGCTCCACGGAAAAAGAAATGAAGGGAGTCATGGATTGGGCTTTAAAAGTAGAGTCTAAAAAGAGCTGCCACTGCAAAACCTGACTGCCTGGGGTACTCCCTAGTCTGTGAAAAATATCGCCTGCAGAGAACCGTTTTGTGAGTAACAAGAGTTAATATTAAGGATCAAAACAAGTATAATTTCTAAAAAAGTAAATATATGGTAAGACACCCCTGCAGCCACCATCACTACCTGCACCACATTCATTACAACAATGCCTGATTCACAGAAGCGTTTTACAATGACGCAATCCCATAGGAAAACACTCTGTAAATCAGGCCCTAAATATTATAGGCTAATAAAATGACACAGGATTTGAACATTGAAACCATACACCAATCTTCTGATCCACCAAAACAGTTGTGGGACCAGCAATAAAGGACAATTGGTTTGGAAAGCGTGCATGCTGCATTCCACATAAAAGACACCCCCCTGTAGACATACTATAGCTTCACCCAAATATCAATACAAGGTGGGGAAGAAGCCCAGCACATCCGGCCGCCCCTAAGAGGGAGGCCCACCTGCAGCTGAACCCAAAGCACAGCTGCTCTCACATTCCATTCCGCCAGCTACAAGCCGTTCAGAATGCTCCTAATACGGGAACCGGAAGTCCACTTCACTCTTGCATTTGAAAAGGTTTCAATCTTTAAATTGTACCAGCATATCCACATTTGCCATTTTGAATAAACCATTTTAGGCTTCCTTTGCTTTTGACATGTTTTTGGGGCTTCTATTGTTTGATTTTTAATGTGTTGCCTTTTCGAGCTGTTTGAATGTGATCATTTTCAATGTAGACAAATCAAGCAGCGGAGGCGCTGCCATTATTATTCCCTTTGCTTGTTCCGCCTCCTATCGCGGGCGGATGTTTTGCTGTGTTGTTTCTTTTCCAGCATCTTTTTAAAGGCCCCTCATTCTGTTTGCATGTAATACTATTCTACAGTAGCACCCTTATAGCGATGGCCGCCGCCAATCAGGGTCAAATCCACTGCTCGAGCAGCCGGCGTGCCCCTCACCCCTGCAGCCACCATCACTACCTGCACCACATTCATTACAACAATGCCGGGGCTAAATGCTTCGTTGAATGAAAAAAATATAAAAAGAGAAACCACCCTTTCTCCTGTGACGTCGGCCACAATGTGTCTCTAAAATGGCGGCTGTTTCTGTGTTGTTTCACCACAATCAACGCTGGGACAGACGCCATCTCAGCGACATCTCAGGGGGAAAAGGATGTTTTATTTTATGTTCCTACATTTTTTAAGGCTTTAGCCCCTACGTTGCAATCTTGTGGATGATAATCACGATATTATCCTCCGGTGTGGCCCTCATTATGGACCCTTGTTTTGCTCTGGCCCTTATCTTGAGCAGGTGGGCCTTTACCGACAGGTTTGGCCTGCCCTGTCAGGTAACATGGTCTCATTACACGAAACATGGTGTAAACTGAGCAAACTGGAGTTGCAATGAATTGTCTGGCAGAGTCAATTTCAAGTCATTTCAAGGAAGATTGGATTATGGTCCAAAAGGCATCTGTGAAGCACGCTGACTTTAGTTTATGATGGCTTTTGCTATCCAGAAATGCCTGCAGTGAGACTATTGTTTCCACCCACACCATAACAATGTGTACTGTCATGCTGCTGGCTGGTATTGAGGCCATACATACATTAGATCTAGGTCTGTGCAGAGCTGGCCTTAGGGCAGGGCGGCCCGGGCGACCGCCCAGGGCGCCATGCCCCCCAGGGATCCATTTCACCCGCCATGCCAGCTCGGAGGAATCTTTTATGGGCTCCTCTGAGTTGGCATAGTGGGAGAAGGCGCGGCTGGCGCCCTTATGTTATTGGCATGAGCGTCCTATTCCAGTGATTAACCCCCTGCGAGGCGCCAGAGCAGGGAGGGACAAAACAAATGTGGCGCTCCTGACCCTGCCACCACAACCCCCCCTCCCGCGTGGGATGGGGGGGCACCAATTCGCCCAGGGCGCTGCTGCCTCTAAGGCCGGACCTGGGTCTGTGGGCGGGACAGACAGTTCCATCTTGGGGGAGAGAGAATTCTTCCAGGGGAAGTCTAACCAAGGAAGGGGGAAGCCTGTCTGAAGCCAAACATCTGGCTCAGCTCTAGGTAATTGGTGAGCCACACCAGGGCCACGTGACACACCTAGGGGTTTTGACCTCACCCTCTTGGTTCTCACAGAGCATTTCCGGATGAATGCTGCTTCAGCAAAACGTAGACGTCTTTGGTGAGCTTTCCCGGAAGTCTAGGACAGATGTTTATACAGTTCTCCATTAACCTACATTTGAAGGCTCTATTGCGTTTCATTCTGAAACACTTGTGTATAGGCACGTTAAAAATGCCATATCATATCATTCAAGTTTAATATTTAATGTTTAACATTTTCTTGAATTATCTAATAGAAATTAATGGAAGCGGCCTGGACTAAACAATTATCAACATCATAGCGCCACTAAATAGTGGTAGGCATCACCACAATTGTTTTACACTCTATGTGACTTACCCACTTACATGGTTTCCATAAAACACTTGCTAGCAGGTTTATAAAGCAGCAAAGACAGAGCACAAGACCGCAACCAATCACTTTCTGATCTATTGGAGACTCTGAGAAAATGGTTCCTGTCCACGAGGCCCTGAGATTTGTTAGAAAATGTAAGATTACAAACTAATTAAAGGGTGCAGTCAGGACTGTTCTGGGAATGGAAACTACAAACCAAATTCCAAAATGCAAAGGAAATCAAAAGTACTGGATACGCTACTAATGTTAAGTCTGAGAACTGAGTTATATCACACTGAGAAAATGACAACTAATATATACCTCAGATTAGTATTATTATTGTTAAGGTATGTATTGAGTGCAGATCTAGTTTTCGGCAAGGAATGGCGGACTTTACTACCATAGGGGGAGAACATGGTGAGGGAAGCAGACAAACAAAGCTGGGGAAGCTAACAGGGGTGGGGGAGGGCGGCAGTATGGTAACGATGGATAAACAAGCAATCGGGGGAGGAAACAGTGGGGAGCAGATCCGGTAGGGTGGGGAGTGGAGGTCTGTGGGCCTAGGGGTTAGGAAGGAGCCATTATTTGAAGAGCAGGGTCTTAAGGCCCGTCTGGAACGGTAGAAGCGAGGGGTGAGTCTGGTGTTGATGGCAGACAGGTGCTTTCAGAGTCTTGGGGCGTAGACAGAGAAGGCCTGTCTTCTGGTTCTTTTCAGAGTTCAAGTCTGCTCTTGTCCTTGCTCTTGGTGGATCGTAGGTCTCTGGAGATGCTGAGCGCTTCTCGATGAGGGAGCTTGGGGACTTCAGGATGACCGGCGCCGTGTAGATGATCCAGCAGGATTGGAAGATTGAGTTATTAGCATGTATGACAATTGTCTGTAAATCATTCACGGAGGCTTGTTAAGCAGCAAAGAGGAAACTCAATAACTCTCTGGCGTGGTTTGGTATTGGTTCGTTGAGTGCCATTGCTCGTGAAATTACAAACTGTGATGCATAGTTTGTAATATATATTGACAATGTAAGCTATTTCAGTATGATTTAGTGTGCATCAGAAAACGCACACAGCCCATGACCATATGCCTCCATGGAGGCAGTGCTTCGCTGAGCCCCGTGCATTGTGACTGCTCGCTTTGCGGCAGACTCACAAAGGATATTGTTTAGGAGGTGTGCATTCCCACATTGCCATCATTTGCGTAAAACCAATGTGGAGATTTTACAAAGCGCCGTCTGATAGAGAGCATCACAGGTGTGCACAGCCAGATGCTCCTTTTTACCTATGTGCACGGAGCCGGCGATGAGGTGTGCAGGGACGAGGAACACACCATGGTTTTGCCCCTCCCCTATTAACACACGGGGTGTGCATAAAAAGCCAAGAAAGACCTTTGCACTCTCCTTTACCTGGTCAGTCAGGCGCAGGGAGATGTGCAATGCACAGAATCCTCATTCCCACCCCTTTCATGCATTCTATCGCCCAATGCTACTCAAGCCCCGCATTCATGTATATCATTGGATGAGGGACACAAATGTGTTTCACTGAAAGTCCCCACTTTAGCTTGACAGTAACTTTAATGTCTGTCAGGCTGACCTGCCTTCCAAGCACCCATGTGGATGTTGGGAGTCATAGAATACATCATGAGTGTCAGGCCAGGGCCTCAGAAACCGAACTACTAAAGAGATAAGCCGGCCCTTCGTTACGTGTGCAATTTAGCTTTGTGACTTTGTTATTGTGCACATTTAATAGAATTGTGTATCTCTGCTGGAAAGTGCAAATGATGCACTTTTCTGAGATGACCAATTCCTTTTGAACCAGGACCATTATGTCTCTGCCTGAAAGTACACAGCTCTGACTTGTCTTCAAATCTGAAAGATCAATTACAGAGTTTATTGAAATGTGCTTCTCATCTACATATAGACAACTCTGAAAGATGCTCAACAATCACGGACACCTTTTACCCTACTGTGGCTGATAAGAATGGCCTTCTTTTGGTACATCTTTAAGGTAATGGCAAACGGGGGTCTATAGGTACAGGTGATGTATTTGTGATCATGAAAAATGATTGAGTTAATTAAGTTGTAAATTCAGAACACATCTACGCCACTGATTCTGGGCAGAATTATATGAGATGGGCAACTTTACGTTTGAGTGGCATTAACGGATGACATTCAGTAAATTAATGATATTGGATACTAGAGCTTTAGTCAATGTACAGAGCAATCTTGTGGGGAGAAACCATAGTAGACTGCTTGGCTTCCTTCAGCGGATCAAACAACTGTGTGTCCTGAATGCTATACGTATACAAGGCCTACATCGACCTAAAAGAAATTAGAACTGTGAAACCTGTGCAAAATAAAACATGAAAAGAATAACAATAAAGCAAACATTCTTTCATTGAAAGCTCATTTATTTCTTGTAGGGCCTCCTAATGTCAGTTTCATTTATTGAAATTGATTGGACCCTTTAGTTGCCTGCTTTATAAATGATGGGCACACCCCCTGCACTGATGATGCGCACTAAAGCTCTGCTTAGTTTGAGTATTGTTGGGTGTTAACTAGAGGCGTACACAGGGCAGGGCCTGAGCGGGCAATGCCCACCCCAAATCTCTAAAGGCCCACTCAGCAGCGTTGTGTGGGTATTTAGAGATGTTAATATCACTGCGGAGGGCCCGACTACATTACTTTCAGGGCCCACGTGTTAGACAATCCTGGCTCCGCCTCTACAAGTGCCTACACTGGTGTGCGCATGTCCACTTCCGTGCAACCAGCTCTGCAGAGGGGTTCCCCCATCCTTCCTGCTTTAGTTTGATGTTGCTATTGTCATAATTTCCCTACATGATGAAGGGTTTTCAAAAACTGTGTTTTGTTTGTTTTAGGTTTTAAAGTTACATTGTGGTGGTAAGAGCCACATGTACTATCATTATAACTTGAATTTGAAACCGAGGCCTCTCTGTCAAGACTGTTTAGAAAAACACACACTGGTGAGCTTCTATACCCAGTGCAGGAGCCAGGTGGGGGAGGAGGGTCTGTTACCCACCTGGGTATCCTCTGGTGCCGGTGCGCACCAACCCACCCGCAAGCTGCCCGAAGTGCTCGGGCTCCGTCAGGACTGGCTCTGGTAATGACACTTAACAGCATTTTGTTTCATCAGATGCCCGGTAAAACAAAATCATGCTGCAGCAAGAAAGGGCCTGATTGGCTGCCCCGAAATGCCAGTCAAACCAAGTATTAACACCTGACAAGCTTGTATTACCAGATACCCAGTCCAAAAATGGACATGCCATAGTCAGAAATGGCTAGATCGCTTGCCTATAAGTACAAGTCCATGTTATAACAAAACATCCCTTCTTTTATCATCTGTCGGTTGATAAGAAATAATGGTGATTTTATTACTGGCCATCTAAGATAGATGGGTAGTAAAAAAATGTGTTGCGAATGCGCCCCACCCAGGACACCCACTTAGGAGGCATGAGTATACAGCACCCACTTGTACATAAAAACGTGCAATACCCCACCCTGCATCCCCAAAGGGCCTTGCAAGCCTGGGGAAAGAAAATGCCTACAGCCATGCATGGCCAATTGGACATGTGTGGCAAGGGTACAAACTGTTAAAGAGAGCCTGTGTTTCCTTTTGACAGTTCAAGCCAGCACAGGAGAGCTCCCCAAGCTGCAACTGCACGCCCATTATGGATAAGCCTCCCAGGTCACAACCTATCTATGCAACTAAAAAAAAAAAAACAGCAGTTACTTTAACATGTAGCCCATGCGCCCAGGTTTCTCTGAGAAAATAGACACATTACCCCTTTCTCAGTGGTCCAATATATTTTTGGGAGTATTTAATTTTTCTCAAAATGGGTGCCCTTTGTGATATGCAACTAATGGTCACTTTAAATCACATGCATGAAGGCTGCAGCACTCCATGCATATGATTTAAAGTGACCATTACTTGTTTAGGTGGGACGATTACTGGCATAGATAGGACAACCTATCCATGTCAATAATTGTCACTTTAAATCACATGAATGAATATGGTGCCACACCTATCTATGCCAGGAATGGTCACTTTAAATCACTTTCATAAAGGCTACAGAACTCTGTGTATATGATTTAACATGACCATTACTGGCATAGATGGGGCCATTACAGGCATAGATAGGGCAACCTATATATGTCAGTAATTGAGTAATTATCACTTTAAATCACATGCATGAAGATGGTGCCACGACCTATCTATGCCAGAAATGGTCACTTTAAATTACATGTATGAAGGCTGAAGTGCTTCCTACATGTGATTTAAAGTGGACATTACTGGTATATAAAGGTTTTGCCAGCAGCTCCATGCATGTGATGTACTTACAGTGACCATTACTGACACAAATATGTTGTCACAACCTATCTGTGCCAGTAATGGCCAGAGTAAATCACATGAATGACCCTGCTGCCACATCCTATACATGCCAGCAGTCTCTGCAGGGGATTTGCAGTGACAATCCATATGGTTGGTCACTGTAAATCCTGTGCAGAGAAGTTTTAAACACATGCACACACACACTCTGATCCAACATACATGTGCATGCAGAAATACATTCACAGCTTCAATTAGCCATTCATGAAATTCTTACACGAATAAAATGCAGCTCATGTAAACACCTGAACACATAAATGATAAATATACGTAGAAACAACATTTACCTTTCAGGACAGTGTTGGGATCACCTTCAGTAATAAATTATGGAAAGTGAATGAAATTGGTTTCTTAGTTTTATTATAGAGAGCCCCCAGGTGGGTGCACTCTCTCAACCGACAACCAATCAACTCTTGATGTTGCTCTCAAACTCTGGGGAGTTCGATAACAGTATCAGGTGAACATAAGAACACAGCTTGCATCACCATAACATCTCCCCTCCATAATTAAATGATGAAACAAAGTAGGGACCAAAATAAAACATATTTAGCAGGGTGGAAACAGGGAGAGCAAAGGTTGGGGCAAAGGAAGGAAAGAAGGGTATAATTGTATATAAGAATGTACTTTCTGTATAGGCCACTGTATCCAATTCAATGATTCTAGTCCCTTTAGTTCTATGTTAGCTGGGGACATGTGATGTGATTAATGTTATATGTAGTCTTTCTTGAAATTCTGCACCTTTCTTACAGTATCCTCCATATCTATTCTCCTGTGACACTTTGATGTTAACCACGCTGGCCTCAGTCTATTTGATGCTGTTCTCCCTCTCATTATCGTGAAAGGCTCTTCCTCTGTAGCTGAATGTGGGGTCATTCTGTATGCATTCAATGATTCTTTTAACGTATTTTTCCAAGGTAATGAATTTGCTATGGCCAATTCTATTGTGCTTTATATGAAGCCATTCATTCTCTCAACCTATCCGTTTGCCATTGGGTGGTACAATGAAATGATCTTATGCTCAATTGCTCTGTCTTTCATAAAAGCTTGCATCTCTTCCAGCATGAACTGAACTCCATTGTCCGATATAATCTCTTGAGGATGTCCTTCTTTATTAAACACATCCTCCAAACATCTTACAATTTTCTTTGTGGTAACTGTACCTTCCATAATGACCCATTCAACCCATTTCGATGTATAATCCAATAATACCACAATGTATGTCTTCTGAGTATCTAGTGTTTCAAAAGGCCCTGTGATATCAATGGCCAATTTATTCCATTTTGAGTGTGGAGTCTCAACCAGCTGTAGCGGTGTGACAATCATTTTCTTACCCTTGTCACTTACCGCATTTCTACCTAAATGGTCTTTGTGTGCCAAATCAGTAATCTTCTTCCTTAAAGACACAGGTGGAATGATACGGTCACCCCTAAATACAGATGTGGCATCTTCTGACATCTAATTTTTAATCTGGATGTAATCTTTCAAGTTATGGTCAATCGTTTTCCATCATTCTTGTATCGCTTCGCGAAATAAGCCCTGTTCCATATCTTCCGCCGCCGCCTTGATCCATTCTTCCTTTGATATACTAGACTTAACATGCGCAATAATGCATTCTGTGTTCATTTCCTCAGCGTTCATTTCCTCTTGTCTATTCCCCTCCCAAGGCCTTCTTGATAAGCAATCTGCTACCACATTAGATCTGCCTGGATTATACACTACTGTAACATTGAATTAAATTACATCCAAAATCCATCTTCTAATTCTGGGTGATACTAAATGTGGGCTCTTTCAATTCAATACATGGATCAAAGGCTTGTGGTCTGTTTTCAATTCTACTGGGAGACCCCAACTCAAACTTCTGAAATGCTAGAGTATCCACATTACTCCAAGCGCCTCGTCGCCAATTTGTTCAGATCACCTTCAATAATAAATTATGGAAACTGAATGAAATTAGTTTCTTAGTTTTATTATATAGAGCCCCCAGGTGGGTGCACTCTTTCAACCGACAACCGATCAACTCTTGACATTGCTCTCGAACTCTGAGGAGTTTGAGAACAGTATCAGGTGAACATCAGAATACAACTTGCATCACCATAACAGATAGTCAGGGTGCTGCACACAGCCAGGCTGCACATGCAAAAAATGCAGGCATGCAGTGGCGGCATGCCCAGATCTTCCTGGGCATGCCAGCTCCACATGTAACAATGCCAGCGTAATTGCCATGCCAACCCAGTGAATGGCGTGCTGACAAGGCAGTACAGGGAAAAGTTCACACTAACACTTGTGTAGTACTCAATGGGTACCACTGGAGAAAAACTACATTACTGTATACCCCTAGCAGTGGCAGGGCACTGCTGGGGAAAGCTCACATTGATGCTCCTACAGCACTCACAGGGTCCCAATAGGAGAAAACCTACATTACTTTACTCACATAGCAGCGACAAGGCACTGATGGGAAAGATTCACACAGAGTAGCTCGCATAACACTCACAGGAGAAACACTGCTGGAGAAAACACACAGTTCAAGATTGCCATAGCACTCACAGGGCACACCAGACAAAAGAACACACTGCTGGATTCCCATACAGTATTATGGCACTGCTGGAGGAAGTTCTCACAGAGGTTCCCCATAAAACTCTCAGTGTGTTATGGGGTGCTGTTGAAGAAAATGCTCACTGATGAATTCCAGTAGTCGTCTCAAGGAATCCCTGGAGGAAACAGACAGCATGGAGACCCCATATGGCCCACAGATTGCTGTGCGACAAAATGCACACTAATGGATTCCCTTAGCACTAATAGGGACTTTGTAGTGGAAAATCACACTGCCGACATCCCAAACAATGGTAATGCATTGCGAGAGGAAACCCTCACTGCAGATATAGGTAGGGTTCAAATGCAAAAATATGACTCTTCTAGCATACTGTAGCAGTGCAGTGTGCTGGAGAAATACGAAACTGATGGATTCCTGTAGAGGATACAGGGCAGTGTCAGGGGAAGTTTACGCTGCTGCACTTCCATACCCGCATTGCTGAGGTCCTAGTTCACTTTCAGGACTCACCTGAGGTCCTGTAGCACTGTCAGGGTGCTGCTGAGATGAAGTTCCCACTGCAGGATTCCTATACCATTGACAGGCTTCCACTGGAGAAAGGTTCACACTGTTGATGTCCCATAACACTGACAGGGCAGTACTGACTCCCTACTGGATTTCTATAGCGTTAAAATGCTATGTAAAGCTCCCACTGCTTCTGGTCTATAGCAGTGCACTGCTACAGGAAGCTGACACTGCTGGGGTTTTAAAGCAATGACAGGGTGCTTCTGGGAGAAGCTCATACTGTAGAAGTCTTATATCACTGATGGTACTATTACAGGAAGCGCAGGCTCCTGGAGTCATAAAGTGCTGATACTACACCATGAGCAGAACTTTCTCTGTGGGACTCTGCTGGGAGGGAGCTCACACTAACAGGGCCCTACTGTCAGGGACCTCAGTATACCAGGGTAGCCCTGAGACATAATGTGGGACTAGAGAGGGAAGACTTTAATTGGCATTGTCTAGAGTGCAGTGAAGCACCACACTTCACCTGACCGCTCATTGACAAAAGTGATGATGTAATTCCATACAGTGATAATACGATTCCATGTAATTCCATAAAGAGTTGTTGTCTGAGTGTAGGGAAGAAGCTCGTGTTGCACACGTCATATTAGCACAATGGTGTGGCTAGGTTAGATGCAATTTTGACACAATGTTGCGATTTAACATGTGTTCAGTGTAGATAAATGGATTGGGATAAATGTTACTATGAGGGTTACTTTGTGTTTAGTTTCGATACGTTTTAGATTTGCATCACATAGCAACGTGTCATGATTAGAGTGGGAAGTGAGGAGCTTTATGCATGAGCAAAAGAGAAGTCTGTGCGGTAAAAGCCACTGTGAGGGGTGCAGTATTTCTGAACAATGTACATGTGGGATTTGATAATGGTTTAGATGGGAGACAGGTTCTGGACTGTTAGGGGAATATAGGGTTTGTGGAGATACTTGGAAATATCGCAGATCACTGTTCTCGCACAGCTGGGTTCCATGTAGGCCGCAGAGAGTTTCGTTTGCGGAGGTGAACTTTGCCTAGCCTGAAGGGTTGAATGCCCAGGTCAAGGAAAGAGGAATGAAGCAAACCACACTGGGGCAGCTGACGATAGCATCAAATCGTTATTTGAGGTGAAGATTAAATGAAGTGCCGTTGGGTCATGGGTTTAAGATAAAATGGGTTTGTGGATGTGGGGAACACATCTTCCTGGGAGCATGGAGTGTTGTTGATAGGTCCAGTCAAATGGTGAGTCGATCTGGGTTTAATTAATACAACAAATGGAAGGGGTTCCAGAGTTTGCCAGTGTTTTATGGGTTTTGTTTAGGCTCTTAGGAAGATAAGCAGGATGTGTGTGCCAGAGGCTGCATGATCTGAGATGGTAGTCGCAAATAAGGTAATGGGCCTCATTCTGAGTTTGGAGGTAATACCTCCAATACCGGTACGGAGTCCGCCCTGGTTCAATGGGGACTTACCGGTCTATTCCGACGTTTGCGGGACCGGTAAATCCCCATTGAAAAAGCCATTCCCCATTCCCATTTGAGCCCCCATAGGGCTCAATGGGAAGGCGCAAATTGCGATACCGTTATTAGCTCTAAAGTCCCTTAACGGGTCCCGTCCATTAAAGACGGGACCCGCTAAGGGAACTCGGAATAGGGCGCAAAGGGATTACCGGTCCGGTATCCCTTTTCGCCCAACTCGTAATGAGGCCCAATGTGTTAGGAATGCAGAAGGAGTAAATATTGGATGCCAGCGCGTCTGTGAAGATAAGATGTTTATTGCTTGATCAAAAACATGGTTGTTTGTTTCTCTCCCTGTTCTTGTTTGAAGTGTTCTTATAAAAGCCGTGCACATCACGTACTGGTTAAAGGTTTCCTACCAAATGAGATGAGTAATCAATTGAAGTGTTTTTAGATAATAACACTCCTGACGGGTGGAAAGGCACCCGCTCGCAGACTTTGACGGATGCACCGGCACTGTTGCTCACAGTGCCGGTGCATCCGTCCTCACCATTCCCATTGAGTCCTATGGGACTCATATGGGAATAGGGAGTAATTTTCCCGGTGCCTGGCTATGGGGAATTGTCAGGGCTGTAATGTCCCGGTAAATCCCCATTGCCAGGCACCAGAAAAAAACGGACCCTGGCGGCAGCTGTGCCTTTTTTACCAGCATGGCTACAGCCAGAGTTGTAGTGAGGCCCTATGTTTAGAATGTCATGGCTGATTATGGAAAGAAAGCATGTGGGAAAGGGGATTGTGTTTTGCCAATGTGTCCAATGGGGTTTGAGAACATAAGGGGATTAGATTTCCTTATACAGGGTTAGCCAATGGTATCTTGAGGAATGGTTTTGTAACAAAATATGGGTGATTTTGTACAGTGTTCAAATGTGTATACTTTGATGAGCACTGGAAGGAACTGTTATCTTTCAGCTTCACAAGGCTGACTAACACCTTCCAGACAATAGCATGCAATAAACTTGCTTTTCTGACAAAGTGCATTTACTCTCTGTTGATGCTGGGTTTTTTTGCATTGGATTTTGGAGTCACATTCCTACATTTGGTGACCTGCGACGTGATTTCCAGGCCCTCCGAGCTGGGAGGTTTCCTTACCGCACACTTGGATGTGGCACCTGCCTGCAGTGATCAGTTTCTGTGCACATCAAGGATGACCTGCAGGCACCATGTTGAGTAAAGACCGACCTGTATTTTGAAGCAAGGTGAAGTGGACCATTTGTGCACGTCATTTGAAGGGACACAGCTTTGGAGAGCATCAGAGGATACACATATCATGTAAGTACACCAGGGAGTGGGGCGGAGAGGGAAAAGGTTTTAATTTTTATTTTTGGGATTGTGCAAGAGGTGTATGGAATCAGAGAGATTGTTGAGTTTTGTTTGGAGCCAGGAGGTTAATTGAAACAGAATGAAAGTGACAGATTTGACTTATTAGTGAGATGGTATGGTGAATTGTTATATGCTATACATCCTTTTCTCACATTTTTACTTTGTTTATTATTTTTAGTGGTCAAAGTCGTGAGAGGAGATCTTCCTGTAGACAGGAAAAGGCAGTGTTGTACTAAAAGCCATGTACTAGTGACAAAGAAGAGAGAGAGATGAGAGAGAGAGAGAGAGAGAGAGCAGTGTTATAATGAAAAACATTGCGCTCGTTTGTGCTCGAGTGAAGGAGATATATTAATGCAGAACCATGGTAATAGTTTTTATTAATATTATGCTGTCTTATGTGTAAAATAGTTTATGTGGATTCGTTTGGAGTACGGTGATAGTGGTGTGGGTGAGAATGAGGTGAGTCGTTACTGAGAAGTGTAAAAGAACTGGGGGAAAGCATTGAGTTTTGTTCTAGAATGTTAATAATTTTGTGCAGGCTGCAGGATCTTTTTTTGTTAAAATATTAGTTTTTTGGGTATTGTTGGATAAAGGTTGTTTTGGAGTATGGAGACTCCACTGGATCAGATATGCCTAATGCTTCCAAGGTACTAGGAAGAGATTCTGAAGTACTACAAACAGTGCGTACAAGAGACTAAGGGTAGGATGTTCAGATCTTGGCCCAAAGGGGGGACGTATGATAAAGGGGTGTTGGAAAATACGTATACCTTTTTATCAACAAGTTACAGGGGAAAGAAATTGGAGAAAGGGCAGAACATTTTTAGGGTATGGAGGATGTTCGAGGAGGCAGGGAAGACTCCTGAAGATAAGGTTTTGGAGATAGTGCAGATGGAGGCAGGCGGGGAGACCCTACTGCCACGCCACTTCATGGGTGTTTTCCTTTATCACCCACTGTTGGATATACTAATTCCCAGTATGACCCTCCGTCATCTCAATCATCCACCCCAGCAGTTGTGAGGAGGAAACAAACAACACCCCCAACATATAGGCTAGCAGAACAGTTAGGAATGGAATCAGAAGAAAGAATAAGGCCTCCAAAGGCCAGGATAGAGGAACGGTTGAGAATGGAGTTCAACAATCGAGTGCATAGAAGTCTAGAGGAAACACTGTATACGGTGGCGAAGGAATTGGCACAAGTAAGGCAGCAAAGAAGAGAGAAGCAGGAAGAAGAAAACTAGCAAGTAGCAGAGACTGGGTTGGATCAGTGGAAGTCCAGACAGTTTCTTTTTAAAGTAGATAGTGCAGTCATCAAAGATATCAAGGTGGACCTTTTAGCGGGAGGTGTTGCTTTGAAAGTAGACATTCAACTGCTAGCAAGAGAACTGGGGCGCCATTGTAACGTAGGCTATATTTCGGTATGCTCAGAAAGGGAAAGGAATGTAGTAGTTGTAGAAGATGAGGAAGACTGGGAAACAGATGGAGAACAGGATGTATCGCCAGAACCAGCCGTTAGGGAAATTACACTATTGAGTCTTAGAACGTGCCTTGGTGGTCGTGTAGCAGTAATGAATTATAAGTGGGAAAACGGTAAAGATCCCAACAAGGGTAAAAGGGATGCAGTTCCTTTTACTTCCGAAGAGGTTGGGGAGATCACATTATGTCCCATGGTCACATATGGACCGGAAATTTCAAATGGCATTACTACCGGGTGTTATGTTAGCCATCAGAGATAGGAAAAATGTGTTTACTGCTCTTATTGGGGAACGGGCGGATGGAATTTGCGAAAATAGCAGTATATCCAGGGGTCCAGCTAGACACAAATAATCATTATGGGTTGCCTTTAAATTATTAACGTTTGGGCTGATTTGAGAGTCATTTATCCCGATAAACCGGATATTCATTCAATTATGGAAGGCGGATGATGATCCTGCTGCATACATACAACAGTTTCAGGAGATGTGAAGAGTGGAGACAAGGGATGCATGCGTTAAAAATGTGACCATATTTTATCATATGATAAAGAAGGGACCTCCCCAATGAGGAACCACATGATTTGGATAAAGTGATGGGGATATTAGCAAAGGGTTGCCCAGAAATTCACATCATCGTAAAAGGAGGGAGGAGTAGGAAAAGGAGGTGAAGCTGGTTCAAAGAAACTGACTAAAATAAGTTTAGTAGGAGCAATAATCACAAGCACAAAAGAAGGACAGCAGGAACAACATGGACAATTTTAATCAGGTTTTGCACCAAAACTGATGGATGGGTATATTCCGAATCAGAGGAAAATGGGAGGTTTTCCGAGGGGCAGAGGAGGCTTTCCAAGAGGGGGAGGAAGTGCATTTGGTGGATTTGGGGAAATGAGGTATATGTTAGGCGGGCAGATGGGAGGCCAGTTTGGAGGACCATATGGAGTCCAGCCTTGGTCCTGCAGGAGGATGGGACGTCTGTCACCAGAATGTAGAATTAGGCCATCATATTTTTATGACCCATGTGTCAATCTCAATGGACCAGCAAGCAGGTTTGCGAGTTATCCCTCGCAAACTATGTAACCTCCGACCATGCCATTTGCCCCAGGTTCTGTACAGCCACAAAAAACATGGGTAGAACAGAGCTCATAGTTTGAGGCAGCACAGCCTATGTGCCAGAGTCAATTGTGCCAGCACAGGCATTGGTACAGCCATGGGATAAGAATCCTTTGCCTTAGGATACAGTCACAGATTATTCTGGAGCATTCGTTTTGGGAAGAAGTCCTTTCCCGCTCCCGGGTACAAGCACATATCCCTGCTAGGGGAGCCCACAGAGAGCTCTGACAGGCCCAGTCCTGTCTGTTACCGCTGATCCGGAAGAGGAACCCCCAGTAGGTGGGACGATAGGTGACAAAACTTTTTCATTCATGGTCGATAAAGGGGCAATTCATTTTTGCATGAAGGAAGGTAAGTTTCCCCTTTCAGGAAAAATGATGGATATACAGACATTCTCTGGGGCTATGCTGTCAGTTCACTAAACAGTGGTTTCATCTATTAAGGTAGATACAGGATTTATCAGCTCCTTTCTTGTATTGTACAGATAACCCAGTGAATCGATTAGGCAAGGATCTTTTGAGAAAGTTGAATATTCACAGAAGAAGATCTAGCATGCTGAACTCCAGGGTTGTATCTGGCCAGGACAATGGCGCTTTTGTGAGCATGCTGTAGTGACAGTGTGACAAGGGGTGTGTCTGTACATTCAGGTTTGTTCCTCTATGGAGTGATGGTGGTGCTGGGGTGGGAGCCTGGGATTAGAAACAGAGTATGGTGGGTACCAGCTGAATTATTATTTCGTACCACAGTTCCACAAGATATTGCGCCAAGCACCATAGTTACCACAATTCGAGAAGAGGTAGTCATCTAAAAGGACAAAGTGGTTCTCTCAGGCACTGGTGAGGAAGGAGGGGAGTGGCGTACAGTTCTGTGCATCAATCCGACACTATCACTAAGGGGGTATCTGATGAACACTTGTTTGAGGATGCTGAGGACATAGGTGAGATGGTTTTTGAGATTGGTGTACCAAGCCAGATAATGACAGAGCATAGGGAGATACCTCCGACTATGGCCCTCATGACAAGTTTGCCAGTCCGGAAACAACGGTGCTGGTAAGCTTACCGTGACCGTAGTTTCCAGACCGGCAAACCATGGGTTCTGCGGGGTGGTATGGCACCAACCCGTAGAGTTTCATAGAAGCACCAGCACTGTTGTGCACAGTGCTGGTGCTTCCGTCCTCACCATTCCCCTGGAGTCCTATGGCACTCCAGGGTAATGGGGATTAACAGAATTGCCCGTGATGGATTTACCGGCCACCGAGGTTGTAATGCCCCAGTTAATCCGGCAAGTCCGGCACCGGTAAATCACTATGGATCCGGCGGCAGCCTGCTGGGTTTACCAGCACGGCTACTGCCAGACTCGTAATGAGCCCCTATGTCTATTGTCAGAACTACATCACCATAATGGAAGGAAGATTTGGAGAAGGTTCCTAGTCACTTGTGGACTAGTAATCCTAGTGATGTGGGGTTGATGAAAAGCATAGGAGCAGTACGGATAAAGTTGAAACCTGGTGCGATATTGTCACATGTACGACAGTACCGCATGTCTAGGAAGGCAGATGAGGGGATCTATGAGACGATTATGACGTTGTGAAAACAAGGTATATCACAGTCTTCCATGTCCCCATGCAACACAGCTATCTATCCTGTGAAGAATGCGAAATGGTCCAGTTGGAGGATAGTGCAGGAAATGCGTCCTTTGAATAACATCATTGAGGCCGAGTTCCCACTGGTTCTGAATCCTGCTAACATTATCTGTAACATTCCTTCTGTTCCTACCACCTTTACTGTAATTGATCTAAAGAATGCATTTTTCTCGGTTCCCTGGCACCCGATTCTCTGTACTTTACTGCATTTACGTATCGTGGCCAAACATTTCAGAACACAAGATTATCTCAGGGTTATTGTAAATTCCAGAGTATTTTTAATCAGGCAAATCAGATGAATTTGGGGAATTTGCATGTGCCTAGTACAGTGATTCAGTATGTGGACAATTTGCTAGTCTGTAGCATTTCAGAGGAGCAGTGTCAAGGAGATTCAACAACACTTCTCACCCTACCTACTCACGGAGAAGGGGTACAAGGTGGACAAGGAACAATTACAGTATTGCCAGACAGAGGTAATGTACCGGGGGCAAGTAATATTGCCTGCAGGAACAAAAGTGATACCTGAGAGAGCAGTTGCAGTTCAGAGTACACCACAGCCACCGTAAAACAGATGCAGCAGTTTTTGGGACTCTGTAACTATTGTAGTTCTTGAATTTTTGACTACTCTAGTTACACAAGGCTCCTATTGCAAGTACTCAAGGAAGCACAGGAAAAGAAAGGAAAAGACCTGATTAAGTGGTCGGAAGAGATGTTAAATTGTTTCCCTGAGCTTAAGGCTGCGATCAGTAATGCTCCAGTCCTGCTGGCACCAGACTACAAGAAGTTTATTTTATTTTTTTCCCATTCAAATGGGCAGGTCATGACGGCGGCCCTCGCACAGAGAACATCGATGGGCCATAAGACTCTGGTTTATTATAGCAGACTCTCAGATCCAGTCATGGAGCGTAATTTGCCATTCAAGCAAGCTCTGGCAGCAGCAGCTTTTGCTATTCAAAAGTCTTCAACTATTACTATGGATTGCCTGGTGACAGTGTATGCTAAACATGCAGTTTTTGTGATTTTGGAAAAGTCCAAATTGACTCTCACCATGGAGGGAGTTTCAGCATATGAGGTCATTGTATTGAATGCATCAATTCATCCAGTGAGGTGCCAAATAGTCAATACTATGACATTTGCAGCTGAGCCAGTGAAACCTGATGATGTCCACATGATTGTGCAACCTATGAAGGAGAGGGGGAGGAAAGTACAGATGCCAAGAAAGATGACGTAGAGGAAGGAGAGGGACTTTTTGTCATCGGTTCATCGACACTGGAGGTAAAAGAGTGTGGCAGTTGTGGGCCTCATGGGTGGTGATTGCCAAGTCAGGATGAGGAAGCTATTGCGTTTGAATTATTATGCACAGGTAGCACAATTGGTAGCTCTCATAGAGGCTCTAGAGAGGAGTAGGGGGAAGACAGTCACCATTCACTCTGAATCTGTATATGTCACCTCCACTGTGCATTCATTGGTGTCAAGATGGCATAGGAGAGGGTTTAGAAGATCGTCTGGGACCACCTATCGAGCATGCTGCATTACTGTCCAGACTAGTTTGAGTAACAATGCAAGCCGGGGTGGCCATTAACTAATGTGCCATGAACACTAACCGGACTGACCAAATAGCACTGGGTAATGATGCAGCTGAGAGAGCGGAAAAGGAGGTCACCTATTCACCATTTACAGATTCCCAAAGCACATTTCCTGTGTCCCAGCAGTAACAGTTACCTGTTCCTTACACTGCAGTTCCCTTAATTCATATTACAGAAATGCAGGAGCGTGTGCCAAAGGATGAGAAGGATCTGTTGGTCAAAAGGGAGTGTGCCCTCTCACCAACCAATTTATTGTGGAGACAGGAGTTTACAGGTAAAGTAGTTATGCCCCTAGAGTTGCTTACCGTGGCTCTGGAGCAGCTGAATTACCTGTCACGCACTTCTCAATGACAAAGAGTGGCAGACCTCCAGGAAGACTGGTTTATCCCGAACTTACAGGAACAAGCAAGTAAGTTCATAGCAAAGTGTGTGACATGCCATCAGTTCAATACTGGAAATACGTTGCGAACCTTGAAGGGGACATTGCCCCGACCCTCAGGGCCTTTTAGTCAACTTCATATTGACTATGTGGACATGAAAAACAGGTGTAGCTATTTTTGTTATATTATTGCTGTCGTTTGTCCATTTCCCCAATGGCTTGAGGCTGGATCCAGTCCACACGCTGCAAAATCAGCAACTAAATTCTTAGTGCAGGAGGTATTTTCATGTTGGGGAATATGTGAGGTCATGACATCTGATAATGGGACCCACTTTTTAATGAGCTTTTTGCAGAAAGGACTTTTCTATTCAGATTAAGGCACGGGTTGTATTCATTATTTCACCCACAAGCCAATGGGATTGTGGAGCACATGGATGGCCTATTAAGGAACTGTCTAGGTAAGCTGTGTTTCGATTTGCAGAAGAATTGTATGCATTTCCTTCCCCTGGGTATGTTTTACCTCAGAAACGAGCCGAGGAAGAGGCACCACTTGACTCCCCAGGAGATAGTCACAGGGAGCCTACATACAGTACTTTTACCTGCATACACAGCATCAGATGCTCAGAAGTCCTCAGAAATTCTAGGAGAGGAGTTTAGGACCTCCCGTTGGGTCTTAACTCATGCTGTCAGAATTATGTCCTCACAGGTTGCTTCATATCACCAACAGCAGGCTACAGCAGAGGGCATAAATCAAGAGGCTGCAGTTCTACAATGGCTGCAACTGTTCCCTGAGTGTATACTCAGCCACTAGCCCGAAGTTGGGGTGATCAACACTTCCATGGCCCTTACAAGGTTGCCTATGCAACTCTAAGTGCTGTGACATTGGAGGGCAACCAATGCTGCATACACCTGCCTGATGTCTGGAAGGATACCGGAACATCCCCACCCGCACAAGAACAAAGCACCAGGAGAGATCAGTTGATAAATACTTAAGTATGCCATGGAAATCATAGCTCATTCCAATTAGGACTTTGGTGAGAACAACAGACAGTGAGACTTTAGTGAATATTGCAGAGATAGTGGATAGTGGTGGGTCTGGATAGTACTGTGGATGTGCATGGCTTTGCTGCAAAAAATATGTAGTATTGACATATGAGAAGGGTGGGGAGAGAAAGGTCTACAGATTCTTGTTACATATGCTCTCTTTTCCCCCACACTTCTGGCGTTCCCAGAATGTTTATTCCAAGCAAAGTGTCACCAAAGATAGCACAGTGTTTTGTGCACCTTACCCTATGCGGAGTATGAGGGCAATTTAAAGAACAGTTAGTCCAGGCATCAGTCATATCTGTTGATAAACAATAGTGTGCAAAGAAAGATCAGGAGCATGAAAATTTATGATGCAACTCAAGAGCACAATTGAAAATCGAAGGTTCTGTTTTTTCACATAATTGATGGGAGCAGGGCGTAATGAGTAGCAGAGCAGAAGGAATGAGGGGGCTCACTGAAGAAGAAGTGGAACAGATTAATGACGGTTGCACTGAGGCATGTAATCGGTATGTATAATGTCTTACGTGGCTCAAGGAGCCAGAGAAACCTGTTAAGATCCAGTAACTTACATGTTTTATTCTGTGTTTTAAGGGCGATTGCACTGTGCCTGTCAGCACAAACACGAACTGTAGTCGAGTCCTTTGTATCAATGATCTTGCTGGAGGGACGTCTGCTTGGTCTTTAGTGGTCTTGCAGGATATTTACATGTCTCCAACTTCCTCCAGCTTGGCTGGGAGTGTGCAGGACCATTGCACTGCACTCCCAAGGCATGGTAGTGCCTGAAGCCCAATTAACAGCCTCAAGTAGATTGCCTCAAGCCACTCAGTGCCCTTTTTGTCTCTTGTGTCGCTTGCATCCTTTTTTCATCTAATGTGAATGAACTTAAGATTCTGAATGGACATGAGAGCGTTTGAGAAGACATTAGCGAAGCAACTATCTGTCATTAAATTCTTCAGAGGCCTTAAAAAACATTCCAGATAGGTTTTGTCTCTTCAGCAGGGCCAAAATGGTCATCGCTTCCCTCCGTGCCCCCTGTGTCCAGGCCATCTCCAATGCAAAATGGCTGCAGGTCGCCAGGTATGAGTTTCTATTTTTTTATGAACCACTCAGTTCTATAAAGGAAGAAATTAGAGCCTTGCATCTTATGGCATTGCAGAACCGCTACTCCCTTGACCTTCTGACAGCTATGGAAGATGGAGTTTTTTCAGAAAATAGGTAGTATGTGATATACGTATCTGCCCACCATTGGATAATGGGACCCTGTCCCAAAAAATTGGAGCACTACACAACCTTTGAGTAACCACGGAGAAGGAGGCTGGGATTGAAAGCAATACTTGGGTAGACACGTTTTTCTCCTGGGTACCCTCCTGGATGAGCATAACTCTGAAGATACTCATGCATATTCTTGTCTTTTTGCGTATAATTTTCTGTTCCTGTCAGGTGCTCTTGAGATGCTGTTCTGCCAAGATACCTAGACAAGCTCCGATGATATCAGTTACTCTGTCTGGTGGTAGGGCCACTTCCTTCTCAAATCACATGGCCATGCAGACTGAGTCAGGGATGAATCCAGGGTTAATTGGGCCTAAAGATACTGTTTTTTGTCCTCCACCGGATTTGGATAATTATGTGGAGAGTTGGGTAGATTGCAGATGGAATGGTGGGTGGTTGTTTTTGTTTCGTATGCTGGCGGAGTATGCCCGAAGTGGGAAGAGTATGCAGGATGTTTTTAGGGCTTGGGTTCCTCAAGAAGATGTTATTAACGAGTGAGAATTAAATGTATTAGTTAATCTATTAACTAAGGGGGGGAATGTTGGGATTCACATTTCATGTCCCAACGTAGAGAACAAGTTCACGTTGCGCATATAAGAACAATGGTGCGGCTACGTTAGATGCAATGTTGCAATTTAATATGTGTTCAGTGTAGATAAATGGATTGCAATACATGTTACTATAAGTGTTACTTTGTGTTTAGTGTGGATACATTTCAGATTTGCACCATAAGCAACATAATAGAAGTAATGGGAATACAATGTAATTGTGCAATGTACAACCTGCAGTGCTTAGAGTGATAAGCGAGGAGCTTTATGCATATGAGAAAGATACGTTTGCGATGAGAAAATCATTGTGAGGGGTGCGGTAGTCCTGAATAATGTACATGTGGGATTCAATAATGGTTTAGATGGGAGACAGGTTCTGGAAAATGAGGTGAATGTAGGGTTTGTTGCGAGTACATGGAAATATCGCAGGTTACCGTTCCCCCATAGCTGTGCTTCATGTAGATCGCTGAGAGTTTGGTTTGCGGAATTGTACTTTCTATGGCCTGAAGGTTGAATGACCAGGTCAAGGAAGGAGGAAGGAAGCAAACCATCTTTGGGCTGCTGGCGATAGCATCAAAAGTTACTTGAGGCGAAGAGTAAATGAAGTGCCATTGGGTCATGGGTTTACAATTAATTGGGTTTATGGATATGGTGAACAAATCTTTCTTGGAGCAGGGAGTCTTGTTGTTAAGTCTGGTTGAATGGTGAATAGAAATGAGGTTAGTTAATAAAACACATGGAAGGAAGGCATGCTGGAGGGCAGGCTTTGTCAGTTTGGACATATTTATATAGTTCCACATGCATTTTTAATGGTAAAGCCCACTGGAGTCAGTTCGTATGTGGGGAGACTGCCATATATTGGCAGAACAAACATGGACATGTTTTCCTATAGTATCATTACTGGCATTATGCACAAAGCAAACATGAGTATGTTATTTTAGGGGAATAAAAGGGAATAATGTTGCAGTCAGCATGGAAATGGATGGGCACAGCCCGTGTGAAAATGTTGTATACTGGCACAAATTGTGGGAAAAGGCATCATGAAAATGTGTTCAAGAAATGTTCCTGTGCACTATTGGTGACTTGCATCTATTGTATTCTTTTCATGAGTTACCCTACAAAACCCAACTGCAAACTGTTTGGCTTTTTACCCAAGTTTTCTAAAACGTGTGCCCTAAAATGCACCATTTTCACCCATTATTTAAAAAAGGAAATTGGGGGAGAACCCCCCAAACACTCCTTGGGTGGTGTGGGCTCCCTCCCTACGCTCTGTCGCACAGCCATATCAGGGACAAATATGTACACCCTCCAGTTAAACAATTCACCAGCCGCGACTGGGATCCAGATTAGACTACTGTAATGCACTCCTGACCAGCACCCCCCAGCCCAACTTAAGCAAACTGCAAGTCATCCAAAACAATGTCCTCCGCACCACCCTCGGCTTATCGAAACACAACCACATGTCAGATGCCAGAAGAAAGGTACACTGGCTCCTGATACGTTAACGCAAGTGCAAAACTATCCATCACCCACCAATGTCTCACTAACACAGCCCCAGTCTCCCTATAACAAAGACTTGAGAAATCCAACCCACTAAGGGCCACGCGTACAGCCAATTCCCACTGCCCAATAGTGTCCAGATTCGAACGTGCAACATCAGGGGGCCGCAGCTTCCTGGTCACTGTAGCCAAACTCTGGAACTCCCTCTCACCCTTCATCCGCTTTGAACCCTCCTACTGGACATTCAGAAAACACTTAAAAACCTGGTTATTCACCTAATTGCATGTCACCACCGGACTGCCTTGCACTATTGTTTACTGTCTCAAAATCTTCTCACATATGCTTCATCAATGTACCGGCGCAAGGTTGTTCCAGGGTTAAGCGTGCTACCTACAAATGAAAAAATAAATACATCTTGCAAGAGGAAAATGTTTAAATGTCCTCTGCACTTTCTTAGTTTGGATAAGAGCAATTGAGTGAAATGTGCATATTTCTCTTCAACATCTGTTCACTTCCAGCGTCGTCACTTATTACATATGGCGATGAGTCCCCCACTTTTTCAGTACTTGCGTCCTGATGTGCTGTGTGCGCGCCATAAAAATAAGGCCTGCTGTTCACAATTATAAAGGCAAGCGTTACATAAATGCCAAAATGGTGCATGTTTGCGTGACCAGTGAACTGATGCTTTAACACCTTCATTGGCCGCCTTAGAGAAACAACGAGCTTGAAATGTGGGCTTTATTTATTGGCACAAGCCCGCTTCTGAGGTGGGTGGGAGCCACTCACACCTTCTCCCCACGGTCCCATCTCGCCCGATGTCTTGCTCTCCCTAGACTTCTGATTTCGCGTTCCACCCGTGCTTAATCTGCACCTTCTGCCACATGCCTGCTAAAACAATACATTTCCTTTGAGTGAAATGCTGCCATGTGTCGGCTGAACTTTCCTCTGTGTTTCTTGGCGGCCTTCTGTGTACATTGGGCCTCATTAGGAATATGGCGGCCACAGAATGAACCGTGCCGGTAAGGGACCGGCACGTTCATTCCGGGCCGCCACATTACGAGTTCTGCAGCGGGTCCCGCTCTGAACACCTGGCCAGACCAGACATGCATAGCGCGACCCGCTAGCAGACCAGGATGCTAACAATGGGCCTGTCATTAACGGCCGTTGTTAGCATCCTCCCCATTCCCATTGAGCCCTCTCGGGGCTCAAATGGGAATGGGGACGTACCGGGTCCGGGTCCCGCGAAAGGGAATTACTGGGCCCTCCAAGGTCAGAATGGCCCAGTAAGTCCCCTTTTGCGGGACCCGGACACGAGTTTGGGGATAGCCATGCCGCTAAAAATGACATAGCTACCTTCAAACTTGTAATGAGACCCATTGTTTTTTTAGTTAAGGCTATTATGAGGCAGCAGCAACTCTATGCAAAACTATTGCTTTAGAGTATAGCTGGAGAGAAATGGCATATGTGGAGGAACACAAAGCTTGTAGGTGTTGTTTGGTTATTTGTCCACCTATTGACTGCCCATGGTCATGCTAATCCATATGGCCATTCCCACCGGGTTCCTGTTCCACCCAGCCCAAAACACCCTCCTATGGGAACTTTTTGAACTCACTTTAATCAAGCCTTACCATCAAATTCTGCACTCAAAGTGCCTCTCAGTGTTTTTTCAAAGCAGTGAGAGTTAATGACTTCATTGGAGATGTAAAAAGGCTACCAGTGTAAGAAAAATGTCTTAAACAGGTCTGCCTTCAGCCATTTGATTTATAAGCATTCTGCATGTCCTTCAATGAACAGTTTTGGCTTGTGTATAAGTATCAGGCCTTTGCCAGGCACCGCTATTAGATGCCGAGGCACTTGCTATATGTTGCACCTACTACCATCATTTGGCAGTTAATACCAGCACAGCAGTGCCTGGCAAGTGCCATTCCCATTCCTACACGAAAGCCCAAACTGTTGGCATTGCCAATGGTTGTCCTGTTTGGGAAACAGGTTGGCCTCTACCTCAAAATGAAGGACCACTGCTAATAATGAAGGCTGTGGCGAATGTACCAACAGGTAATGGCATTGCAGGGCTTTGGTAAAGGCACTTGCTATGCTCCAGCCTAATAATTCGGGCAGGGGGTTGTTACCAGCCAGTACAGCCCACCAAAGTGCCATTATTACCTACATAAGGCATGACACTTTTTTTGGTGTCTACATTTGATCAGATTCTTTCACTTTTGCTATTTTGCTATTACCCTGTGAAATATCTATACCTGCGCGTAATATAACAATTTCCTGCTAGCTGTGATCGCTCTTTCCACCTTAAGACCCTTTTCTGCATTTGAAATCTCTTATCATAATTTCTTGCAATTGTTGTAACCATAGCTAAGCATATGTGAAGGAAGCCCACCCTGTCACCCTGAGAAACAGAAGACTGCAACTCGAGCAAGGGTGCTCCTAGCAACTCACAATTCTCCCATGATTATTCCCCGGGCAGGATCATAGCTCACTGCTGGCCAGATGACTCAGGACGCAGCTATCCCTCTGGAATTATGCCTTTATAATCAAAAGCAGAAGAGTTGATTAGAGAAAGATAATCACTTCTAGAGATATCTGCCCTATATCTCTCACTACCCACAGGTGCTTCCTGGATATGCCGGTCTAATTAATCAAACTCGGGGATCTGGCGAGTAATGGGTATAATTATCACAGATGTTCTCCCATTAGTGAAAGCGAAAATCACTACCCACTTATTAGCTGTGGTTATGGTAACGTTGTAGACACATTACAGATAAAGTGTATTCATTATTTTCAATTATCACCGGAAGGCTGATTGGGCCACATATGGCAATCTAATGCATATATAGTTCTATAAGGCAGCTCAAAGATATGCATGAAATTACATAATCGATTTGTAGGAATGTCACTCCAAAATCCAATGTGATAAAACAGCTCCAACCGTAAAGCAAGTTTATTGCATGCTGTCGGCCGGAAGAGGTTAGTCAACCTTGTGAAGCTGAAAACTAACAGTTCCTTTGAGTGCTCAACAAAGTTGCAGCTTTTCTACACATTTGGACAATTTACATAATCACACATATTTTGTTACAAAGTAATCCCTCCACATCCTATTGGCTAACCCTGTACAAGGAAATCTATTCCCCTATGTTCCCAAACCCCATTGGACACATTGGAAAAACACAATCCCCTTTCAAAGGGGGTTTCTTTCCATAATCAGTCATGACATTCTAAACACAATCTCCTTTTTATCTAAAAACAATTCAATTTATGACTGGTCCCATTTGGTTGGAAACCTTCAACACAGTACGTGATGTGCAAGGCTTTTACAAGAACACTTCCAACAAGAGGAGGGAGAGAAACAAACAACCATGTTTTTGACTAACCAATAAACATTGTATTAACCCAGAAGCGCTGACGTCCCATGTTTACTCCTTCTGCATTCCTTCATGTTACCTTATTTGGGCCTACATCTCAGATCATACAGCCTCCAGGGCCCATCCAGCTCCAACGAAACCCATAAAACACTGGCAAATTGGCTGCATTGGAATGCCAGCCTAGCTACATAATAACACGTATGCTTGTTTGACCAAAGATGTCGAATGCAAAATGTCATGCCACAGTAAGAAAAATACCACTGATCCTGCTGGCTTTATCAAAGATGGCCCATACAAAATATCATGTCTCAGTAAGGAACGGCTAGACTGGTTGCATACAAAACTACGGTGTTCGTTCATAATAACACTTATCATGCTTGCTTTACCAAGGATGCCCAATACAAAATGTCATACCACGATAAGAAATGACCGGACTAGCTGCATTGGAATGCCAGTCTAGCTACACAATAACACTTATGCTTGTCCTCTGGGCCCCACAGCGCCAAACACAAACACCCACACACAATCAAAGTGATTATGTGTGTATGCAAGGTGCTGGGGGGGGTCAAGGGGACAGTTATTGTATATTTTATTGCTCATCTATTAAAGATGTCCAGTAAACTAATACCATCCCTGTCCCCTTGACCCAACGGCACCTCAGACGGAGAGCTGATTTTGGCCAGTGGGAATGGGGTTTGTGTAACAAAGGCATTTTTAAAATGCCTTTGTTGTACAAACCTCCTATCCACACTTGCCAAAATCATCTCAGACCAGCACACACACACACACACACAACATACACACAGCAAGCATTTGCTGTCTCATTCACAGTCACAAGCACCCATCATGCACTCACTCATAACACATGTAATCCAGAATTGGCGTCCCCAACAACATGAATCCAGGGGAAGAACAGAGCAAAGCACACCAAAAAAGAAAGGGGGTTCACGTGAATTAAACCATAGAACAGATCAATGGAGTAAACTGCTCACTGTAAAGGAGCTAAATGCGGGGATAGATCAGGTCAAGGGACATAAAAAGTTATTCAATCAATCTTTAATAAACACATATTCAATTGCATTACACATGATAAAAACAGCATAAAAACATACAATCAATGCTGAACATATCCGATTAAAGTGCATATTAGTTTAGTGGCCATCCTAAGATGCAAGAATGAATACCCTGTGCAATATATCTCAGTGTTGATATCTAGCTCTCTTCCGTGCATGTCTAAGTAAGTAGGGAGGATATCCTCTAGCTGTTAATCTGGTTGTGATGATACTGGCCTGAATAGAATAGTCACTAACTTTGGTACAGTTCCGTCTTGCTCTCAAAAATTGCCCATAGGGAATACTTTCTCTGAGTGCTTTGGGGTGAAAGCTATTGAACCGTAAAATTGAATTGCGGTCTGTATCTTTGCGAAATAAATCCACAAAAATATGATCCCTGTCAATTCTAACTGTTAAATCCAAAAAAGGAAGCGAGGTGTTGCTGGAGGTCATGGTAAATTTAAGGTGTGGATTAAGGGAGTTAATCCAAGGGAGAAAGGTGGTATAGTCCATGTTTATATTATATATTATTTTTATAATTGATTATCTAATCTGTCCTGTCCTGAGGAAGACGACTGTCTTCTCTCTCTTGCTAGGTTAAGAGACAGATAGTTTAGACATCGTTAATTAGTCGTCGAAACTACCTGTGTTAGATACCAGTACAGCTCATGAGACGTTTAGGAGCTGTACTATGTACTGGTCGTTGACTATTATAGTCAGATTGGAGACACGTATTGCTTCTGCTTTAGTATGTATTGATGCAATCCCACTTGTCTGTTTACAATAACAATTGATTGGTTTGATTAGGGGACAACCTCTTTTACCCCGCAGAAAATATTGATTGCCTTGTCCTGCTTGGGTTGGTGCCCTCCATATTACTTTCTCTTTTTTTCTTAAAATAAACTTTTGTATACCTTTCTAATTTTCCTTCTCTTTTTTCTGCCTTAATTTTGGTTATTCTAAAAAACAAATTGAATATAGATTGGGCACCAATTGGAGATTAAGCTGTCCTCTGATGCTATGTGTTTTTGAACTACTTTATGCACAGTGTATTCATTCTTACATCTTAGGATGGCCACTAAACTAATATGCACTTTAATCGGATATGTTCAGCATTGATTGTATGTTTTTATGCTGTTTTTATCATGTGTAAGGCAATTCAATATGTGTTTATTAAAGATTGATTGAATAACTTTTTATGCCCCTTGACCTGATCTATACCCACATTTAGCTCCTTTACAGTGAGCAGTTTACTCCATTGATCTGTTCTATGGTTTAATTCACGTGAAACCCCTTCCTTTTTTGGTGTGCTTTGCTCACTCATAACACAAGCATACATGCATCCATACACATATGTAAATAATAAACATACAAACACACACATTTACACAACAGACACATAGCAAGCACTCTCTGTTTCATTCACACGAACAGCCATCATACACTCACTGAAAACACAAGTATACGCAAATTCATACACCTATTTAAATAATAAACATACACACACATTTACAGAACATACACACACACAAGCATGCACACATCCATTTCAATAAATAAATGAACATACAAACGCACACATTTAGACAACATAGGCACTGCAAGCACTCTTTAATTCTCACAAGCAGTCATCATGCACTCTCATAACACAAGCATACACATGTCCATACACATACTTAAATACTAAATAAATGAGCATACAAACACACACATTTAGACAACATACACACAGAAAGCACTCTCTCATTCACACCAGCATCCGTCATCATACATTCACCTAACAACACAAGCATGCACGCATCCATACACATAATTCACATTTTTTAAAATGATTATAAACAAACGTACCTTCTGCCGCGGGTCCGGATGTTCCAGTGCTCCAGCACCCTGCAAGCATGAACAGGAATCAGGAAGTCTCCTTGTGTCTGCACATGCATGCACGGGCCTGAGTGTGGATCCTGAGATGCCCCACTCCAGCCTGTTCTATCTGACTGTGCGTGGAGGCGCGGGGCACCCCTTGCACATATAGACATGCAGTTCCCCAGCCAGCATTTCAAATGAGCCGTGCGAGGATGGTGAAGCAAACGTCCCCAGCCTTGCATGGCTCATTGAGCTTGCGCGGCTGGTGAAATGTGACAAGGGTAACAAGTTTTCCGTTCACAGTTAAGAGCACTCCTTCAGCTGAAAAGAGCTGCCCCTGCTGGATTCGATGACAGCTTGGGTGATGGTAAGGTGGTTGTCTGTGTAGAGAAAAGGTTTGCTGACATTTAAAAGTTTCATGGTGTGAGCGGTGGATGGGACAATGGCGTTAACTTCTTGTGTCAGGTTGTGGGTGGCGTCTAAGTATATTCTCAATGTTTTTACAGCTGGCGAGATAGGGGTTGTGATTCTGTCTATCTTGAAGGAACGGTATGCTGGCTCTAGTTTGTTTGGTGGGGTATGGCTGCCGACCAGAAGGATCTCTTCTGGACTTTCTCTTAGATGGTGTTGAGTGTTGTGGAGTCCTGCACATAGTCACTTGGGAGTGGAAGGAGTATTTGTGCATCATCTGTGGTGTTTGTGTACTGAACCTGAGGACATCTAGGTTATCAAAGAGCGTTTTGTTTTTGTGTATATGTAGAAGAGTGTAGGGGATATGCAGGAACCCTGTGGGATGCCACAGTTGACTGGGGTGGGTGATGCTGTGTGTTACCCAGCAAAGACACAAGTTGTTCTGTCGGCGAGGAAGATTAATCGTGCATACCGAAAAATCACTAGAGAGAGGGATTTCCTGTAATGTTGCTGCCAAAGTATAAAATGTGCGTGTTTTTCAGACCAAGAAAATTGGCAAAATCCTAGTAAGATATTTGCCAGAGTTTGTGCAACAGCTGCATGAGGTCTTGAAGGCTCCCTTCCAATGCTGCAGATCTTGGTTCATCTTGGCACCACAAGCAAACCGAACACACTAACCGAATTTCAGAGAGCAAGGATTTTTACTTATTCCTCAAACACACAACAGGGACGGCGTTCAGTCTCTGAATTAACAGGACGGATGCTGTTCCCTCCCGTGTTCCCTCGGCTTGAGCCCTGCACCACATACTTGTCTTGATGTATCCAAGTACGGATACATTGCAGCCACTGTGAGCCCTATTGGGGGCAGAAAAGATGAACCAACAACCATTGGCAATGCCAACAGTTTGGGCTTTTGTGTAGACATGGGAAAGGCAGTTGCCAGGCACAGCCCCAGTTGTATTAACTGGCTATTGATGCTAGCACGTGCAGAGATGGGCACATAGTCCCTTAGTTTCATCCTTCATCAGCAATCAATCAGAAAAGATAGAAACCATCTCAAGGCTGCTTCTGACACCAGCATCACTGAGCCTAACTGGAATACAAGTAGCTTGTGGTCCATGTTATCGCTTGCGGTCAATAGATAAGTCAAGCACAATGAAGAGTGACAAGGCCTCCTCATCAGCATGAGCTAAAATATCATTCCAAAATTGCAATTAAGGCAGTGTGTTCCAAGATTGGTGGGAAAATCAGAGTGGCCGATATTAAATAAGATCTCATTTTCAAGAAGTGTCTGAAGATAACGGGAAATACCCTTTCCTAGAATTTTAAGAGGCCATGGTGGAGCCGCTGTAGGGCAGTAGTTACTAGGTTGAAAGGAGGTTAGGTTTAGGTAAGAATAGACTGTTTCAGGGGGAGGAGGACGTCGTCTTCCTCTAAGCAGAATTACCAAATAGCACAACATATGGGCTGATAGTCTCTTTGTGTTCTTTGGATGGAAGTGTTGGTGGGCATGCTCCAAGTTACACGTAGGATGAGGGACTCTCAGCAACACCAACCAACAATATTTTTTGTAAAAAGGGCCACTAATTTCCCTTTATGGTTCAGAGTGCGAGGAATACAGTTACAGGTCAACCCAGGAATTCTATAGGAGCATTAATGAACTTGAACTTGAACAAGAGCCCCAGTATGGACATGGACTGCGTGCGTGCCCTGTGATTCATTTAAATTTAAGGCAGGGATTTGGCCTTGTGTTTACTATGGTTTTTAATTCCATGATTGGGTCTTAAAGATGTCTGGACTTTTGCAAGGTAGCGATAATTATTCCAATCCGTAAGAAGGTGAATTGAATTTACAGAAGAAAATGATTGACTCATATCTCTCCAAGATACTTCCTTTAAAATCTTTTGGAAAGATCATTTTGACCAAGCTGGAGGCATGGGTACCTTAGAACAACGTTCTTGGTTTGATCCAACTTGGGTTCAGTGAAGGAGTGGGGCCTCTGAACAGACATTACACCTTAATTTGATCTTGGTGAGACAGATATTTATATAAAAAAGAAACACCAGCTTTTATGAACTTGCAGTCACCTTTGACTTTGTTGATAAGGCCATGTATGGGAAATTCTTGGAAAAATAGGGGCCCAATAGAAATATTGTTGGTTATTTTTCTTCTTCATCTGGATAATAAGGCTTTTATGAGGTGTAACATGGAGACACTTTCACATGTCCTTTCTCTATGGTATGGGGTCAGAGGCAAGATTGCGTGAGGTGCTACTTTTATTAAACTTTTTTACTAATAGACTGTTTAAACATTTGGTTGTGGCCGATTAGATTTTCCTTCTTTTGGCTCCATGCATATTTTAACTCTTGCATTTGCCAAATCTTCAGTTCTGCTTACATGGACCCCCTGTGTTTTTTACAGAAACGGATATCAGCATATTATGCTTTTAAAGAATCAATGTCCAGAAGTTGGCGGCATGATAGTTAGACAGTTAAAACCAGGACTAGACATGCCCAGCTATTTATGCTAAGGGACCATTCTGAGAGATTCATGCTATGAGTATGAATGGCTAGCCTTTTATCATACTCTGACAGGACATTTGCCTATGGCTAATCATGAAACAAATATGGCGAAATTGATATTTAATTTGATTAAATCTAAGCGCTTTTGGCCTAAAGCGTTGAACAAATATCAAAAAAGTGGTACATACACATGATAATGCAACATGAGTAAAAACAGAAGAGGGAAAAGGGAAGATAGACGATGAGCTTTCAGATTTGATTGAAAAATGCAAAGAGAAAGAGGAAGAGAGTTTCAATGTTTCGGAGCTAGAAGAACAAGGGAAAGGAAAAGGAAAAGTAAGAAGGAATAGGTCTTGTGAACTGACAGACCGAGACAGAACATAGAACGAGACTAGCGAAGAAGGATAAGGAGGAGCCAATCCATGGGTACATTTAAAGACAATTGAAAGAGAATGATAAGGCGACATGATTAAAAAAAAAGCAACAAAATGGAGAGTAAGGAAGATATAATAGAAGAACGAGACAGTAAAGAAAAAAGAAGACAAATCAAAGAGTTATAAACAGAACGAAGGGGAAGAAGATGTGAGGCAGAGAAACCAAGCTGGAGAGATTAACATTAGTCAATGCAAGAAAATATTGGAGAGAAGAGGTTTTGTAGCATGAAAAGAGAGATAGAGGCGAGCACGACAGACATTCAAGAGTGCATAATGGCAGGAACGAGCAATAGTAGAGGTGTGGAGTGAAAAAGAGAGGGAAGGATAAAAAAAGAATGCCCAAGTTCCCCGCTGATGAGGAAAAAGGCAGAGAAGAAGAAGGGAAGGAGAGAGATGGAGGAGGAAAAGTAGGAGGAATAGTTGAAGCAGGGAAGAACAGAACCTCAGTATTAGAAGGGTTGAGGTAAAGAAAGTGGGAAGACATACAATTTTCAACAGTGTAAAGACAGTTTGATACAGTGGAGTGCAAAGCAGAATCAAGGGAAGAAAAGGAGAAAAAGATCTGAGTATCATCTGCATACAGATTAAAAGGAAAGATTAAATGAAGAAATAACAGCAGAGAGATGGGCAGTATAAAAAGAAAAGAGGAAATGAAGAAGAAGAGTGTCCGGCCAAAATTACAGAGTAGGACTTTTGAGAAAGATAGTAGCAGAACCATTCAAGAACAGACCGAGAAATGCCCAAGGTAGAAAGAGAAGATTTAAGAAGAGAGTGATCAACAGTATTGAATGCCGCAGAAAGATCAAGAAGAATGAGAATAAAAGAAAGCTTAGAATGATGAGTGGACAGAAAAGAGTTAGAGACATGCAAGTGAAACGTTTCTATATAGTGAGAGAAACAAAAGCCAGATTGAAGAGGTGGGAAAAAAGAGTGAAGATTTAGATAACGAGTTACCTGAGCGTAAGCAGCCCGCTCAAGGATTTCAGAAAGGAATGGCAGAAGCGAGATAGGCCAACAATTGGCAGGAATAGATGGGTCAAGACTAGAGTAGGTTTTGATGAATGTATGCTTAAAACCAGCCGGAAAACAGGAGTTTGCAAAAGAATAATTAATAAGAGATTTAAGATAAGGAAGGAGATGAGGATAGACCTGAAGGATAAGAGAAGAGGGAAGAGAATGAGGAGGAGAAGCAGTAGGATGAGCATGGACAAGAGAAGAGCAGAAGTATCAGAATAAGCAAGAGGAGAAAACGAAGAAAAAGAGTATGAAGGCAGACTAGGAGAAGAAGAAGAAGAGAGAGGAGTAATAGAATGAGTGAAAGCTGAGTGAGGATTTGCCACTTTACATGTAAAGAAGTTAGCTAAGTCAGAGGAAGAAAGAGATGAGACAGCAGATGGATCATGATGTTTGGAAGACAAGATATTGTGAAGAAGTTGATAAAGACGATGAGGGTGATGGGAGAGGGAGAGTATGTTCAGAGAAGTACGTTTTTTTTGCGGCAAGTGAAGCAGAGTCAAAGGGTTGTCCCCCGCTCCCCTCAAATGGTATAATGGGTCTGGGGGTTGCGGGGGTGTCCCCCCATTAAAAACGAGGCAACTAGATCAAATTGTTAGAACAATGAGAAAGATACTGGTCTTTACAATTATCCAATTAAAGTCTACCTGATCAGTTCAATTGCACCTATTTTTTTTAACAGAATGAAAGTTAGATGAACTAGAATATTACGTTTGAAGGTTAATGTGTGCTTTAAAGAAGGTACTTCCAAATCTAGGTTATGAGTATCACCGTTATTTGCGGTTCATACATAACATCTTCTACACAGATTATCTCAAGATACATTATGTACGAGGCTGTCTTCAGTTTCTATAGTTTAGAGATGGTCTTTGCTCATCGCGTTCAGATTACATTTCAGTCTGTCTTTAGATTCTACCTCATGCCAACACTTTGCCCAAATTGTGATATTCCCTCCCAGTCCTCCGATGTTAGCATGGAGGTCGGGAGAGATGCTGTGCATGCAGTGTGCAGGAGACAAGGAGCACCAATAGCTCACGACCACACATGTTTATTTCGTACTCGGTTCTGCCCCGTTTCCGGTCATCGCCGTCTTTTATTATTTCTATCTTTTCCTCGTCACGTGAGGTGGGCCCCTCTCACTCACGTGACTTGGGCATTTGTGAACACCACATTCCTCCCAAACTCGGATTTGTTCAATAAAGTCTGTCAACTTACTTGGGGCTGTCCATAAGCCTTTCTCGGACTTGATGGGTCCTGGCATTTCTGGGTTTCTTGTGGTACACTCCATGTTGGACATACCCCTGCAGTCGGGACGATGGACGAGTTATCTCATGTAGTCCATACTGGATGTTGATCCTTCTCTCGTTTCTCCTTCTCCTCGGCTTTTGCTTTCTTCCTCATAGAGGTGCGGCGGTGCCAGTGCATCGTTCTGCAAAGGTGTGTTGTCATACCCCTCAGGGTGTTCCTCGGACGGATTTGGTGTTTCATCTCCCTCCTGTACATGAGGGGGTTCTTCCTTCAAGAGTGTTGAAGGCACCTTGCTGAAATGGGAGATGTTACGTGTTACTACTTCCTGCTCTCTGGAGCAGTTTTCATGTTGTGGTCAGAGTTGAGCACTGTCCAGGGGCGCGACTCATACGGCAGGGTCATTATCTTTGGGAGTGTCCGATTCCTGACTAGCACAGTGTCGCCACCCTGGAGTTATCAGTGCTGTGCTCTCCCTTTCATTCTGCTTCTCTCGTGTCTCTTCGATGAGTGGTGTGTCTGGTTCAGGAGGTACCCAGTTTGAGTGTGATGGCAGTTCCGCTTGAATAGGTACTCCAAACATCAGTGCAGCCAGGCTGACTCATGTAGGTGTGTGGGGGGTCTACCTGTGCGACCTGAGGAATCGAAACATGGCTGGCAGCCATGGTTGGTGTTGGTCTTTTGCAATCCTTATGATCTTATTCAGTGACCCTGTGAACCTTTCAGTATCTCTGTTTGCTTGGGGTAATCCGCTTGTGGTGTATCCTGTGGTTTTTCAGCAACTGTCATAGTTTGCAGCTGGTACAGGGGGCCCATTATCGCTCTTCAATTTCAGTAGTATGCCATGTAAGACAACACTTTTTCCAGGGCCGTTATGATGGATAGGGCGTCTATGGACTTAATGTGTTCGACTTCCGGGTTCCTGCTGAATTTGTCCATTTAGACAAATAGGTAGCCTTCTCTGATGATGACACCGAAGTTCACGCTGACTAACTCTCATCTTGTGTTGCTTCTGGCACCATTTGACTCCTTGATGATTGGCATGCTGCCCAGGTCTCGATCAGTTCCACGACTCTGCTCTGTATTTTGGCATCCACACTCATGACTTGAGATACACTTGAGTCTTTACGATGCCCTGGTGTCCCTCGTGTGCTAGCCGCAGGGCCCTCTCTTCTAGCACCTCTGACAGGCCGATGCTGAGCACAATCCTTTTTCTGACAGTTTGTTTCTGATGCTGAACACGGCCTGTAGTTTCTCTTGTGCTGTTGCAGTGCAATGAGCTACTGCTAATAAGAGGTTTTTCCAGTCGCTAGACAGTATGGTGTATTTTGTGTGCTGGAAGCAGATGTCTGCATCAGTCTCTTCTGCTCTCTCCTGCAGTGTCATCGCCTTTGTATGGGCACAAGCTACCACGTGGCACAAATGTACTTATGTTTCCTTTGTACGTGTTCTATTTCTTTAGGGGTGGCTGATTGTGGGTGGCGGGACAAGTAATCTGCAGGGTTCTTCGCCCCCGTTCGGGACATTAACTCAATGTTAAATAGTTGTAGCTGCAGCATCCACTTCTCTCGGCAGACTTATTAGCAGACTATCTCGCTGGCGCGTCGTACCTGATGTTCATGTTGACTGTAAAGTTGACGTCAGACTGTCTTCAATTGAGTAGGTAAGGCAACACAGGAAACCAACTGTCATGATGCCCGCTCCCAGGGAGCCTGTTCAAGCCCTGCGTCCCCGAAAGCGGACATTCAGTCCCCAAGGAAGGACCCAGCAACCCCATATAGGGGCCCTTTGGACAGTGTCCTGGCGCCTATGGCGCCAGGCTCATAAAAGACATCAGTCCTGGCGCCATAGGCGCCAGGCTCATTATGGAAGTGCTTGGGTGCACTTACCTGATGCAGACCATGCTGCAGGATCCCAGCCTCCTTGAGGCCTGAAAGGAACTACTTTACCTGTGGGACTAATATACCATCCGGGCGTGGTCGGGGAAGGATACATACCTGATTGGAGGAAGGATACATACCTGGAACTTCTTCCAAGGCTATTTAAACCCCACCCGAACAGCCACACGTGCTTCGCGTTGTTCTGCATCTAGCAGCTGGACGCTCACCGTGTCTGCTCCTGCATCCTGACTTCTGCCACGCCTGCCAGCATCCTGGATCACCTGCAAAGGAAGAGAAGAAGAGAACAGAAGAAGGAAAAGTCCTTACCTGCTAAATCCGCATCCCGAAGACATCTCGCCGACAATCCTGAAAAGGAAGACTTTTATTTAAAAGCTCATCGCGTCGATCGCTGCAGCGCCGCATTCCACTCACCTTTACAGGGCACCTCCATGTTCAGCAGCGATCATCCGGATTCGCAGTCACGCCTAGGAGAAAAAGACCAGAACAAAAGGTGAGAGAGAGAAGGGAATATGGAAAGCTAAATCTCCATGTTAAGACTTACCTGTTGATTCATTCCCTCTTCATTTCGGGTCCGCGCCGCATCCTGGCATTTCCGGACCCCGGCCCCTAAGGGGAAAAAGAGACATCAGCGTTAATAAGCAAATGAAAAGACATTACCAAAAAACGCTCATTAAAGACTTACCTGATTTCTACAAGGATTTCACCTCTCATCTCGGGTCGGTGCCTGTTCCCCGGCATTCCGTACCCCGGCCCCTATGGGGAAAAAGACACTAGCATTAGTACATTAATGCATGGACACAAGGGGAACCTCTTATCAAAAAAAAACTTACCTGGAAGCCAAGCCAAGTTTGGTTCTCACCAATCCGAAAATCCAGTGAAGTGACTGGATACCAACGCGCCCCTGCATCAGAAGCAGGATGGAGAGCTCGTCCTTCCAGACCCTAAGGTGAGACGCTACGAGGAATCACAGAAGGGTTTCGAGGAGGGTGAGAGGGGAAAGTGGGAGGCTGATTGCATAACCCCGCAGACAGTTAATCCCCTATTTTCGCCTACAGAAGGATACTTCTGCGAGCCAGACAAGCCAGATTTGGGGGGCCCGGTCCAGTCCGTCTTCCGAACCCTGCGCATCACCTTAGAAGAGGTCACAGCAGCGCGAACCAGGCCAGCGCCTCCGTGGGGGTCAGGTGAGCGTTACAGAATGCGGAGCCTTCCTACAAATTCCCACCCAGGCGCTATGGAAAGTTCTGAGACTGATCAGTTGGCCCAATTACTGGGGGAATTACGGGCCGAAGTACATGCCGCTCGTCAAGAGACTAATGCCCTCAGGAGGGAATTAATAATATCAAAGGAAAGAACTGATGACCTGGCCAGACAGCTTTTGCAAGGTCAAGCTGGGCAAACACCTCTACCCGGTTCCGGAGTGAACCCCGCTCCTGTTGTTTCCAGTAACCCTGTGCAGATTAATCTACCTGGAAACATGCCGCTGGCCCCACCCGAACGCTTTGCTGGGGACCCCAAACGATTCGCCGTATTCATGAATCAGTGTCGTTTGCACTTCCTATGCAGACCTGGGGCCTTCCCTAATGAAAAGACCAAGGTAGCCTTTGTATTGTCATATCTCAGCGGCTGTGCTGCCGATTGGTCAGTTCCACTGGTTACTCAAGATGACCCGATTCTCCGAGATTTTCAAAGGTTTCAAGCAAGCATGGAAAGGTTATTTGCTCGACACTCTCAGGGGCAGGCTCTGGATGACGAACTTCTATCCCTGCGACAGGGCAATCAGGACCTCCTATCCTATATTGCAACCTTTAATAGACTAATTGTGGAAACGGGATGGCCAGAGGATAAAAGAGTCACGTTGTTTTATCGAGGCCTACGCGGAGAACTTAAAGATGTCTGGGCCCAAGTTGTAAATCCGCCCCAAGAACGCACAGAGTATATAGACTTAGTGGTCCAATTGGATCACAGACTTCAAAACAGAAAAGCAGATCGGTCCAGGTTTGAGACCCGGGTGTTGGTCAAGACCCATGCTAATACCAAGGGAGTTGATGTCTCTGAGCCTATGCAAATTGGAAGGGTTAAAGGACCCTTAACTCAAAAGGAACGTGAAAGGAGGCGGCAGTTAAAATTATGTCTTTATCGTGGGAATTCTGGACACTTTCTACGAGATTGCCCGGCAAAACCGCCCCGAAAGGCGGTAGGAGCCGCTGATAAAAACCATGAAGACTCTGTTTCGGGAAACGACTCCGCCCGACAAGTGTAGGGGTCCGCTTGCCGAGCTTGAAAACTAACTCTCAGACCTCGCATTTCATTGTGCCAATGGTTCTCGTAGATCCATAACAGCCTAAGCGGTTGCATGCAATAAAGGCATACATCGATAGTGGGGCTATTGGAAACTATGTGGATCGTGAATTGGTCTCTAGGATTAACCTCCCTCTCCGTCCTAAAACCAGCAAAGATGTCATCACCACAATCGATGGAACTGAAATTGCCTCTGGACCGGTAACACATTCCACTACTGAGGTGACTCTTATTGGTCCCGACGGCCATCGGGATGGTGTTGTGTTTGATGTAATCAAGGCTCCACAGTTTCAGGTTATTCTTGGAATCCCTTGGTTAGAGACACATAATCCTCGAATTGATTAGCGAGCTAAGAGAATAACCTTCCCGGATTGTACACAAACCTGCTACCCAGAAAACCTGAAGATTAATCTAGCATCTGTAACCTCTGCCTCCATGCAACTACCTCCGGAATACCAAGACTTTCAGGACGTCTTCCAAAAGGAACAGGCCAACACGTTACCTCCTCACAGATCGTACGATTGCCAAATCGATCTGGTGCCCGGTGCACAACCCCCTTGTAGCAGGATTTATGCCCTTACCGAACCTGAGAATCTGCATTTGAGACAATATTTGGATCAATACCTAGCTAATGGTTTTATTCGCCCGTCAAAGTCCCCGCCATCCTCGGCTTTGTTCTTCGTGCCCAAAAAAGAAGGCGACCTTAGAACTTGTATCGATTACCGCGCATTGAACCAGATAACGGTCAAAAACCGTTATCCTCTGCCTCTGATCCCTGAACTCCTTGAACAGGTCAAGGACGCTTGCATATACACCAAGTTAGATCTCCGGGGGGCTTATCATCTGGTACGAGTTAAAGAAGGCGATGAATGGAAAACTGCCTTCCGTACTAAATACGGATTATTCGAGTAGCAGGTGATGCCTTTCGGATTGTGTAACGCGCCGGCTGCCTTCCAATACTTCATGAATGATGTCCTTCGGGAACTCATCGATGTTTGTGTTGTCGTATATATCGATGACATTCTGGTGTACTCCTCTTCGGAATCTGATCACAGAAAACACGTCAGGGCAGTACTTGAAAAACTGCGCCAACACAAACTATTTGCTAAATTGGAGAAATGTATTTTCCATACCACAGAAGTCGAGTTTCTAGGTTTCATCCTGACACCCAAAGGAGTCCGAATGGACTCAAGAAAAGTGGATGCCATCCTCAAATGGCCATCACCTAGCTCTGTAAAAGGGGTTCAAAGCATGCTCGGCTTTGCCAATTTCTATCGCAGGTTTATCCCAGAATTTTCATGCGTGGTACTACCCATTACTGCACTCTTGAGGAAAAATAAACTTTTTGAATGGTCTGAAGAAGCCGAGCAGGCCTTTCAGGATTTAAAAGCTAAGTTTACCTCTGCACCTATATTGAAACACCTGCGTCCAGATCTCCCTTATGTCGTCGAGACTGACGCATCCAGCCTAGCCATGGGAGCTGTCCTGTCCCAAAGAGATCCCGAAACCAACCAACTGCATCCGTAGCATTTTGGTCCAGAAAATTCTCGGCACCCGAGGTTAATTATGCAATCACAGACAAAGAACTGTTAGCCATTAAGTCGGCTTTTAAAGCCTGGCGGCATTATCTGCTTGGCGCTCGACATACCATCACAGTGATCACTGATCACCGGAATTTACAGTATTTGAAAACCGCCAAGGCTCAGTCATCACGGCAGCTCCGATGGGCTTTGTTTTTTGCTGAATTTGATTTCGTGATTACCTATCGACCTGGCTGCAAGAATGGCAAAGCAGACGCCTTATCCCGAATTGGAATGGGAGAATCTGATACAATCTCAGAACCAGTACCAATAATTCCCGAACAGAGGATTCTAAACATGACTTTGTTACAGACGCTTGAAGACATTCAAGCCAGAGTGAAACAACTCCTGGACCCTACAACCTTACAGGATTGGATACAAAAGGGATCAGACTTTACCATAGATGATGGTTTACCTTATTTCCAAGGACGCTTATTCCTGCCACATACTGAATTACACGAACTAGTTATTTCCGGTTATCATGATGCATTAATAGAGGGACACCCCGGTATTGCCAAGACAGAGGAAAAGGTGAAACGACAATTTTGGTGGCCCTCTTGGCGAAAAGATGTTAAATCTTTTGTGATGTCCTGTGGTGTTTGCGCCCAAAATAAAAGTCAAAAGAAAAGACCAGCCGGTCTCCTTCAACCTCTAGACATACCGCCAGCACCCTGGCACACCCTATCAATGGATTTTATTACGGACCTGCGTCCTTATTCGGGGTACAATACTATTCTGGTAATTGTGGATTTGTTTTCCAAAATGGCCCACTTTATTCCTTTGAAAGGTTTACCTTCAGCTTCTGTCCTAGCCAATGAATTCCTCGAAAATATTGTTCGGCTACATGGATTCCCATCTATTCTAATCTCTGACGGGGGAAGCCAATTCATTTCCCACTTCTGGCGCAAATGTTGTCAAGTGGCGCAGATCGACGTAAGATTATCGACCAGTCACCACCCTCAGACCGATGGTCAGACCGAGAGGACAAATCAGACCCTTGATCAATACTTACGGTGTATGTTACAGCAATCTGAAAGCAACTGGAAAGACATTCTTTGGTTAGCCGAATATGCATATAATAATTCGGTACACTCTGGAACTGGCCACAGTCCTTTTTATACTTTGTTTGGGCATCACCCTCGAACCTGAAACCTTGACTCACCTCAGAACCTCGGAATGCCTGCAGTAGAACATCTGCATTCTACAAATACCCAAGCCTTCAAAGAGGCAACTACGCATTTACAACAAGCCAAGAGAAAATACAAGGAGAATGCTGATCTACATCGGAGTGAAGCACCTCCGTATCAGATTGGGGATCAAGTGTGGTTAGCTACCAGACATTTACCACTCAAAGGGCCTCGAACTTTTAACCCAAAATATCTGGGACCTTCTTCTATTACGGCAATAATTAACCCAGTGGCTGTTAAACTTGATTTACCAGCTAGTATGCAAATTCACCCTGTTTTTCATGTGTCACTTCTGAAACCAGTGGTACCCGGAACCCGACTACTCAAACCTCCAGAACCTATTCTAATAGATGGGGAGCCCGAATTCGAAGTGAAGAACATTTTAGACTCAAAAATGTATAGGTCAAAACTGTTCTACCTAATTGATTGGAAGGGGTACGGACCTCAGGAGAGGTCATGGGAACCCAGCGACCATGTGCATGCACCTCGATTAGTCAGGAAATTCCACCGACTCTTCCCAGACAAACCAAAACCCCCGGAGGGAACAACCTTGGGAGGGGCCTTGGGGGGGAGTGCTGTCATGATGCCCGCTCCCGGGGAGCCGGTTCAAGCCCTGCGTCCCCGAAAGCGGACATCCAGTCCCCAAGGAAGGACCCAGCAACCCCATATAGGGGCCCTTTGGACAGTGTCCTGGCGCCTATTGCGCCAGGCTCATAAAAGACATCAGTCCTGGCGCCATAGGCGCCAGGCTCATTATGGAAGTGCTTGGGTGCACTTACCTGATGCAGACCATGCTGCAGGATCCCGGCCTCCTTGAGGCCTGAAAGGAACTACTTTACCTGTGGGACTAATTTACCATCCGGGCATGGTCGGGGAAGGATACTTACCTGATTGGAGGAAGGATACATACCTGGAACTTCTTCCAAGGCTATTTAAACCCCACCCGAACAGCCACACGTGCTTTGTGTTGTTCTTCATCTAGCAGCTGGACGCTCACCGTGTCTGGTCCTGCATCCAGACTTCTGCCATGCCTGCCAGCATCCTGGATCACCTGCAAAGGAAGAGAAGAAGAGAACAGAAGAAGGAAAAGTCCTTACCTGCTAAATCCGCATCCCGGAGATATCTCGCTGACAATCCTGAAAAGGAAGACTTTTATTTAAAAGCTCATCGCATCGATCGCTGCAGCGCCGCATTCCACTCACCTTTACAGGGCGCCTCCATGTTCAGCAGCGATCATCCGGATTCGCAGTCACGCCCCAGCGCCTAGGGAGAAAAAGACCAGAACAAAATGTGAGAGAGAGAAGGGAATAAGGAAAGCTAAATCTCCATGTTAAGACTTACCTGTTGATTCATTCCCTCTTCATTTTGGGTCCGCGCCGCATCCTGGCATTTCCGAACCCCGGCCCCTAAGGGGAAAAAGAGACATCAGCGTTAATGAGCGAATGAAAAGACATTACCAAAAAACGCTCATTAAAGACTTACCTGATTTCTACAAGGATTTCACCTCTCATCTCGGGTCGGTGCCTGTTCCCCGGCATTCCGTACCCCGGCCCCTATGGGAAAAAAGACACTAGCATTAGTACATTAATGCATGGACACAAGGGGAACCTCTTATCAAAAAAAAACTTACCTGGAAGCCAAGCAAGTTTGGTTCTCACCAATCCGAAAATCCAGTGAAGTAACTGGATACCAACGCGCCCCTGCATCAGAAGCAGGATGGAGAGCTCGTCCTTCCAGACCCTAAGGTGAGATGCTACGAGGAATCACAGAAGGGTTTTGAGGAGGGTGAGAGGGGAAAGTGGGAGGCTGATTGCATTACCCCGCAGACAGTTAATCACCTATTTTCGCCTACAGAAGGATACTTCTGCGAGCCAGACAAGCCAGATTTGGGGGGCCCGGTCCAGTCCGTCTTCCGAACCCTGCGCATCACCTTAGAAGAGGTCACAGCAGCGCGAACCAGGCCAGCGCCTCCGTGGGAGTCAGGTGAGCGTTACACCAACCCAAGATCCACCAGAATGTGACTAGGGGTCCTGAATCAGTTCCCCATGCCACGGGACAGCACTTCCCAGATTATCGGGGTGGTGGAACAGTGCAAGTACTGACTGGGAAGGCGGGCGATGTACAGTCAGAGGGTCTGGTCTCAGAAGTGGCAGTCGACAGCAGACACAGGTTCTGATGGTAGTCGGGGACCAGGCCTGTGGCACAAGGAGGGGCGCTGACAAGGGCTTCCAGAGGTAGAAGAAAGAGTAGCAGCCAGTGCAAGCAAGGAAGAGGGCAGCCAAAAGGAAAGGGCAGAGCAGACCCCACTAGCAAGGAGGAAAGAGGGAAGAGGCAGGAAGGACCCAGTAGGGTGCAAGGCAAAATTCAAAAAGGCAAGACCCCAGACTAGGAAGAGCGTAGCCAGGGACACAAGGAAACAAGGAACAAGGATACAAGGCACAAGGATTCTTGAAATGCAAGGACAGGAGAACTCCTGGAGCGTATCACAGGTCAATGCTTCTCCGGAAACCTTTAAGGTGCCAGCATCCCAACAAGGCTTGGACCGTAAGCTGTCGTTGCCTAGTGCCGTAAACACTGCGCATGTGCGCAACGAAGAACATGGCAGTCCGTGTATTTGTGGTGAGCCCACAATGGTCATGCCCAGGAATCGTTGCGACCCCACACAGTGAGGCCAAGGGGACCACCAATGCGGATAGATGTGCCACGACCCAGCCAAAGAGTGAAGGCGCCAGGAAGCGCATGAAGAAAGCCCCTTAGAGGTAAGTGGAGCTGGGTGAGAGGAGCCTCACAGTGGGCGCGGTGTAACAGTGCTGGAGGCTGTGGGGCTGATCCGTTGAAGATTGGTATCTTGGGTTTATGGTCTATGCATATCTTCCATGTCTACCTCCTAGGTCAACCAGCGGAGTGGCAGCATCCCCACAGAAAGGCCATTGCTTCCTTTTCTATGTGTGCATCATTTTGCTCAGTCTTAGTGAATGCCCGGCTGGCGAATGCAACTGGGTACACGTTGCCCTCCTCATCGATTTGTGTCAGCATTGCCCCTACTCCTACTGGGCTAGCATCGACCAACAGTTCGGTGGTGTGATTAGTGTTGAAAAATGCCATCCTGTTGGTGCTCGACAGGGAGTCTTGATCTGCTGGAATGTGTCCCGGTGTTGTTCGGACCATTCCTATGGTGTTCCCTTCTGTGTTAGCCTTCTTACGGGGGCTGCAATTGTGGCAAGGTATGGGATTTGTATTTGTATTTGTATTTATTAAATCTTATATAGCGCTTTAAGCCAAAGCGCTTTACATGAGCAACAGTGAATACATTACAAGCAATACATAACGAGTCATTAATCAAATAACCAATACCAATATACAGTACAATTTACCATGGGAAATAGAAGTGAACAAGACAGTTGTGAGAGAGAACATTAGAAAGGTGTCAGGTTGGAGATTGAAGAAGGTAAGATTTCAAAGAAGTGCGGAAGGAGGAGTAAGAGGTGGTGGAGCGGATAGGGAGAGGGAGACGGTTCCAGTGAAAAGGAGTGAGACGTTGGAAAGAACAGAAGTGGAAAGGAGCGCAGGGTGCTGGTGGTACAGTGAGTAGGTAAAGATCAGCAGAGCGAAGTGGACGTGAAGGAGAGTAGAAGAAGAGGAGGGAGGAAAGGTAGGTTGGAGCAAGGCCATAGAGAGATTTAAAGAAAAGACAGAGGAAGTTGAATTGGAGTTGGGAATGAAAGGAGAGCCAGCCTAATGAGGAGAGTGAAGAGGAGTTGGAATCATGAGGAGAGAGGAGGCAGAAAGTGCGGATGGCAGAATGGTAGATGGATTTAAGGGAAGTTCGGTATGAAGAAGGGAGACAGAAGAGGAAAGCAGAGCAATAGAACATTCTAGAGAAGATTAAGGAGAAGATTAGGAGTTTAGTGGCATGAAAGGTAAGGAAGGTTCAGATTTTGCGAACGTTATAGAGATGGAAGCGACAGGCACTGGAGGTAAGAGAGATGTGGTGAGTGAAGGAGAGGTTAGAGTGAAAGTGCAGGCCAAGATTGCGTGCATGGGGGGAGATAGGTAGTTGGGAAGGAGGCAAGAGGATGGAAGGAGGTGGGGAGGCCGCAGGGAGGATGTTAGCCGGAAAGAATAAGACTTCAGTTTTGTCAGCATGTAGGGTAAGAAAATGGGAGGACAGCCAGGATTTAATAGCAAAGAGGCAGGAGGAGAGCTTGAGATGGATGTCAGAGTTAAAGGAAGAAAAGGATAGGAAAAGCTGGGTGTTGTCAGTGTAGAAGTGGTGAGAGATGCCAAAGGAAGAAATGATAGGATCTAGTAGAGAGGTGTAGAGTGAGAAGAGAAAAGGGCCGAGCACGGAACCTTGTGGGACACCATAGTTTAGTGAGTAGGTGGGGAGGTGTTGGGATGAATCTGGCACAGTATGTAGCCATCCCCACAAAGCTTCTGATCTCTGATGCAGATGTGAGGGCTTTTGCTTCCTTGATATCTGTCAACTTGGCGGGGTCTGGTGATACTCCTTCCATGTTAAAAACATAGCCAAAGAAGTTCAGTTTGCTCTTGCCATATTCCCACTTTTCTGCAGGTAGGGTGAGGCCGCATTCCTCTAGGCGCTGTAGAACTGCTGCTAACCATTCATGGTGCTCTTCTGTGGTTGCTTCATACACTAGGATGTCATCACTGATGATCGTGGTTCCTGCCAGGCCATTTAGGACTCTCCGGTTCTCATTCTGAAATACCTCAGCGCCTGCGGATATCCGAAAGTTCAGCCTCTGGTATCTCCTGAGGCCTACGTGGGACGTAAATATTGTGATATAGGGTGATCCTCAGGCTAGGCATATTTAATGATAGCCTGAGCGTAAGTCTAATTTGCTGAAAATCCTCGCCCCTGTTAGATCCACTATTAGTTCATCAATTGTTGGGATCATGTGTCATTCATGTCCGATTGCTACATTAGGTAGCCATTAATGCAGTTCCTGACTGCGTTTGGTTGCCGTGGGTTTTGAGCCACGACCATGGGGTATACCCATGGTGTAGGTCATGAGGTCTTCTCGATTATTCCTTCTGTTTCCAGCTTGTCTAGTTCTTTTTCTACCGCTTTGCACAGGGGAAATGGGACCCGGCGGTCTCTCACAGCTTTGGGTTTGATCATTGGATCAATGTGTAATTTGACTGCTCTCCCTCTAAGGCACCCTACGCCAGGTCTTCTTGCTAGAAGGTTGTCAACGTCAGGTGTGTTAATGTGGATGCAGATTGCACTAGCCTCAGCTTTACAGCTGTACTGCAGCTCAGGAGTGTCCCCAGTACTGGGTCTATCACTTATATCCTGACTCAGTATGTTGTACGATTGTGGGTGATCTTCTCACAGTGGCTGCGGCCCTTGCCTTGTCTCTCTCTTTACGTCTGGCACTCAGTGCCTCTGGTTGTTCACTTTCCTTCCGAGAGGGTGGATTGAGGCAGACAGCCGCAAAATGGTTCAGTCTCTTGCATTTGTGACAGGTGACCCATAACGCTGGACATGGCTCTCCTCAATGCCAGGGTCCTCCGCACCACTTGCATGAGTCCCGTAATCCTGGCATCTGTCCGGATGTCGTATTGGCGGGTCATCTCTTATCTGGCCTATATCTAACTATTGCTATTTCTTCCTTCTTCTGGATGATGTCAGGTGGCAGCTGTTGCACAGCAGCTTCCATGATCGCAACCTGGTCAACAGTGCATTCTCGTAGTCTTCCCATGGCCAGGATGTGGTGTAGGGTGATGTTCTTCTCAGAGGGTCCAGCCCCGCACAGTTTATCTGAGCAGATTCCATTGATAATCTGTTGGCAGACGCTGAATTCTTCATCCGGGAATTCACATCCCATTGATATTTCCCTAAGGTGTGCATGGAAATCATCAATGTTTTCCTTTGCCCTTTGACGGGTCATGCAGAACTGGAATCTTTCCTAATACCATCCCCTTCCTACTCAAAATATTACACAAGACATCTTACCTACAAATACAACAATACCTTGAATTAAACCATCTCTTGGGAATCCGGTAATCGGGTTTCAGACCCAAACATGGGACAGAGACTGCCCTCATCGATCTCAAAGCTCAAATTGATACGCTTAGAGATATCGGGAAAACTGCTCTATTACTTCTTCTTGATCTCTCTGCAACATTTGATTTAGTAGATCATAAATTTCTCTGCAATCACCTTGACGCGGCAGCCCATTTCTCCCAAGAAGCCACAGGCTGGATTGAATCCTTCCTGAACAACAGGTCTATGCGTGTCCTCTCTACCTCAGCATCTGCTGACCCTATCCCCATCACTTGCAGGGACCCCCAGGGATCATGCGTCTCCCCCACATTGTACAATGTGTTCACAAAGCCCCTGTTTGATGATCCTGATGGTCTGGGTATCACCTACACTAATTACGCCGATGATACCCAGATCCTCATCCCATTGACGGGATATTACAATAAGGATTTGGCCTTGGTGAACAGGGTGTACCTCATCATCCAGGCATGGATGGCCTCCCACAGTCTATGCTTGAATGATGACAAGACCGAACTCATTATCCTCGGTTCCACCCCCAAGCTAAACAAATTGGATCATAACTACACATACTTCATCATAGATGGCAACTCTATAAAGGTAGCCAAGGAAGTTAAAACTTTAGGAATTTACCTAGACTCCTCCCTCTCCTTCCGCATACAGGTTAGTTCCATGGCCTCCTCCACAGCCCACACTTGCAAACTAATAAGAGCAGCCAAACCCTTCCTCTCTACCCAGAGCTGCACTACCTTAGCCAGAGCCCTTATACTATCAAAATTGGACTATTGTAATGCCCTTTGCGTAGGAGCCAACAAATATGTTACAAACAAAATTCAGACTCTGCAAAACAATGCTCTTAGAGCAGCGCTTAGCATTCCCAAGAGAGCACACATATCCAACATCGGGAGAGCCCATAACTGGCTCACCACCTCCGACAAAATCCTGCTCAAAGTAGCCTCCTTAACTCATAAATGCCTCAACAATGCAGCCCCCCGCTACTTAGTAGACAGAATAAAAAGATACACCCCTAACAGACCTACCAGAACCGCCAATGCCAACCTGCTCCTAGTTCCCAAGTTCAAACAAACCAAAACAGGTGGCAACAGCTTCCAGGTGAAAGCAGCCCAACATTGGAACTCCCTGCCACTCTTCCTAAGGACACTGCAAACTTACCCCCACTTTGCACACAACTCCATTCAGTGGATAAAGGACAATGGCCATTAACTCACCTGCCTATCCCATGTATACCTGTAATATGTATATTTGTAAATTGTTTATCACTATATGTGAATATGTACATTTGTAACTGTTTATCACTCTCGTAACTGTTGTACCTATGCTCACTCTGTAATTACTGTACAGCACTGTAACCAAGCTGAGAATAATCTTGCTGCTTCTGCGCCCTTAAACCTTTGGGTCTGGTGCGCAATATAAATAAATAAACAAACAAACAAACAAGGGTTCAGCTCATGTTTGAATTTGTGTTCAGTGCTGCCTTTGCTGCGTTGTGATCATCTTCTGCGCCTCTGTTAGGCAGAGTGTTAAACAGTCGGAGTTCTAGGGTGCCGATGTTAAGTAATTGCAGGGTGTGCCACTTCTTTGTCTCTGTGATATCCCTAGCTTGCATGTTCAGTTCAAATTGTTGGAGCCAAATTTCCCAGCGTAAGGCTGCTCCTGTGGCATAAGTGTCAAACGGTCTGTGGATGTTCCATGCATGGCATTTTGTCCTGGTGGTGGCCCTTTTACTTTCACGGTGCTGCTCCTAGAGCCTCTGCTGCTTCCTCTCATGTTGGGCTACGTTGTTGGCTAGCCACGGGTGCTGGCGTCTGTGTGTGTCCCTAATGCACCTGCTGTGTGCTGCTCAGGGGCACAGTGGCTTTATTGTTAGTGGTATGGTGCATCTCCTTTACAGTCTCACCTTGTGTATGGCCTACTTCTCTTCTTCCTGCAGTACCCAAGCGGGCCCACAGTAGTGTTTCGTAGATTAGATAAACGGTAGCTGCAGCGTAGAACAGTACGTGGGTTCAGATTACCTTGTCATTTTTATTAAAAGAATTAATGATGTCCAAAGCAAAATGACCATAGGTAAGACATAAAAAGTCTTTATTCGGCTTTAATAGAGGGCTAAAATGCTGTTATTCAGCTCTCCAGAGATAGCTGGTTCACGAGTTCGTGCTCAGCTTTGCTGTACACAATAGTCAAATGTTTGAAGATGTTCACTAAGATAAAATAGATAACAGACTATCTACATATGGTTTTTTTTGTTCGCCTTTGAAGTGAGATTAAGTTTGATATGTTGTATAATTCTTCTGTAACTGTTAGTGGTGTTTTCAACTGCCCTGAAAAGTGGCTTTTAACACACTGTGATTTCAATTTTAGTGCAAAAGCATACATGTGTGTGTAAAGTCACATTTTAGGTATGTGATCACATTTTAATCAAAGTACTGTAACTAAAGCATTGTTATTCTGAATGTCTTTCCTAGAAGAGTTGAAGACGGGTATGATATATCATGAAACCTTCTTATTTGCAGATTTTTTTATGTCTAAATATTCATATTGCAAGATCCCAGACTCTGGTGTACTTCGGTCTCTTGTGTTAAGCCAGGGAAACAAGAGAGCTGCTGATTTCAGGATAACCTTACCCTAAAAAACGATGATTTGGGAGCCCTGCGTACACTTTATTACAGTAACATTTAAAAAAGTTACAAAACCAACCCAGTGAGGAAAGGGAAATAAATATAGTGTGTGGTCTTACTACTCGCATTTGGAATAAGCAACTTCTGGTAGCACATTTTATTTGGGTGCTAAACGTTAGATGCTCGTCCAACATAATTCCTAGGTTGTGTACATTCCTTAACTGGAGTGAGGGAGACAACCACCCAGCAAGGGGGAGGGGCAGAACCTAACGGCATTGTAGTAGTATGGCGGTCCGGAAAGGGTGTCGGTACGTTGCCACCGGCACCTTTATTTCAAGACTGACATACTTGGTGAGGGCCAATGATCTCAGCCTTCTGAGGAGTAAGTTTAAGCCTACTGCTGTCTAACCAAAAGCTGCCTTCCAGCATGCACCTTTTGAAACTGGTGGCCATCTACTCGAAGTCACCATCCATCCTCTCAAGGATCTATGTTTCATCAGATAGGTACACAGCTGCATGTTATGATGTCTTAGATGAGTGGCTATAATCCGGAGATGCTTATTTAAAAGTGGTGCAACAGGGAAAAGTCCCAGAGTACCCGACACATGAACATGCAGGGCCTGGTTTTATGAGTGTCATGGGAATGGCTGATCTCCGGTTTGTGTGAAAAAGAGTTTGACCATCCCAGTAATACCAGTACCCTAACACCGTCCCTATCCATTCGCCTAGGAATGTTGTGCACCATACACACCACCACTTCTGCTGTCGCTGTTGTATGGGCTTGTAAACCCCCTGTCTTCAGGATGCTGGGAGATCGTTTTCCTGCACAAAATCTCTCAATTGCTTCAGCATCCCTGATTGCAGGGGTTTTGCTGGGAATGGCAGTAACGAGACTGGTCGAAAGTGTGTGTGAACAGTTGGATTTACTAGGGTTTCCTTAAATGTGCCCAGACTGTTGCCAGCCTGAGCTTATCTGGAAGAGGGCCTGACGGATTACTGCTCCCTGTTCTTGATTAATAAGTGTCGGAGTAGGAGGAACCTACAATGAATCCTTGTGAGAATTCAGCACATACACGCTCTTAGCACTTAAGGAGTTAAAGGAACCTCCATCAGCGTTGACAATCAGAGTTCTGGCTGCGCATGTGTCTTTAGGTGACCCAGATGCCTTTGCTTTTCCTACCAGAGTATCTACAGCTAGGCAGGCGGGCGAGTCAATTAAACTTGTGAGCTGACGAATAGGGGAGCAGCGATTACTACCTAGTGCCAGCATCTGCATCTAGGGTATGATGTTTCAGTTTCAGCCAGATGTTTACGCAGGACCTTAAAAGTAGGAATGGGGTTGACTGCAAAATGTGCCCCCTTTTACTTCTGCACAAACAGCAAATAAGTCGTTTTTTCACCACCACTCATCCGCGGACATCGCAGGACTGTTTTTGGCTTATTGTAGTGGGAGAGAACCAATTGCTGTAGTCCTTTTCTCTATGACCTGTTCTGTTTTTGGAGGGGATGGCATCTAGCAGACAAGACCCCTGCACATCTATGGCAAAGCATGGGCATGGGCCGTATGTTGGCAGCATCCTGCACCAACTCCCTCGTGATTCCATTCCATGCCCACTTTTCCGGGTGAGCCTCGTCTGCTTGAGAAGGGGTATGAGAATGTGAAATGGGAGGGCATGTTGGTCAGACATAACAGTAGGAATAGGATCTTGATTCCTAGCAGCAGGTCTAATGTAAATATGCCATCTAGCAAGAGTCCCCCTCTGTGAGTGGGTTCCTCGACTATTTGAACCCCAAGCTCTCGAGAAGATCTAAAGGTATCCTGGCATCTTTGTTGGTGCCATCCTCCAGCCAATAATTGAAGTTGCCCGGCAGTATTAGCCTAGTGTATGTGAGGATGGTGTCTGTCAACACATTCACCAGATTTTGGATGCAGTTGCTGCGATTCCTTGGGGACTTGTACACCAAAAAGATGTCGGAGGAGTCAGCCATTGACAACCTACAGTTGAGGTGACTCATATGTGCCTGCCGGGCCCTAAGCCTCTACATTTGGAATGTTTAGTCTATTATAGAATATACCTTCCGACCGCCAGCCTTTTCCCCTGGCCTGTTTGCATACTAGGCAAGAAAGCCCATGGGGATCGGTGTCAGAAAGTTGCTGCCAGTTAAACATTTTCCTGGGAGACACAGAATATCCAGCCCATGAGTTAGGACTGGACATTAACCAACATTGCTTTAAGTGGATGGATTCTGACTTTTTGACCCTGGACTTAACATTGACAGCATGATGTATTTTAGTCTATCTAGACTTGTAGGTGGCACTGATGCACCACCTCATAGCTAACATTAAAAAGGGTCAAAGGGATTTTCCCATTCATTATCACCTACTTGTATTGCAAGATAATGAAGGAAATCTCATTGCCCAGGTTCTTCCATCAGGGCTTACAGCTTAGGTGCAGGGGAAATGGTGTATACCCTTTGTTGCTAGTTGTGGTTATTCTGTGGTGTTTAAGCTGTACCTACCACCTATAAACTGAAACTATTGCATAAGAGTAGAGCTTGGAGGGAGATGACATTTAAGGAAAGACACACAGCTTGTTTGTTTGTTTGTCTGAGGCCCTCTTTACAAGTCCGGCGGTGGACCATGGTGCTATCAGCACCATGGTCCATGCCGGATTCCGCCATGGTGGATGGCGGAATTACCGCCCCATTCCAAGGTGAGTGGGGCGGTAATTACCCATTCACCATTTGCCCTTCCCCATTCCCATTTTTGCCCCATAGGGCAGAATGGGGATGGGGAAGGCGCTAATTATGGCACCGTAAATTACGGTGCCGTAATTAGCACCAAGGTCGCTTAGCGCCTTGGACTTTAACGCCTGCAAAAAGCAGGCGTTAAAGTGTGAATCAGTCGTTAAGGGTTAACGGCGCCGACGGCGCCGTTAAACCCTTAACGCCTGACTTGTAATGAGGGCCTGAGTGTTGTTTGGTTATTTACCCACCCATTGACTACCCATGGCCATGCTAATCCGTATGGTTATTCCGACTTCACTACGTTCATCTCCCCACCCAACACACATCCTCCTGGAATCTCTTTGAACTCGCTCTGTCAAGCAGTAACATCAAAAGTGTTCCTGTTAGTGTTATTTCTAAGCCGTCTGCTGCGAGTTATTGGCTTGATTGCAGCTGTAAATGTGCTAATTGTGTAATAAAAATCTCCTAACAAATTGTGCCTTCACCCACTTGATTTATATATGTTAATTTCAATGAAGTACTGTAAATTATTATTAGGGTATTTATTGAGCGCAGGCCTAACTCCTGAAAGCAACGGAGTGCTTTACAATCATAGGGTGGAGAATAAGGTTAGGGAGCATAGAAACAAGGGAGTGGGGATCTAAAAACAGGGGAAGGAGGGCAATAGTCATCAATCAATCTACATGTAACCAGGGGCGAAAACAGTGGGGATCAGATCACCCAATATCAGGTAAGGCGGGTAGTGGATGGTGTATGGACCTAGGAGTTAAGAAGAAGCCATTCATTGAAGAGGGGGGTCTTGAGCTCCTTCCTGAACTGTAGAAGCGAGGGGGCGAGTTGAATGTTGATGAGGATATGGCTCTAGAGTCTTGGGGCATAGACAGAAAATGACTGTCTTCTGGGTTTTTCCTTCCTGCACTGGTGGAGTTCAAGTCTGCACATGTTGTCACTTCTGGTGGATCATAGGCCTCCAGAGATGGTGAGTTTCTCAGTGAAGTAGCTGGGGGACTTTAGGATGACAGCCTTCTAAATGATGCAGTAGGATTTTAAGACGATACAGGTTTACAGTGGGAGCCAGTGAAGGTCAATGAGGGTCAGTGAAGCGGTTGAATTTGCAGAGTCCTTTGAGGAGCCATGCTGCAGTATGCAGGACACTTCTCAGGGGAGCCAGGGTAGTTGCCAGAAGGCCTTCCAAATGGGCATTGCCACCATCTAGGTGGGTGAGGCCAAGGTTTGGACAGCAGATCTGAAATTGTTTTCTAAAATGAAGGATTGATTTTTTGCAGGAGGGAAAGTTGGTACCCCACCGTTTTCCCCATTATGTGCTGTTTAAAGGAGAGGTGTCTGTCAATGTTGAAACCAAGGGACTTGGCGCAGGTGGCAGCTGGGGTGTGAAGACCTTGAGGTACATAGCAGACAGCCATATAGTGATATCTGGTTTTTGGTGTTGTTGGTCAGCAGTACGAATTCCGTCTTGAAGGGGTTCAGCTTCAGGTGAGTACTAGACATCCATGAATGGATCAATGACAGACAAGCCTTAAGCTTGTGGATGTCTTTGATGGAGGATATCTTAAGGTAGCGCTGCGTGTCATCAGCGTATTAGTGGATGTGGATGTCGAATGGAGCAAGGAGGGTTCCAAGCGTTTCCATGTAAAGATTGAAGATCACAGGGGAGAGGGTTGATCCTTGCCAGACTCCACAGGAGATGGGTAGAGTTGGTGATTTGTAGGAAACCATTTCTACAAACGTGTGGCCATTAGCAAGGTACGATTTGAACTAGCTGCGGACAATCTCACTGATCCCCATGCGCCGATGTAGATTGTCGTGAGTGTCTGATGGTCTACTGTCTTAAATCCAGCTGAGAGGTCAAGGAGAACCAGGAGGCAAGGCTGGCCATCATCAAGGATTTTAAGGGCATCGGCAATCTCCTTGATAGTAGCCATTTCTGTGCTGCATCTGGGTCTAAATCCAGAATGATAGGACTGAAGGAGGTTGTTGGCTTCAATGTGCTGGAGGAGTTTTGTGGCTACTGCTTTCTCAAGGTTGTTACTTAGGAAGGAAAGATGAGTGATGGGGTGGTAGTTCTTGAATTCTCACATGTGATGAGAAGAAATTGGTGTGAATTTGGAATCTAAAAAGGAGGAATAATGCATGTTCAATTCAGAAATAAAATCGAATGGCAGACTGCTTTTATCCAGTGATGAGAGACATGATTTCAACTTTTTAAAATGAGATTTGAAAGAGAGGCCTATTTCGTTTGGTGTAGATTTGAATACTGCTTCCTGATGTAACCATGGCCTATTGGTGTGGATAGAGTGAACTGATTTCTGATTATACAGTATGTAAAGAGAAGATTATACTGTGCCTTTCAAATGTAAATATGCTGAATGTAACATGCTAGCCTTTCAGGATCATAAACTGTGCGTTGTTTTCCCTCTAAGTTGAAATCTCCCACTGCACTGTGTCTGGATAGTGACCTTGCAGCCATTTGGTTTGATGAATACTAGGGATGCAAGACTGGTTTCAAAGATATGCTTAAATATATAAAGAAAGAGATCAAATTTACGGTGAATTGCTGATAACAGAAACAACAGAAATGACCTTTATGGTCAGGTTCCCCATAAAAAGTGCATTCAGCTCTGAAGAAAGACCCCTTGAAAACCTGAACTCCAGACCTTTTGGAGTTGGGTAAACCAAGACGAATGGCTGGCTGTCAATGTAAAGGCCAAGATATACAAAGAAGTAGAGTGGATGTATTGGAGTTGTTGATAACATGTCCAGCAGAAGTGACTTCAAGGTTTTGAAGCCAAAGGAGAGAAAAGGTTAAGGTAAACCAGATGGCTGGTCATGTGTCTTAGAGAAATGAAACTTATTGACACATATAATGCATTGCCATTAATTTAACATTGAATAAAGGTTTTCCTAAATAAAATCGCACCTAGCCCACCCTGCGTTCAAATTAAACAGAAAAAAAAACCCATTGAGACCCTGTAAAAATGAATTTTTGTGATGTACATAAATCAAGTTATGGGCAAAAGTATGCTTATGCTATTTTCATACACCTGAGAAATGGGAAAATTGGCACAGGGGTAGATCATAAAAATTGAAATGGTCCCATTTTTAGCTATTTCGGGGCAACAGAAAACTGAGAAAAATGATATCTCTGCTCAGGAAGGGCATGCCGTAATAAAATTAGTATGGTCTGTTTCGCCATAAAATGTAGAACCCAATATATGTATCATCATGGGGTTATTTGAACGACCTAGGGAGTCATTACATTATGATACTTTTCAGAATAAAAGATTTAGAAACTCCCTGTCATTTTGAAATGCTGTATCTATTCTCCTCCCCCAGCCTACATCATACATTTCTCCTAATTTCTGGTCCTATTAGCAGCCAGTGGGCATCTTGGTGGGAGACGAAGGGAGCAACCTAGTCAATCCTGACCGCAGGAATTATGACGACCATTTTGCAGTGTCATCCACGCTATAAGAGCGCAGGTTTGTATCGGAACAAAGCTGCTTGGACTTTATTTAGGGAGACTTTTCACTGCTGGACTATAGTGTGGACCACTAGCAGAAAGACAAGGGGAACTATCAAGGCCAATCAGGGAAACCTTGCCTGGAAACCTGTGAGCCCTATCTGAGAGAGAGGCCTGTCTGGAGCAACCTTGCTGTGGGAGAGGCCTGGTGTGAGCTGCCTACCAAAAGAGGGCCCTAAACATTTGCTGGGCTTCCTGAGCAAAGAGCAGAAAGCTCCCATGTAAGTAGATATCCTAAAGCCATCAATTGTCTGGGGAGCCACCTGCCTTTATCCCTTCCCATTAGTGGGTCAAGGGGTAGGGGGGACAGGATAGGCCCTTCACACAGTTTATTAAATCTCATTCAACTTATTTCCCCACAGAAAACCACCCCTCTGTTGAAATTGCATTGTGTTTGGGACTGCCTGCCATAATCCTTTCCATTAAATTGGGGGGAGGGAGAGACCCTGTGTAAACCCATAGCACATTTAATTAAAATAAATCAATGAATTCCCTTATAGAAAATCACGGGAGGAGGGTTTTTAGAATTTGAAACTAACAAAGCTCATGCCCAGTGTGTTAGAGCCTGTATAGCCCATTATGACTTGGTTGACTGTTTTCTGAAATCCTTCACCTCTATATAGAAAGGGGGGGGGTGTCCATAACCCCAAAATAAGTAATCTTAACCGCTATCTTTCAAGTCAAGGTGTGCTGCAAAACGAAATTTCCCATGCATATTAAACCAGTATTAAAAAGTATTGCATCTCCTCTGTATGTATGTTGCAAAACGAAATTCCCCATTCATTTTAAACCAGAATTACAAAGTATTGCATCTTATCTGTACGTGTGTTGCAAAATGAAATTTCCATTTGGTTCCAATTTTTCTCTGACCCCCAAATAACCAAGTGCTGCCTTTTATTTTCATGTGTGTTGAAAAACGATTTCCATTCGAGTGCCTTTTCCCAACCTTGCTTTTTAAATCAAGGTTGAAAAACGACTGTTCCCATTGTATTCCTTTCCCTAATATTGCATTTCTAGTAACAAGCACAAAACATTTTTTCCCATTGAATTCCCTTCAAAGGGGTCATATTTAATTGAGGCCTGGAGGGTGGGGGTTGACGGGAGAAAAATATTGTTTCAAATTAAATCATTCCTGTGGACCTTGTATTGTATTGTGAATGTTGTCTGTTGGTTAAATTGAAATTAAATATGTTGTAAGTTGTTATTGCTTGTTTCAAACTTCCATCTGTGTTGTTCTATATAATCAAGTTATTATTGTGATATTGGCTGTTGCCACAGTATTGGTGGCTGATGTTCGTTTGTCAAATCCTAAATAATTAAATATTCTTGCTATACATCAGCCTGGTTCCTAGTCCATTGGTGACACAGGGTATTTGTTGGGGTTGGGTGTGAGATGGGTTGGAGGCCTCACCAAAGTGAACTTGAATGAATAGTGTTGTATTGTGCGCCACCTTGCTTGGGTGGAAAGTAACTCCCTGAGTTGAGAGTGACTACATAATAAACTGCGACAGTCGACAAAACAAATGAACAACAATACACAAAATAGGTTTTGCAAATAATTTGAATACATCTGCACAATATATACCAGATTGACCATGTGGGCATTTGTTTATAAATGACCGATACGGTTATGCCTTATGTTTGTTGTTGGAAAAGAAATGTAAAACGAATATCCTGTGTTTTGATTTTTTTCAAAAAGCATATTGGTAAATTGTGGGGAGTGGTCTTCAGTTAGTTGATACTTTTGTTTGTTAAGCAGTGGATTTTGAACATAAACTGGAAAACTCAGGGCCATAAGACAGAGACCAAGGCAGCTTAGTTAACTACTCTTTTGGTAGTTTTTCAGGAACACTGTAGGCATTTCCCAAACCTATCTTTGATGTGAGTCTTTAAAAGAACAAGTATTTCCTCTCAAACGTATGATTCAGCAGTACAAGGGTCTAATGATTACCAGGGCATTGAACATTGTTGGCAGAAAATGTTTTTATCAAACTTTGGCCGGAGAAAGTATGGAATAGATTATTAGTCTTGCACTCTACGATTGGTACGCTCTGGGTTCCTACATCAACTAATGTGCTCAAACCTGGTTTGGGGGATGGATGCACATTCTGAATGTGGGAAGGTTGGCGCTATTTGATGAGAAGACTCAAATTGGATTTGACGAGCGTTCAGTTATTCATGCGGGTAAATACCAGGTCTAACCTTGCAACGTTATGGCCCTGATGCATGGAATATTTTCCTATGGGATTGCACCATTATAAAACACTTCCATGAATCAGGCCCTATAACTGATGGATCATCTTGACTAGAGACTCGATAATACCCATGAGAGAGTTTGTGAAGTTCTTTGACGGGATATGGGATATATTCCGACGCTATCCCCAGCCACGTCAGTCCAATAGAAATATGAAACTTGGGCTCAACCCGCTGCCAACCTACGCAATAAGCAGACTTTGGGGTTTAGTCGATGAAACATTGAAACAGCAACTACCAAACTATGAGGGCTTCAGAATAGATCTGTTTTTCGACAGGTTGAATCTTCGACTTGATCTGATTACTAATGCTGAGCAGATGTTGTGGTGTGCACTTTTTGTAGCTCAAATTCTGCATGTTTTGACGTAGTTGACTTCTGGCAGGTAACTTCAGGTAAAAGGATGTTTGAGATAATTAGTTATGCTTGTGCTTGCTGCATGTTGACGGTGCCACAGTATCATATGATTGATTTACATATAAAGTTGCTACTTGGGCCTTCAGGCGTGGGAACGTATCTACTTGAAATTGATGTATTTAACGTTTCTAGGTAAACGCTAAAGTGCAAAATACATATACAATATACCTCAGCCAAGGATTCAGTGCTTTGAAACTACTAAGCTGGCGATTCTGTGCAGTACCAAAGCATAAAAGCATAACATATATACATATATTTTAAAAAGTAGGAAGTAATTGTGTGATAGGAAATTAAGATATATTCAGAGAGAATTTTTCAATAGGATTGCGCCATTATAAAAGGCTTCTGTGACTCAGGCCCTATATAACGTGTGATCAGGCGGACAGCACACACGGGCCGCTATTAGAATATATGCCCCGGGCTCAGTTTAGTTGCCAATCCTTCCTTGCTCCAGAAGGGACCATATGTTATTAAATCCTTTATACTTTGAGCGATTTTTGTCATGGTGTGTAGAAATTACAGCGGAAGAATGGTGGAAAGCGGTCTCCGCTGGACGGGATACTTTATTGATAATGGCAGCGATTCGTTTTTAAAACACATTTTTCGAAAGATGACAGGAGCAAGATGAAACTCCACAGTTTTTAGAATAGTGTATGTGATAGGAAATTGCATGATGTCACTTGCTCGAAGATGTGCGATGATGTGTATATATATATAGGAATTGGTTTAAGATGTATAAGGATGAATACGTGTGACAATATGCGAAAAGTTTATAATGAACGCATTAATAAAAAAATAAAAATTAATAAAAAACCTTTCTTCACTCTTCGTGTCCGATTCCAGCAGAGTTGTGAAGACGGACCCGGGGGTGTTTATTCGTTCATTTGGTGTTTTATTTGTACAGTGCTCGGTGCAGATCGAAGCACTTCGGAGCGCTAGCGAGGGGGGTTAGGGAATAGCTGGAAAGTAAGCATCCGGAGAGGTAGCGGATGGGGAGCGATGAGATGAAGAAAGAGTTGGGGGTTCAGGGATCCAGCGAGCCAGAACGCTGCAGCCCAGGAGCCCCGGCGCAATGTCACCTGCTGGGGGTGGCAGCAGTTTAAGTGCTGAGCTGACAATCAGGCTTGGTCCGATGGTGGTGGCAGGAGAGCGACCTTTACAATAAACAGAATCAGAATGAAACGAAAACTAAACCCCAGGACGTCTGTCCTCAGTAACCCCGCATCTGCGACCAAAGAGAGTGTGGGATTATCGCACCCTGGCCAGAAAGACCTCCAGTGGCAGCTGGGGGTGGGGGGGGGGGGTTGGGGGGAGGCAGAAAAGAGCGGGCGCAATCGCCATAGCTGGACAAGAGGGCGTGTGTGCAGCTACTGTTGCCGAGGAACCGGTGCCGATATCTGCAGGAAGCCGGGGTGTAACCGGCTCCTTTGCTCGCCCGAGGGTTTGCGCGTGTTTTCTGCATGGATGTAACAGCACAGACCAGCGTGTCTGCAGGGAGTCGCAGGGTTGGTGCACAGCGTTGCCCTTCATGCACCGGCGAAGAGTTACTGACCGATGTCTGCGGGGAGTTGAGGGGTTAATGCTCAGCTCCTCACAGACGACGAGGCGCGGTGGGCGGGATCCCCTCTATGCCGGGGGCTGGACAGTGTGCTCTGTCCCTTATTTTCTCCTTTCCTCCCTTAGCCAAGAGACGTGCCAGCATCCCGCCGAGAGCCGCCATGCAGCAGGTGAGACGGGGGGCATAGGGCACGGCACGCTGCCTACCGTGGCCGGTGGCAGGGGGGCGCCCGGCAACCCCAGCGAGGGTGGGCTGCATGTCCTTTCCTTGCGTAGTGGATGCGCGATGGGCGAGGAGGATGAGCAAGACGGCAGAGTGCACTCCCAGGGATGGAGAGGAGGGGGGGATGCACACCTGGGTGGAGGGGAAAGTGCACCAGGGGGCTGTGGGTGTCCAACGGCGTGTGTGTGTGCGTGGACATGCTCACTGGGGGTCGGAGAAGAGATGTACACGTGGGTTGCACACCGGGAGGAGAAGGGACTTTAGCAAGGTACATGCCTGGAGACGGACTGGGGCGCACATGGGTACGGAGGGGAAGACCACACGTGGATTGAGAGCCGGAGCCCTCCTGGAGACGTGCACATCCGTTGCGAGAAGTGGTGCACACCTTTGCATGGAAGCACTGCCCACCGAGTGGTGTGCCATCCCCTGGGGGGGGGGACCCTAAATTGCACCCTAAATTGCGCATCTGGGGGTTGCCCACACCACCATGGCTTCGTGGGGATGCAGAGGGGGAGGGGTGCGCTTGCCACAGCTGGGGATACGGATTGAGGGGGTCGGGTGCAATCTCGGGCTAGGAGGTGTTATAGATGCGGGTGTCAGACCTGCGGGTGGGGAGTGCGCGCGCATCACTAAAGGGATTGGGTGCGCACCATGGCCGGGGGTACACCTGGAATAGAGGGATTTGCACACCTGCGTATGGCGTGCAATGAGCACACACCTGGGGAGGCGGGGGCGGTGCACATGGGAGAGGGCTGAGGAGGATTGAACACCTGGGGCGACACCACAGTGCTTAATTTGAGGGGGTGTTTGCCAGGGCTCAGCCCTGGCACTTATTTCTGAGCCCCGGCACTCATTGTCTCTGACTCAGTTTGATTATGACGTGGTGTTTTGGCAAGTTTATTATTTTAACTTTCAGTCACATAATAAACACCTATAGAATCAGAGCAAAATGTAAATGATGACTGTGAATAAAGACACACTTAAACATGTGTCTCATCTCAAGTCACAAGGCCCATGTGATTGTATGTGTATGTTGGTTAGTGTTTGTAAATCACACATCTGCCCTGGTGAGTACATCCATAAACTCCAATAAACCGGTGGGAGTTGCAGCGTTAACCCCATATATTTTGCCAGCATGCGGACCACCCGTGTGTGGTGGCAACAGTGGGCGAGGAGCTGCCCAACCTGACATATCATGAGCGTGTCCGAAAATATTTGAGCCCGGCCACCTATTATTTTGCAAATTAGGCACTGGGTGAAAGGGGGAATGGGGGACTGGCTAAGCCACTGTACCCCAGTAGTTCATATGGAAATGCTCCGAGGACACACGCTAGAGCATTTAGTGCAACACTGGGCACGTAGGAGAGGATTATGCACTATTCGCAGACATTTAGGGGCACGTGGCACACTACTGAATGCAGTCCCAAAAAGGGGGTGGGGGCTTTGCAAATAAGAACCTGGGCTCGCTGCGGGTGGAATAGCTGGGGATGGAGGGAGGGGGTGAGAGCAAAGGCTCCTTAGCTATTCCTTGGTAGCGTAGCCGAACACAAGGCTCATGTTCTGAGCAGGAGGATAGGTGGCTGGGAGATACAGAGCAGACCAACACGAGACCACCTGAAACAGAGGCAAAGGCCCAATCCCAGGCCGATTCCTACAAGCATTGGGAAAGCTAACAGTTTTAGTTTTGGTATCCGCACTGGAAGGAGGGTCCACCAGGAGCGCGGAAACAGCGGTGCACAGAGGAAGAAGGCAAGTGGGAGGCAAAGGAAAGATTGGCTGAGAGAGTAAGAGGGGCAGTAATGGGTAGAGGGCCAATAAGGAGAAAGTGAAAATGGCGGCAATTCCACGAGAAAGAGGGCCAAGGAGGGAAAGAGTGGCGTTTGCAGGGCACAGCATACAGATGTAGTGGTAGGGAGAGGGAGGGTGGTGCAGGCAGGGCAAAACATCACACACTTTCTTCAGAGCAGTTTAGGAGATGCGCAAAACCGTAGGCCAGCAGCTGAAGGAACTGCATGCAGTAGAAACAATGTGGAAATGGGGAGCTGGACTTTCCACAAAGTTAGCCTAACATTCTGAGAGCGCCGAGGCTGGTTCCGCAGGAGGGGGCCATCTCGCCGGGTTCCAGGTGTGCTGGGATCAGCTCCTTAAGTGCAACTTCCAGGTGACAGCTCAGACAGTGGTGACCACTGGATCCATTTGTGGCATGTAGGTTTTGAGATGTTGCATCTATACATGACAACAGAAAAAAAACAATAGAACTTGAGGTGATACAAATATATTATAAACATTTGGTGCTCACCTGTTTGACCGAAAGTAAAATGGTCGATTTTATCTTCACCAAAATATGTACTACAATTTTTACCCAAAACACATAAATGGCGAGGAAGGGTCAGGCATATGGGGTGAGTGAGGAGAAACAGAGGGTCTGCACCCGTATTTTGCAGTAACAAATTTCGTTAAAAAATAATTCCACCGTTTTATAGTCTGTCAAATAATTTCAGTGTTCTAACATAGAACCAAACATTCTTGTTAGCAATTGGGAACATTAACAAGAACCCATATGTGATATACTAGAGTGAAAAGAAACCATTTTGAAATAGTCAACTTAGAATCAGTGGTGGAAATGGTGAAAATGTGGTGGGGGATCCCACAACACAAGGGCCGGGGTGGAGGAGGAGTTTGGGGGCGGTGCCTGAGTGGGCGTGGTCTAGAGGGGGCGGGGCTCGTAGTGGACATCCAGCAATGCTGGAACAGGTAAAAAAAAAAATACACGCCCGCGACAGCAGCATTGCCTTTTACCGCCGGCTTTGGCACTGCTTAGAATTGATACCAGGGCAACTTGCCTTGAGGCTAAAAAAACGCAGAGGCTGTTTACAATCATGGCGGGATAACCAAATCAGTGCCATGTCAGCTTCTGCTAATACAGTTGTGGTGGCAGTTGCATTTTGAGATGTCTCTCCCTCTTTCTCTCTGTCTTTTTCTCTCTCGCTCTCTTTTTCGCTCCCGCTCTCTCTTTTTTCTCTCTCTCTCTATCCTAAAAAACAACTGAACGTTATGAATCAAATAGCTTGCATGTGTACTAATGTGCAGGCCCAGAATGGTTCTGAACGGGAGGGGAACTTCCAGACATTGCTACTGGGTGGTGCAGCGGCATGTGTGACAGCTGATATATTTTTATTGTGCTTGCATATTTCAAGTGTAAGGGTTTTTTCAAACCTTTATAAAACCACCATAGCTGCTGGTGTTGGCTAAATATGCCGATTTTACCGAAAATGCAAATTTTTTTATTTGGGGGCTCACCACCCCAAGCCCCCATTTACCCATGTTTTTAACTGCCCCCCATCCCCTACTCACCTGTTTAAACCTCTTACCCTCTTACCCCATATATATATATATATATATATATATATATATATATATATATATATATATATATATATATATATATTTTTTTTTTTTTTTTTTTTTTTTTTCATTCAGTATTTTTTCGGTAATACATTTTCGGTCAAAAATGTCTCAATTAAAAATCTTCGCTGAAATCACTGGATACCAAATATACCCCATGCCCCAACCCAAGTACGACAGACTTGTACTGATTGATGATGCTTAAAAAAGTGAAACATGTATGCAGTTGTCTGCATCTTTGAGAGCCATCTACGTTGGGTTAAAAATGCTATTTATATATCAGTTTGCGCGTTCCATGTTAGCCAAGGGTAAATTAAAACGTGTTCATTCAAAAGAAAACAACATATCAATACCTTAATTAGGCTAACTAACAAAGTAATGTATTTGTGAGCATTCATGATCTTGTGGCCACTTCCTCAGGCAGCAATGAAAGGACGCATTTGAGAAACATTACATCTTAACTAGCCGCTAATGTGATTCCTTATCTGTGCCTGTCTATGTACCTGATTTGTAGCTTGTTCAGGAAAGCATGCATTTCAGGTGTTAACACTGCCACAAACATTGCAGTCTTCAAGGTTTGAATGGTACACTGGGGAACTAAACAAAACAAAAAGCAGCCCTCCCTGTTCAAGTGCCTGTTCATGTGCTCTCTGGAAGGCAGGAAGGCATGGGTTAGGGTCAGTCACGGTAGATGCATTCCTATTAAAGGTCTTTACATGTCAGATGGAGCCCTGTGCAGGATCACTGGTGATGCAATCATCCACATATCATGCTGGTGCCCCCAGAAGGCCACTGGGGAGGTGCTACAGCCAGACATGTATGAGGCTTTGTCTCCAGGTTTCTGGTGTGGTAAGTTTGTGTCAAATACCGGGCCAGGAGGATAGCCCAAGTGCAATGCGTTTGTCTTGGAAGCAAGACAACGCAGAGCAACACATGTTCAAATCTTGGTCCAGTGCTTAGAGACTGATACCCATTATTAAGTGTGTTATAAAAGATTAATCGATAAAATACCATGTTGGGATTGTGTTTCAGCATGAGGGAAGGTCAGGGTTTAACATGAGACATAGTCCTCTGGGAAGTTTGTGCGTTTGAGCTTTATTGAGGGCTGATAGGACTGGGTTAGAGTGAGTTTGTCGACGAACCATAGTCTTTGGAGATGCTGTTCGGGCCAATGAGGTATCAGTGAAGGGCTTTGGAAAAAGTGATACTCTTTCAGGTCTGAATGTTGTGACCCCGGCATTTCCCTGGTTGGAAAGAATGAGTCTGTTAGTTCAGATAGTAACCCATGAAACCACAATGTATGTCCAAGTCCCCTCACAGTGTGAGGAATTTGACCATCCGCATGATGGGTGTGCGCTCTCCTGGGCTTTTTCGAAATTTTAAATGAAATTGAATAAAGTTATGTTGAGTCCTTATATAGCGCCCAGTCGCCAAAAGGCATCATGGCGCTGGAGAGGAAGAGACAGAACCCAGTGAACACAGACAACCGCATGCCATCAGCCACAGAGATCAAAATAGATTCGTTTTTTAAGGCTTTCCTAAAAGCCAAATGGTTGGACATCATTTTCATTACCAAAGGAAGTTCATACCACAGCTGAGCCTCAGCAATGGAAAAAGCATGTCCCCCAATACGGGAACGGCGAAAGGAGGGCACGCACAACAAACCCACCGATGCGGAACGCAAAGAGCGCTTCGGGAGGTAGCGCACACATTTAGTGCGAAGGTACTCTGCCCCCTGGTCATGCAAAGCCTGATGGACAATGCACAGCACATTAAATACTATATGCTGGGTGACTGGGAGCCAGTGCAGAAAGCATAGAACTGGGGAGATGTGAGCCCCATAGGGTAACCCAGTTGCCACACGTGCTGCAATATTTTGAAGACGTTGGAGCCAATGGAGCAACCCCTTGGGCTGAGCCAGAAAGAGAGAGTTACAGTAATCCATCCGGCTCAGCACCATAGTAGTCACAACAGGCGGGCACAGTGGTGGTGCTATCAAGTGGAGCACCTTTTTTAGAATTTTCAAATGGAAATACCCAGTCTGGCAGACATCCGATAGTTGGGCATCCATAGAGAGATTGGCCGACATAATCACCCCTAGGTATTTCACCTTTGCCATAAGAACAGGTAGAGAACCCAAATAAGTTTAGGAAAAAGCAATCCAGAGTGAGGGATCATGGGAGAACCTACCACCAACACCTCTGTTTTGTCCCCATTCAACTTCAACCAGTTATGGCCCATCCACTCCCCCACTGCCGCCAGGCACTGATGGAGGCACGACGACACCTCAGCCCGATCAAGATATAAACGGATCAGGATCTGGGTATCGTCGGCATAAGAATAGCACCTGACACCGAAGGAGCCGATGAGACACACTAGTGCCCAGATGCAAATATTGAAGAGAATAGGGGACAGTGCAGAGCCCTGTGGAACACCACAGCTAAGGTGGCAGGAAATAGATGAAACAGGAGGAAGCATAAGAGATTGAGATCTGTCAGGCAGGAATGTGGAAACCCAGGCTAATACTTGACCAGATATAACGATCTGTGCCAGGCGAGAGAGCAGAGTGGGGTGGACCACGGTGTGGAAGGCCGCTGATAGATCTAATAAAATCAGGGCACTGACTCCCCCTGCATCAACCAGCCTGACCATGTCGTCCTGGACAGATGGTAGATCAACCTCTGGAAAATGTGTGGGGCTAATCCGCACACATTTTCCTATGCTCACCTCATGACATACACAAAGACCTGTGTACTCTGGGTGAACACAGTCTACAGGCAAAGACCTCCCTGTCATATTAAGTTGGGATCTGACAGGTGGAGGACATGATGCATTTCAGGAGGGGGGGACCAAAACCTTCCTTCTGCCATGGCCAGCCTAATTAACTAACAAAGGGTCCATGGACCCACACGTTCCATTTGTCTAAGCTCTGTTGCTGCTGGCAGCCTTGCATACTAATCAAAGTTTTATTCAAACAGGCCCACATGGGGCCTGGCTGCAGAGGCTAAACAAAAGAGGCAGGAAACCCCAACACACCTTTCATATATACTGTGTCAACCTGAAGCCAGTTCCCGCCCTCAGTATCCAGGGCAGTGACCTGTCATGTCTGGAACTATGTATTTACAATAGTCATCCTCGCAGGGGATCCCATTCAGAACGTATAAGTATGTGATTTGGTGGAGACAGAAAGTCTGTTCTCGCCACTGCTTCCAGAGGGACCTGCTGCTTTAATCAGGAACCACAGAGAGCTCAATGAACCAGAGAGACCCTTTATTCCACAACAAGAAGGAAGATGGGTGGGACTTAGTATGCTATTTTTTCACCCCTTTACCTTTTCTGTTGCAAGGCACTCTGGTTATGACCTCAAGCATACAGGAGATTGTTGGTGGGGACCCAGGATTGGTTCAGTAAGGTAGGCCTAGCCTACACCAATCACTGTGGCCCATTTGGCTTTAAAAGAGGGCTGAGTCACTCGTTTGGGCACATCATCTGAAGACTTCACAAGGAGTAACAAGAAAAACTCATTTGGACCCTGGCTGAAGGTACAGAATGCCTTACAGCTTCCGTCAGTGAAGGAAGGTCAGGATTTCCAAAGAGGGAAGCAATATCCCTCCCCTAAACTTCTCCCAGGGAACGGAGCAAGATAATTGAATCCTGAGGAACCTCCAGCAGATCCAGAACCGGTACCCAGCCAGCACACAGCATGCCCGTCGAGGCTCTGCAAGCAAGCTTCCTAGGTGGGAAGTGCCACATAGTCTCTGAACCAAACCAAGGACAAGGCTGTTGCCTGCAATACTCTCCTCAGTTTTGGTCCGTCTACCTTGAAGGATGACACGAGCCCAGTGAAGAAGCTAGGAGGAGTGCATCCACAAGCATCAACCAGCGTCCACCTTAAAGGACATTTTCGAGCCAGTCGAGCCCCTCAAGCTGCAACCAAATGCACTGCTGACTGTTGTTGTCACGCTGCAGTCACTCACGCCATCCAAGATGCCTCAACCAGTGCTTCAGATCCACCAACCAGCACTGAGACAACGATTCCTGACCCTGAGCCACTGTGTAGGACAGCCTGCAGCCGTCCGTCCAGCCTCGCTTGCCGAACAGCCTATCGCCTGATATTGCAGTTGTCTCCAGTCTTGAAGTCTGTCACAGAAGCTGCAAAGCGCCCTGAAATGGACTCTACACTGTTGAGCACCAAGAACTCCTGCAAGCACAAGGTACATTGTGGTTCTGTCCCCTGGTCCTTCTCCGAAGGACCGTAGTGACATTTTACGACCCATTGCTCCCTTTGAGTTGAAACCAAGTATCCTTGAACTATTGCGATTCATTACTTTACCGACTACCCTCTTCTCAGTATCCAGAGTGCATCCCTTTTCTTTCTTGAAAGTGTCTGTCCTCTGCATTCCTTCACAAGGTGGGTTGTGTTTTGTAGTGTGCTAGAACTGTCTGTTGAGATAATAATAAAGTAAATATTTGTATACAACCTTGACTGGACAGTCCCTTTTATCATTGGGTAATAATTGTATTTTCGCTGTGTTGCAACTAGCCAAGGATCCACGACCTTGCAGAGATAAGCCTGCCGTTCCGTCCACATTACCAAAATTGGACATGAGGTTTATAATGTGCTTGTGTTTTTTTAAAATCTGTTCGGATCCCTTCTGGTGTACTAGAGGTGTGGGGCTGATGGTTTGGAAACCGATATTCATCCCTGGACCGCTGGTGCCCCGGAAGTTTATTCATCACACTTAGCGCATTGAAAATCTACATGAATTCAAATTCATAGGTCTTCCTGGCTTTGTTGAACCTTTATTAACCCAGAGTACAGACATTTTAAGATGATCAAGTATAGGATTTGCTTCTGAAAAATGAAAAATGCTAATTACTGGGTTGTCTCTGCCAGTCAAGGTTCATGTGCTTAGGTAGTTGTTGACCAGCTTCCCCCACATATTAGCCACACCCAGGGCATTTCATGCACATAACCAAGTATACAATGTTATTTGATGTACATGTAAAACACCCAATAATTTTGTAGTCAACCCCACTGTGGTATATCTCAATTGAATCTCAAATGTCAACTTATGCATAGGATATGCATCCTTTGTTTTTGCATGGCGTTGATCAATTTTCTGTGCTGTTTGTGTGTAGCTTTCTTCTTACAATTTCTTTCAGGTTGGCTGGTTGTCAGAAAGCAAGCAGGGCCATCTCAGGGAAAACATTGCACAGTCGTACAGGGCTCCAACTCTCGATTGCATGTGACCACCAGTTGTGCTGGGTTTGGGCCTCTTTTGCTCTGTATTCTGGGAGATTGCTCCCAGGGGTCCATGCTGCTCTGTTAGTCTGGTTGTCCACAGTTCTGTGGTTGTATCCACGGTTTTTAAAGTTTGAACTTAAAGTATTTATGTTTATCCCGGTCCCTTTTATCTGAGCACATTCGATTGTATCGTAATGCTTGGCTGAATATTGTAGCATGCTTAGTTTGCACTGGGTGAAGGCTGTCCATCTTCAAATAGCTGGCTAGTTGGTTTGCAATATTCTGAGCTCTATAGCTGGACATCTTTTATAATGGTGGTGTCAAGGAAATGTACCTTTTAGGAGAGTATGAGAGTATGAGTGTGATGATTGTGTGGAAGTCACTAAATCCTCTGTGGAAACGTAGGTCATCCTGTTCCCCAGAAGTCCAATTCGGGAGGACCTAATCAATGTAGCACAGTTGTCTCAATTGTCTGAAGTCACTGGTGGTGAGGAAATCCATCTCCAATCATGCCAGGAATCCATTTGCATACTGAGGGGACACTCAAGATCCCATGGCCATCACCATCATTTGGAGAGAAGTGTCAGAACTGACTGTGAAATAGTTGTGAGTCAAGATAACGCATGTGCTCTTAGCTACAGCGCCAGCTAGCAGGGTTTGATCACCAAGAGCATTCTTACATGCCTGTGTGCCAGTGATATCGGGAATGTTTGTTTAGAGTGGCTCCACGTGCACAGCTGCTAGTAATGTCCCCTTTGGGAGGGGGGGTCTAAAGCATTCAGAACAATGACGTTGTGGATGTAGCCTCGGTACTCTCTTGCAAGTGGCTTTAAGATGTTCACATCTCAGTCAGAGATGTTCTTATTCACTGCGCTTGATCCAGAGATGATTGGAGAATTATTATTATTATTATTATTATTATTATTATTATTATTGGCCATCCAGGGTGGTGTCCTTTGTGTATCTTGGGGAGAATGTAGAAGTACCAGGTACTGCTTTATCTGGTACCAGGAGCAGAATTTGTCCTTGATGACAGTCGGATCTTCCATATTATAAAGACACTTCCAAATGGCATCTAAGAAGAAGTCAGGCAGAAAGTTTAGACCACAAAGGGTAATGGGTCCCAACGCGGGTGAGCCCTCCCTCCTAGCCTTCCGCAAAGCACTGAAAACCACCCTCTTCTCATAAGGTCCCTCGCAGCTGCATAATACCAACCATATGACCCACTGCCTAAATTGTATTGAACAACCGCATAAGCTGTAATGATAACCTTGCTTGTTCCTATCTGTATTATGCCTCTTACTGATACCATGCCTGTAACTAAGCTCATGCAAGTAACAGAGCCTCAATGCCCCTGGGCTGCTTGCGCGCTATACAAATTTAAATAAATAAATAAATAAATAAATATAATGTATTTGTGTTTATCATTTATTACAAACTATACACACCTCATTTAGAATTAATATAAAATACATTAAATGGTAAAAAATCAAATCTACTATCAATACAAATTCATTATAATAATGAGGCATAGCAATTATCAAAGCCTCCTGTCATTCACCCATTAGCCAACCCCAGAACACATCAATACGTTATTGATCTTCATTTTTAACAAAACGGTTAACAACGTGACATCTACAATCAACAAGATGTGGACATTCAATGAACACATGTTCCCAAGTTTCTAAAATTCCTTCACCTGTACAAAAATATAAAAAAACAGAGATGACTACCTATGCCTTCGTTGACCCCTCCAACGGCCAAAGTCAGTAAAATATGAAAACTTAATCGTAAGAATGGACTTGAAACATGTCCAGTGGGGAACCTTTTGATTTACAGCTGGCTTGAACCAAATGAAGGAAAACATGTTGCGTGTTGCTTATATAAACACTTCCTAGATGTTCCTCCTTTCTGGACTAGTTTCTTCTTCAAATTAGCAACTGGAGCTGTTATATGATCCTTTGAAACTTTTGTTAGATCAGAGTTCATCATGCTGAAAAACCCTTCACAATCGTCACAAAAACATCACAAACAGCCGCACAGATAAGGGGTGTATCAGCCACTTTTACTCCCTACAAAAAGGCACATACTCCCAAAAAAGAATTCAGGCAGTAAAAATACTCCCAATAAAAAATAGAAAACGGACACAAAGGAGCCTATTCCCTTGCCTTCACCCACAGAGCTCCTGGGATATATTGGTCGATTAGAGGACATAGATGAAACGCTTTATTATTATTACTGCCTGATCTGAGGAGGTGAACATGTATCTTTTAATGTGTGTGATAACTGGGTGCAAATAACTATTTATTACAAACACATTTCTATTTTACAGTAAAATATGTTTTTACTTGCATATGAAAATGCTCCCATTTGGGAATGGGACTATTTTACTCCCTAAAAAATCATTTTACTCCCAACTTTAAAAAATAGGGAGTAAAATACCTCCACCTTAATATTGTATCTGGAACACTGATCACAACCCTTAGTTCATTAAAATGAAATCCTATAGGTAGCTTCGAAGCATGGAAACTGCATAGCAGGAAGGCGGCCTGGGTTAGTGAGGATATCTTGTACAGGCGCATATTGGGGTACATCTAATGCATGCCTCCAGATACAGCCTTCTACATGTTAACCCTTCATTTGTTTGTTTGTGAACATATTTCAACTCCCTAAAGAATAATCAGAATTATCTTTTCCTTGTAATAAATAATGTCTATAATCCATGAAAAGGCACCGTGTCCGTTATTACATTTCCTAATTTGTATTATTAAGGCCAGATTTGGGTTTTTGTCTGTTGTTTCTCAATAAAGGCTGACACAAATGCCAAATGAAGACTTTTTTTGTTTTGTTTTGGGCTTCCTAAATTGCATAATGTGTGTGTTATTATGTTTAAGGCGAACACAAGCCTATAAAGCATTTAGGGCCAGATTCTCAAAACCCTTTGGGGCGCAAGTGACACGAGCGCATCTCCCCACTTGCGCCAATAAAAGTAGCAGCCCAGTTAACTAAGGGCATTAGAATGAGCGCATCTTAGATGCGTTCATTTAGATACCCGTTTTTCCCCTTTGCTATTCCGAATTCACTAACAGGATGCACTTTTAAATGCCCTGAAATGAGGGTCACCCCCTTGCGCCTTTTGAAACGGGCACAAGGAGAGGCTCATATCATGACAGGGTAATTTCTAACCCTGTCATGATTTATTTATTTTTTACTTGCATTTCCAGTCCCCAAAGAGGGATTTTCTCAGTCATTTCATTGAGACTGGACTTTCAACGGCCTGCCACAGCGCAATGTGCTGAGCCTGCAATACATTAGTGTCAGGAGCACGCTTCGGATACTAATATATGCAAGGGGGCTGGACAGCGCTTCTTTGCGATATTGTCAAGCCTCTGCTGAAATGCTCGGGTCACCTTTCAGAATAGCATGTCCTGAGCATTTCAGCAATGAGCCATTCTCTGCACGCGTTCTTTGACTTGTGTGCAAGCCATCTGGAGTCCAATAGAAAATCACCAGGTCATCTGCATACGCTACCCATAATATTATAGTAGAGTCTAATTTAATTGGACTGTTCAAAGCAAGGTCTAGTGCCTCACCAGGTTCAGACATGTATGAATTAAAACGAAAGAGAGCAAGAATGCAGCCCTGTTTTGCTCCTTTATTTATCCAGGTTGTGCGAGAAAAGGATCCTGTATTGTCTAGTTGTGTTCTACGTCTCCCTTATGTGTGGAACAAAATAATGACATTTAATAAACCCAGAGGACTGCCAAGGTGTTTCATGTACAAGATCAATTCACAGAATCAAAAGCAACCGTGTCATCAACAAAGGCAAGATAAATTGCTTTACCCAGGATAAAGGAATTGCAGGATTTAAGCAGACTAACAATACAATCATTTATAAGGGTACCCTGTCCCTCCCTGGATCCAGTCTGAAAAACAGATAAAACATTATTTTGTGCACATAACTCCATTTCTTTCAAAAACAAGATTATCGCTTGCTCAATTTTTGAAAACAGTAATTGTCTGTGCCTGAGATTAGGTAACAGGTAACACATAAGTCTGCTTAACATTTTGATTAAATAGGCCATATAAAATATCTGCCACCAATGGGGTGATACCAATACCACAGTATTGGCCAAACCATCTGACCCTGGTGCCGTGGTATTTTTAAAGCCTTTGAATTATTTCTAAGATATCCTCAGTAAATCTACTTTCCCATCTGAGAGATGACGCATTATTCTGATTATAGGCCATATTAGAATTGAAATCTCTCTTTGAAATGCCAAAGCCAAGACTCCACACCGATTGGATTTAATGGGTCTCTAGACAAGAGATTGCTGTCCTTCAGAAGGGCCCACGTGTTTCAGAATCATTCTTCGCTGCAACATTCAACATTTTCTGAAATTTGGAAGCTAATATATTTTTTATGAGCCTTCGTACAGTTTTTAATAATGCTGTAAAAAAAATGTTTTACACTTAGTGCAATCTTCCCAACGCATACTAGAATTTTACATTTGGAGCGCATCTGCCTTTCTAATGCTGGGAGACCAGAACATTAAGGATGCTGATTTTCTTACACCTGGGGCAATCCAGGGTTAATAGAGTTGAAGGAATCCAGCCAGTCTTCCATAGGATTTGAAATGAAGGCAGCAGATAACCAGATCCATTTTATCTTATCCCTTAATCCGACAAAGGGGCTGATTCATGGAATTATTTGCGCCGAAAAACGGGGATTTGTGCGCCATTCTGCCCGCAAATCCCTGTTTAACAAATGGGGATTTGTGGGCAGAATGGCGCACAAATCCCCGTTTTTCGACGCAAATAATTCCATAAATCAGCCCCAAAGTTGGGTCCAAGCCACTTTGAAAGTGTGTTAACCTTGCTACGAGACTTGGATATATATACGATTCTTGATTTTCACAGCACGATAAACAGAATTTAGGTTAAACAAACACTTAAAAAGGCATGCTCACTAAGATTTGAATCTCAAATATGCATTTGCCAAGTCTAAGGTACAGGCATGAAGATGTAGTCTAAAATTAACTTTCTCTTGCCATTGTACTAGGTATCGCCAGTGGGGATATCTCCTGATACTCGGCCATTAATCATTATCATCCCCCAGATAGCTAAAACCTCACCCACATCGTTACTTGTAAATTCACTTTCTTCTGGTTCTTCTTTACAGACTGTTCGGAGAAATGAATAATTATGGTCGTTGACAATAATGCTCAAAGCGCTCACATAGGCAGTTTACAGAAGCACATGCTTACAAGACACAGGCATCCTTCTCCACCAATCACAAACCAAGCATGCACAGAGGCTAGAAAGGGAAGTGGTCCTGAGCTTTCTGAATTGACCAGACGTTCAGCTTCAGTGGACCTGTCGCTGAGCTTGGGTCAGCCAGAGATAAGTAGGGGATGGTAAAGGTGGTACAGTGCCCGGTAGGGTAGGGTGTTACAGTAGGACTCTGGCTCTGGGACATGTGAATGTTAAATTATCTGAGAAGAGTTTTAGCGCTCCAGGCTCTTAAGACCTCTCGGCAGGGTCTGGATTTTTATCTCAGAACCTTGGCACTCATAGATGGTGCCAGTTGCAGTAAATGCACACATGTTAGTGGAGGTCAGTTCTGGCATATCAAGCGCTTGCAATGAGCAGGAAGTCCTCTAGGTGTCTTTGCACATGATGGATTCTCAAAGAAAAATAACAATAATATGTTTTCCTATAGATCCGCAGGTTAGATTCCGTCTACTTCTAAGTGCTTCAGCAATGGATGCGGTTCTTGTCCAATTGAATGATACTGAATTAATCAGCCTCTGAGGAAAGAGGAGGTGAGTCCTCTCCGCCAGGACTGAAACACGTGACTTCCATGTTACACTCAGACATCAAAGACCAGTCTTTAACTCTGAGCTATATTACCGGTTTACTCAATCACTCTTGCAGGGTGGAATTCACAACTGCCGTTCATCGAGGATAGTGGGCTTAGTGGACCTCATTACGAGTCAGCAGGTCCGGAAAGAACGGTGGTGGTAAATCCGCCACCACTGTTCTTTCCGGACCGGCTGATCTCGAGTTCTGCAGGCAGGAGGTGTCACTCCCGCCAGGTCTGACCTGGCGGGTTTAACACCACCCGCCTGCAGGCAGACGTGGAAACACTGGCACCATTACAGCATGGTGCAGGGGTTTCCACTTCCCCATGGGAATGGGGACTTGCAGAATTCCGCCTCCGGAATTCCCGGGTCACCGGGGTTGTAATGCCCCGGTAATTCCGGGAATCACGGAGGCGGAATGGTAATACGAGTCCGGTGGTAACATGCCGGTTTTTCCTGCTCGGTTACCGCCAGACTCGTAATGAGGCCCAGTGTCTTTAGAGCACATTTTCAAACACTATTGGGAAAAACACTAGCTTTTTAAATGACACATTTTACAAAGCCAACAAGGAGGTTTTGTAATAGGGTAAGGATTAATGCTAGGGGTAGGCATACAGGGAAATTTACAAAGACAACAAGGAGATTTTGGAATAGGGTAAGGGTTAATTTTAGTGGTAAGCATATAGGGAAATTTAAAAAGACAACAGGGAGATTTGGGAGTAATGTAAGGGCTAGTTTTAGGGATAGGCATACAGAGAAATGGGTTGAAAGTGGAATTAAATTTAAATGGGGGCTGAGAGGCAGGGGGAAGCAAGGGTTATGAGAAAAGGGAGGGCGGTGGACATCCCACTATAGAAGAAGGGAGGTGTTTTGAGAAAGGAGTCACAAAAATGCATTTTTGAATCATGTCGTCATGAAAGTAAATTTGTTCTAGATAGCCGGTCCAGTGGCACAGCGAGTAGAGCGCTCGCTTTGACATTGGTGCAGAGCTTGCTAACATCGGTGCAGAGCGAATCCCGGCAGGGCCAAATTCAGCCTTTCATCCTTCCAAGGTCGATAAATGAGCACCACACACTGTGGGTAATAATAAGCAGCGCTCAGATACCTGAGGTTTTGTAGCGCTATATAAATGCCAAATTATTGTTATTTTATTATTATTCTGACCCCTCATCTGCGGGGGGACCGGCAGATGGGCATGTCATTTCGGAAGCAGTCTTGTTTACTAAGGTAAGTCCATGGAGCAGCACATGTAGCTGTGGGAACTCTGACAGGGATCCACCCAACGGAAGGGAAGCAGCTTATCGAGCCTGGAGGTGCACCTATGCCAAATGCCCTCTCAGCCAACTATGTACATTGTTAGATTGTTGTGCCTTTAATTCATCGATCTATCTATCTATCTATCTATCTATCTATCTATCTATCTATCTATCTATCTATCTATCTATCTATCTATCTATCTATCTATCTATCTATCCATCCATCTATATTTCTCATTTCTGGTCCTGCTAGTGGCAGTGAGCAAAGGCTTCTGGGATCTTGAGCCTCTGACTAGATGGGACAACCATTACTGGCCCACTCAAGGCTGTGTGTGCCCTGTCAGGGATCTGTGGCCACCCCTCCTTGAGACGCTGAGGTGCTGATTACACCAGGCTCCTGTTACGGCACACACGTTTGGGGGACAGCTGAGTGGCTTCCCTGCTTCACCAGTCTCTTGGTGCCTCAGGATTCATTTCATGCTTCGTCTAAATAAGTATCAGAACCCCCTCACTTGTAAGTCATATAGTGGGTCCACAAGAATTAAGAGCATGTGTTCTTTTCACTAAATGTTATGTGTTGAATTACTGTATTTGTTTCAATTTGTTTACACCACAATGTACTTACCTTTAGTTTCCGCCTCGTTGACTCGTACACTGTAGAAACTATTGTTTTCATTAATGTATCTATAATATTGGTAACCACCTGTCTACCGCATGGTATTTATATATAATATTGTTGCACACAGGCACAATGAATACATGGATATACTTTTTTACAATATGTATTGGTGAATAGTAACCTGTTTTTCCCCAAAAAACATATATTTTCTTTAATTTAAAGTTTTTTTTGTGCATTAAAAACTTGAAATTATGCTTTTGTAATATGCAAGCATATGTTGGGAACCCACCTGTGTATTTTGTCACCAGCCCCTCGCAAAGCCTGGCTAGTGTTGTTCTTTCTCCCCCTATCATGTGTGTGTGACCGCGGAATGCCTGAGGACAGGAAAGGATTAGGGGAGAGTGAGAACCCTGTGGTGGGACCTGCTGGAGGAACGGAACTGGCTGGCCCACAGCTTGGCTGGGGGAACTGGTGTCTACCCAGTGCATAATCATATATTGGGGTGGAGAAGGCAGTCTGTGCTAACCTTCTGCCAAAAAGCCATGGAACTTACCTAAGTGCTGAGGGCCAAACACCTCCTGTGAGTTTTTGCTTGGGTTCCGATACATAGGTCAGACCGCCATTACCCCCATCCTGGCCATCCTATCCTGAGCTGGGGCTTAAGCTATGCTCCTTTGCCCACAGCCATGGTGTCTATTCTGAGACTCCCTGTCACTCCTCTGCCCTACCTGGGCAGTGGTTAATTTTGATTCATTTTATTTTAATAGAGTAGACAGAGCAGAATACATCTGCTCCTGCTTGGCCTCTATTGAGGACAGTCTATCTGCATGCCCCTCTTGATGGTTAGGTTTTCCCAGGCACGCCTGGCAGAAGGGTGGGTAATTTCCTGCGAATGATAGCTGCACCCCCGTTTCACATACTGTCCCATAGGATGCAACGATTCTGTGTCCGGGACACTTCCCCGTGGTAGTAATCTGTAGGAGGTTAAATAACAGATGCTACTATTATCCCAGGAAATGGCACTCATTTATACTGAATAGTGATTAAAGATAGGAACACATAGAGGTTGCACAAAGATCTCTGGAAATGTGCAAATATGTGTACCTGGCCCAATGGGTTCACTTCTGCTTCACAACAATAATCTACATGCAAACGACCGGCTTAATGTTAGAATTCTAAAGTTTCCCAAAGCTACACATGTAGACAAGTCACTGCCCACTTTTCCCACGTAGCATCACTATTTCATTCACACTGTTGTTGCTAATAAAATATAGGGAGACCAAGTTCTAAAATAATTTTCCTTATATTCTGACAATTTTAGTAGATGGAATGTTGCACTCCTGTTATATCAAAAATTAAGGTAGACAGACTCTGACCGTTCAAAGATCCAATCAATATTTAGAAAAATACAATTATTCTTTAATATCATTAGACACAGTAAAAACACAATAGAAAAACAGTTGTGAGTACAGTTCATAAAACTATATAAAAAAAGACTATTATCCCAGTAGTGTGACCAATGGATCCTATATGATAATCTCTTTACAATAGAGTATGTTAGTTGAGGGATCAAAATCTATTTTTAATTCCGTTCTAGATCATATGCCTATAGCGTATGCCCTTCCTATACAATTACAAAGGGTACGTTCTCAACATGTTTCTGTTCAAACTCTATTAATAGCGAACATTCATCAGGATATGTGAATGTTGTAGTCACTTCTATATTGCAGGGTTACATTAGATCCTCCCCATTTTAATCTATGGTACGGCTGGTATTCTTAGAGCTGAGTTGGTCTGTGGGGCAGTCTCTATGCTTTGGTATTGACTTCTAGATAGTCGATTTCTCCATATGCATCTGTATATGCAGGTTATCTGCAGCCAGGTTTTAGACTTTTCTGTTTGATGTTTTATATTTCTTAAGTATCAATGGGCCATAAGTGCGCTGAACCTCTGCGTGAAGGGGGTATCTTATGTCTGTATATACCCCAAAGATGCCTTGATTTTCAGCAGTAATGCTGTCAGGATCCATCAGATACACATCCCATAGTTTGCAGTTCAAGGCATTCGTTTTGCCGTCTTCTTGCTGGTATTTTCAGTGTTCCATCCAGGTGCAGGTTAGTTATCGAAGCTGAGATATCTCCGGCCGCCTATCCGTCCCAGGCAACACATAATACACAACAGCACATCGTGAATGCTGGACTGCGTCTACCAGGATACAACATGATATGACCCTAAAATCCCGGAACGGGTATGTATTTAACACTTGAAATTTGACAAATTGAGATCTTCATAAACCGCTTTATGGTTCTTCATATGTTCAAGGCTTGAACACATCCAGAACTGCCTGTGTGATAAACCCACCTGATTGTAGGTGCTGTTTAATCTGCACATCATTTGCACATGAAACACTCTTCATTGACGGCGCAGAGAGGGTCACTTCCAGGATGTTCATGGTCTCTGCTGCAGCCATTGACTTGTGCGATGCTAAACAACAGGATTAGCTGCCCAGGAGGCCTGCAGGAGAAGCGACCACGGCCAGGCTCCTTCCTACCAGCCTCAGGGCCATCCTAATGGCACTCACTGGGGCAGTAGCTGGGCATAAAATCCCAGGGAATGGCACTAAATGTCCCATTGCCCTCCTGTGTGGAGGCAAGGGGAAACCCCACGGTCGTCTCCTGTGCCCATTGCGGCTGCATTAACAAGGAGCTCACCCTCTCACCCGGAAGTATATCTTGGTGCCCCTGTGGAGAAATAAGCTCCTTGGGAGTCTGGGGGAGAAGAAGAGGGGGTGGAAGGGATCTCTGCATGTACTGTTTGCTGTAGTGGCTTTCACAACCACCAGATTACAGAAACTTTGCACCAGTGCAAAAGCAATGTTGCATGGTATTAGCGCTAGTGCAAAAAACATTGGGGGGCATATTAGAAAACCTTCACACCTTAACAAGTGTAATTGTGCATTGCATAAGCACTAAGGCATACATTGCCCTATTGCAAAACACACTTTCAGCTGATTTTTTAAAAAGGGCAAACTTTGCCCTGGTGCAATGATGCACTGGCAATTTGTGTCCTAGTGCTTATACCATGACAAACTGCACTTGCCATGGTGCAAAGGTTTTCTAATATGGCCCCAATGTTTTTTGCACTAGGGCAAACGTTGCACTGGTGCCAATACAGTGCAATGTTGCACTTGCACCGTTGCAACGTTTCTGTAATCTGGCCTCACATAGTGCAATTGGAAAATCACACAACTGTCTTGCTAAATGGTTTTTGCAATAATCGTGTGTTGTAAATATAGAGTCCATACATATAGCACCCCTCCCTGCTTTATGGCACGCCCTGAAATTCCCTCTGCCCTGGGGTTAAGGTGTTCCCTAGAAGACTGACCTTCTTAAACCCCAAAAAGAGACCCGCAGAACCGATCCCTCAGGATAACACCTCCCCCTTCCCCCACCCGCCACAGCCCTCTCCCTTTGGTCTCCTATACAGACAGGTGCACCCGTGTTCAGTTGGCAATATTCAGCACCCTCTTGGTTAATGGAACAGAGACGGGTTACATGTAACATCAAAGCACTCACTGTAGGGATGGCGGTGCAGGTTTGTGCATCCCTGGGGTTATCTGTATGGCTCTGCATCAATAATGCACAGCCCGCCACCAAGCGCTGATATATGTACCTTCAAGACAGTTCACCATCCCACACAGTGAGATAGAAAGGTACAGGGACTCAGGCTGAGCAAGCGAAGCTGCTAAGAATGCCATCAATTATTCAGGGGGACCGCTAAGCAGTGCCCAGCGCTTCTTCCAAAACCAGTCCAAAAACCTAAGATAGTTCTAGGGGACGCGTAAGGGCCATGCTGGAGACTAGGGGTGCAGAGGGTCCCTCCTGGAGAAGCAGGAAGGAAGGGTGAGCTGTGGGTGTGGAGAGAGGCTGCCCTCTATGGAAGAAGGTGTGCACGCCCAGGAAGGGATGAGAGGGCTGAGGCCCATGGCAAGGAAGTGGGTGCAAACCTCGATAAAGGAGGCAGGGAACATACAGGGGGATGAAAGATTTGGGGTATAAACCTGGGACTGAAGTGTGTGCATACCCCGTGGTGGAAGGGGGTACAGACCTTGAGTATCTGGATCAGGCCTAAGCTCTGTTTCCCACTAGAATGATGCTGCTTTGCCGAAGATTTCTTCATTGTTGTCAGATAAGGTTGATGAAATGCTGGTCCTTTTGTCTGGTGCATGCCTTCTTTTTCAATGATCCTGCTTGATCTGAGATCTGTCCAGTATGGTTGATGAAATGCTGGTCCTTTTGTCTGGTGCATGCCTTCTTTTTCAATGATCCTGCTTGATCTGAGATCTGTCCAGTAGGGTTGATGAAATGCTGGTCCTTTTGTCTGGTGCATGCCTTATTTTTCTCTGATTCTGCTTGATCTGTGATCTGTCCAGTATGGTTGATGAAATGCCGGTCCTTTTGTCTGGCGCATGCCTTATTTTTCTATGATTCTGCTTGATCTGGGATCTGTCCAGTATGGTTGATGAAATGCCGGACCTTTTTTCTGGTGCATGCCTTATTTTTCGATGATTCTGCTTGATCGGAGAACTGTCCAGTTTAGACCTGCAATTCAAACGTGTAGAGAGAAATTTAGAAAAATGTAAAAGAATTATTTAAACCCAGAAATGTATTGTTTACTTCTCGTGTTTTGAGGGACAGTGAAAATGAGAATGAGTTACGCTGTCTGGCTCTCGTCCAGAGAGCGTAACTTCCCTCTTATCAAATCTCTGCAGTGGGCAAGCGGTGGTGATTATAATAAGGTAAGGTAAAGTGGTCTTGTGTAGCGCCCGTCTGACAATAATGTTGGCCTTGTGGCACGTGGCATGCAGGCACTTTTAGTGGGATAGTGGGAAAGGCAGGTGCAGAAAAGCTATGGCGTTGATGAGTGCAGGTCCAAAGCACCCATTACCCGTGCGCTGATGTGGGTTCTACTGCGTTCGGTTCGATGGTCGATACGCTGGACGTGTCCGCTGCGAGGGTGGTCCCAACGTTTACGAGAGCAGTGGATGTGCTGGAGTGCGGCAGCGTGTTGATGGGAAAATTACAGACTAGAGGTCTGAGTTTAGTCTACTAGACCTTATATGGCTTATGGTGGGAAGTGAATGCAGTGTAAGGTTGAAAGCTTTTTGCAGTGAGAAATTAGTGATGGACGAGTAAAACTAGGAAAGAGGATAGTGCTCTGAGACGCCTTCCAGTGTGATGGTGGCATCCTTGCTTATCTTCAGAGATTGTAGTCTGATGTAGAGTGACCTGGGAGAGGAGATGGCCATCTGGGTACATTGTCCCCGATTGGATTGGTTTTCCATCAGACTTGCCTCTTTTGCAGAGGGATGGTAGTTTCGCTGTCTAAGCGACTTTTGTTATCGAACAGATAACAAAGAATTACATTTTAGACGAACCCAAAACATAGAGAATTGTTTTTTTTTTTAGAAGACTAATTAAATGTGGTTGGGAATGGGAATAGTAGTTTTACGGGTGGTGAAAAAGTATTTCTTTTAAAAAAAGGGGGGTGTTGGAGTGGAATACCCCCCAAAAACAATGAAAAACAAAATTTGTTATTTTTTTTAATAGATTTCTTTGTTCGTTCAAAATTGATTCTTTGGTTTCTCTTTCGATAAAATAACATGTAATCCATTTCTCTTTGTTAACTGAGACATAAAGGATGCCAGTTTCTCATCTTGGACTGCTCTAGTTTTACTGTTTTATATCCAACTCGCTTAGTTGAAGAGCCATGTTTTAAGTCGTTTTCTGAGCTTCCGGTTGTTCAGTTTCATGCGAAAATGTTTCAGGAGGGAGTTCCAAAGTTTGGTAGTGTGAGGACATGACTACTGCCCTTCAGGAGTATAGGGAGGAGCAGTGGCTAAAAAGCCTACACAGGCCCACAACACTATTAAACCAGTGGTGATCCCAACCATAAAGGTGACACGCACAGCCTGAAATGTACACCTCCTTTGCCTTGTGTGGTAACGCAGGCTGAAGGCAATCTATATCTTCAGGGGGGCTGGGGGATGAAAGCTGTTCACAGTAGAAATACAAATAGCAATAGTACAAAGAATCCAAAATAAACAAATGCTCCAAGGTTCTATGAAGTTATAGACTACTAACTTTCAATACAAATGTAAATAACTAACTAAAAGCACAAGCCAAACCCCACCCCTGTAAAGAAAACAGAAAATCCAAATTGTTGTAGAATAGCACTCTATGTAGATTAGCTAGGATGTTCATGCAATCCATTGGCACAATATCAATGTTTAAGAAAATGTCTTGTAAGAAAAAGGCAGAGGATGGGGGCTTAAAATTCCCTATACTCCCAAAAATGAGACAAAGGGACAGGGCCTCGTGACAGTACCTCATAGCCTTAGCTTTGGTGATCTGCATCGTTGGAGTTTCATACGCTTTCCTGCTATCAAGTCGGTGGCAAGAAGGGTAGAGTTGTGTTGATCCAGTGGCGAGTCAGCATTGACTGGGTTCTGAATGGATCGAGTTGGTGCTTGAGACAATGTGGGTCGATGGGTTCCAACAGTTTTAGAATTGGTAGTCGAGTTGGGTCAAAATGATGCTTCCAATGGATCGAGTCGGCACGTGATGCTAGGGTTTCCAGCAGGACAAGTCAGCCATTGATTGTGATCGAGACACACATCTGTTGGAATGATAAACTCCTTGGTATCCGGCGAGTTGAATGCCTCCACAGTGGTGAACTGGTGCTAGAGTCGAAACGGTGTTGATCTTCACTGGCGCGAGACAGCATTGAGACGACTCAAAGATGCAGTTAAGTAGCTCAAAGTTTGTGGAGTGCCAACAGTAGCACCGTGGCTCCGATGTCGGCTCAAAGTACACCAAAAACAGTTGAAGTGGCTTGAGGACGGCTCAAGGGGGTGAAACAGGATTCCATCTGCTCTTGGGCCTCTGGTGTGCTGGGAGTTCCAATCCAGGGGCATCCAGGACAAGGTGAGTCCTTCTGACAGGGTCCTGGTTCCAGTGCAGCCAGAGTGAGGCCTTAGCCCAACATTGTTCCCAGGGGGTGGTTAAGAGACAGAACCTTCCTGTGCCTTGGATGTCTTCTGCCTTCACATCCCTGGCATGGGACTTTGGATGAGACTGCCCTCTCAGCATAGGTCCAAAAGTATATTCTGCTTGGTCTCCTTAGAGTCCCGGAATGCATCAAAGAATGAGGGAACATCACTCTTCGTTTATAGGCAAAATTCCACAAAGGATTGGTATAAAGCATGCCTGCAGTAAGGGGTTAAATTCGTGTTGCTGAATAAGTGCCATTTGCCATTTTGACATCACACCCATAGTGCGTTGCTTGCAGGAAACAGAAGTGGCAGGAAAAGGAAGAGAATCCCAAAAGAAAGCAATGTTGGTGGTACACTTCTCCTGACCCACCTTCCCTCTCCAGTTACTTTAACTCGGATTCCTTCCATGCCTGCTGGCTTCAAAGGCATTCCGGTAATCAACACCCTAGTGTGAGGCTGGCTTTCTTATGTCAGTGTTGCCTCTGAAGCACAGTTACCAGTGCAACTCCTCAGGGAAGTTTCTGTGCCCCGAGTGCAGATGTACCATTTCCTCCTGCTAGAGAATGAAGAGAGGCAACATCCAGGCTGTTGTTCCACATAGCATCTATGGGAAAAGTGAGCCTAGACAGCGATCTACATCCATCCCATCATGGCAAAGCCCTGACCACATAGCTGACACTGGTGTGATATCAAATTGATGTGGCTTTACACTTGTGTAACATTAGCAGTCACCATGCCACAACCCTGGTATTGCTTATATTTAAATATGCACCTCCAACCAGACTGTCTAAGGCCTACAATTATCAAAATCTAGGTCATAGGTGCAGATAGCTGAAATATTACCTATGGCTGCAGGGACTTTGTGTCCCAGAAGCTGTCATGGATGCACAGGTGACCTTTTAACCTTCTCAGGGCCACTGCAGAGCTGACTCTGTAGATGCCTGTAGATTGGTTACAGAAAGGCACCTGTGTGCACGTTGGTATGGAGCATTTTGAAAAGGCTGTCTGATTAGCAGATCACCCTTTCAGGAACAGAATTGCCTGCAAAAACTCTCTGAGTAACCTACCCTCACAAGATTGCATTCTATCAATGGAACCCATTATGCAAAATGAGGCTCCTCCTTGTTTCTTGTCATTGACGTCAGGGATAAGGACTACAGTTGTGTTACTCAACCTGTGTGTCCTGGAGTGCGTGTAGAGCTGGAAGGTCCTTGTGAAACAGACTCTGCCCTTTTCATAGTAAGTGTGGTGGGTAGTAGAGTACGTTTTGAAATGTATTATTTTCTTGACTGTGAGTCAGTGAAGCATGCAGAGTGCCTGGTTAATGTGTTTAAACCTTTTTTTCTGGAGGAGCAGTCTGGGCGCCACGTTTCTGCTCTTTGTAATTTTTATATAAGATATTCTGAGAGTCCGAGATAAAGGCTGTTTGAATAATCCAGTTTTCTTAGGACTAGTGATATCACGGGACTGGTCCTGTGAGCAGAGAAGGACAGGTAGGTTATGATGCATCATATAGTGCAGAGTTGAACAACACAGCTTTTGATGATGGCTCTCCCTTATAGTTGTAGTATACGGCTACTTTTCCTCCTTACAGTGATGATGGTGCCGGGCAAAGGCCCAACTCGTCAGGCCAGGTGACCCAGAAGCTGCTAGATGAGATTGCACTGCAAATAATGAGTTCAGTTTCTGTAGGGTTGGCCTTTAGTCTGTTTGCCATTTCTATGTGTCCACGTGTGCTGGGCATATTTTTAGGTCTGCGTTCATTGACGGTTGCTTTCGAGGTTTTTAGATTGCTTCCCTGACATCTGGGTAGTTGTATCAGGTAAGACTGATTGAAGGGGTCTAGGAGGGCTATCATCTACAAGTTGAAAATGAGAGGTGCCAGCCTAAATTCTTGGCTACTCCACAGGTCATGCGGCAATGTTGGGGTCTGAAGATAATGGTGGTTTCAGTTCTGTCGATAAGGAAAGAGGTGACCCAGCATAGGGCCTCCCTATTATTCCAATGTCATCCATTCCTTCTAGAAGAATCTCAAGGCTGATGGTATCAAAAGCTGCTGGAAAATCCAGCGGGAGGAGCGCACTGTAAGAATTACCATCCACATTGTTCTTTAGCGTGCCCTTGATTGAGCACAGGGTTGATTTTGTGCCCCTCATTAGCCCACAGCTGTGAGCCGACCCGTGAAGAAAGCTGTTTTGATGAAATCCCAAAGTTGACAGAATATTAATGTTTCCAGAAGCGCCATGTTGCATTCTGCTTGACTCTCGCCGGGTACTAATATAACTTATGAGGGCAAGGGTCTTGGAGGTCCTACAGGGTTTCAAGAGTCAATGGTAGCGAGGAGGCCCTGAAGGGGGAAGAGGCAGAAGTTTAGCAGCTGTGTGGTTGGGCCTGAAGGTGATGTGTCCTTTGGTCGGGTAAGGAGGCGGCCACCCTTCATTGGACAGTTGTTCCTTGATGTGCTGTATCTTATTGCTTAAGCATGCCCCAATCGGATAGCAAAGCTCTTGAGACGGATATTGGAGTTGTTGCAGGCACCCGGGGCTTTAAACTCTTGAATAATATTGAACATTTCCTGTGAGCTGTTTTGTGTTGATTGCATACGTTGGGATTAGTGCAATTTCCCAGCTTTGATCATTTCTGAGCTCTAGAAATGTAGCTGTTAATGGTAGGCCAGTCTGTCTGGTTGCAAGTTGTGTTTCCCTTCAGATTTTCTCCAGTTTTCAATTATCCTTTTTCATGCAGTTTAATTTCGGTGTGTACTGTTTCATGCATTTTTTATTTTTGTGAGTTTTTGAAAGAATTATTCAAAGCGATGCCATCTAAGGTCAAGTTAATGCAGATATTCAGGTTGTGGAATTGTTCATTAAGTGTTGTTACTTATGTAACATATCACAGAGGTCTTTTAACACAGTTGTGTTAAGGAATAGAGTAATTGCATTGGATTAGCCCAACCCTATGTGAAAAAGACCTCACTGCGGGACTGGTAGGGTTTGCTTAAAATGTTTGCATGTATGTGCCATCAGCTGAATTAAGTATGATTGTGACCTAAATACATATTGCACTGTGATGGAGGTTGCCCCAATTACAGCCACTGTCGAGGAATTCCAAATTTCACAAACATTCCTTTGGTTCTGCAACTATGGGTTCCAGGTTAAAATGTCTCATTTAAAAATCTGTGGACGGATGAGAGATTTCCGGTTCAAGAGACGCTGAGCTCATTGGGCGGCTTCTCATTTTGATATGCCCTTTTGCTCTCTGCACATGTCGGGCTCTTGAATGGAAACTGGCAAGTCTATTCCCTGTCCACCCTCCTTCAATGCGATGGAGGCCATCTTCTTCGGCTGTCGGTCTCCCAACTCCCTGATTTAGACATGCTGCTCTGCTTGTGGCCTTTGGACCAGCCTTTGTTGCCTGCCTACTTGAGCTCTATCAGTCCTTCCTGTCAACGGATGTTGCCATGCTTACAAGTGACTCGCTGCTCCTGAGAAGTTTACCTACCTGTTCTGAAAACAAAGCCCTCTTGTGTGGCACTACCTTGAAGTGCCATCCTCTGGTAACCCCGGGGGGTAATGAGACTATGAACAGGATGGCACCTGAGCTACAAGGAATCCCCCGTTACATGTTGTTGGAGACCAGGTGTGCCTGTGTGCCATTCTGACAGTGCACTTAAGCACGGTTGTGCACGACCCAGCCAGGTTGGATGCTATCTGTGCTGGGTAGAAACCCTTCTCCATAAACGCTGTCCAGCAGGTGACCATTTGGCTTGCCGCCGTGCTCTACACATGACTGTGAAGCTTTCTCATGCTATTTCTTCCTTTTTAGTTTTGACTATTAGGTGGTGCTTGGCGTCACCTATAGGCCAAAACCTTTGCATTGGAGGGCAGCCAGGAGTGATATGACATGTGAGGAGGGAGACACAGCCTGTGGTTGTTTTTTATTTACCCAACCTTTCAGATCCCATGGCCATGCTAATCCCAATGGCCATTCCCACCTGTTGTTTGTAGAAACCCCAGGCCACCCTAGTCACTCAAGCACGCACCTGTACATAAGAATACTCAGACACATCTTGCTGGTCCGGGGTCCCGGCGGCAAGTGGGGCGCATGGACTCACATTTATTAACCGCGCATGCGTGGCTCATAACGAGGCTTGCACATGCGCGTTACACAGCGTATTGCGCTGTAACATTCCTCCTTTTCTTTAAAGAACAAAACATAACAATCAACATGATTATAACATGGCCCAACAGGGACTGACACGTGGTACAATACATACTTGCGAAGCCACCGACCCAACGTGGGTCATGATGTTCGTACTCGAGGACTCAGGGGTCTGTGTCCATTATAAAGTCTTGGAACCGTGCTGGCGACCTGCGCCCTTCCCTGCTCGAGTACCTTCGACAGGCTCCTTGGCTCAGATGTGGAGAGTCCATGGGGGATGGGTCCCCGCCACTTTCACTGTCACCAGCTGCTGACCTGGCCTCCGAGTTCCTGGGCTCATTGTCCGGTTGATCCCCTTCAGCCGAGCAGTTCTCAATTTTCTTGAAGTATGAGACGTTCCGTGTCACTGTCCCTCTTTCATCAGCTGCAGTCACCATGGATCCCTTGACGTGCGTCACCCCCATGGGCTTTGGTTCATATGTGAGGGACAGTTTGCCCTTGGGGTGACGATTGCACACCAGCACAGTATCCCCTTCTGAGATAGTGGGATGTCGGAGATTCCTCCGGACATTCTCCCGCTCATTTTGTATTTGTTGCTCCTCTCGGACTCTTTCATTGTCTATGTTTCCTGGCTCTCTCCCCTCAACTTCTGGAATGAGGCCTCTGGGGCAACGCTTGAAAAGGGCTTCTACAGGTGCCACTCCTGTGGATTGATGCAGAGTCGCTCTGTATTCTCGGAGGAACTGAAACAGGTTTCTTTGTAACTCTCCCCTTTGTAACTCTCCCCCTTCATTTAGCGATATCCTGAACACCTTATTCAAGGTTTGCATAAATCTTTCGGCCTCGCCATTTGCTCTGAGCAAGAGAGGAATCCCCTTGCGATATTTTATCCTACATTCCACCATGAATCTTACGAACTGCTGTCCTTGAAAAGGAGGTCCATTATCTGAACAGAATTCAACGGGGAATCCATGGGTGGCGAAAATTCTCTCCAAGGCTTGGATAGTGTGGTCACTTGCTGTAGACTCCACAATTTCTATTTCAGGATACCGTGACCACAGATCAATCACTGCCAAAAAGTATGTGCCCTCCCTGTGGATCAAAAATCCCCATGGTTGCTCACTCCTATCCATGGATTGGATGTGGGGTTCTCTAGCTGCTGGCCTAGCTGTTTGGCACGAAATGCATTGACGCACACACTCCTCTACCCTCCGGTCCATGTCCGTGAACCACACCTTGGCTCGTAAGCGGGCCTTGGTTTTGGCCATGCCTTGGTGCCCTTGGTGAGCCAGTTCCAACACTTTATTCACCATGGCTCGTGGCACCACAATTTGGCGCCCTCTCAACATTAGTCCTTCATCTGAGATCGACAGGTCATTCCGGGCTCGCCACAGCACTTGCAAGTCCTGTTGGGCTCCTCCCTCCCTTCGGTTGTTGTTGGCCAGCATCTCTTTCCAGTCTCCACTTTCCATGGCAGACGTAACTAGTTGGAACATCTCATCTGCTCGGGATATGTCCACCAGCTCCTGGATGGTCAACGCTACAGGCATGGCCGCCTCTACTACCTGATGGACAACCTTGGCGCATTCATCTTCGTCCTGTTCACCTGCCTAGCGCCAGAGCCCAGGTGTCGGGATAAATAGTCACCCGGGTTGTTTGTTCCCGGTCTGTATTGAAGTTTTACCCCGTACTCCATCAAGGAGAGCATCCAACGCTCTAGCCGTGGTGGGGGCTTTGATGATCCACCTGCCATTATAGGGATTAAGGGTTTGTGGTCCGTAATTACTGACACAGGCTTGCCCAAAATATATAGGTGAAATGCTTACATCCCCATAAAATGGCATGCGCCTCTCTTTCGATCTGAGAGTACCGCTTTTTCGGTGTGTCAGTCAGGGCTTTGCTTGCGTAGGCTATTGGATGCATCTGGCCTTGCACATCAGGCTGTAGCAGTACTGCCCCTAGTCCCACGGAACTAGCATCTACCACAAGTTCCAACTGTTTCTTGGGGCCAAAATAGGCCATGGTTTCATCTCCCGTTAGGGCTGCTTTGATAGCCTCAAATGCCTTCTGTTCCCTGGCGGACCATTCCCACACGGCATCACTCCCCGTGAGAGCCCTTAAAGGTTCGGATAGCGAGGCCGGATCTTGGATGAATCGACCACAACAGTTCACCACCCCTAGAAAACTTCTGATGTCTGCGGGTGATTCTGGGGGTGTTGCCTCCCTGATGTTCCATACCTTTTCCGGGTCCATGGAAATGCCTCCCGCGTGGAACACAAACCCAAAAAACTCTATTCTGTCTCTGAAATATTCACATTTTCCTTTGTGCAGAGTCAGGCTCAACTCCCATATCCAGCCTCTTCATATTTTCTGCTTCGGATGAGGCAAATACTAAAATGTCATCACTGAGGTTTATAACCCCTTTTAGTCTTGCAAATGCCCCTCTAATAACATTCTGAAAGACTTCAGCTGCTGAAGATATTCCAAAACGTAACCTCTTGAACTGGTACAGGTCCTCATATGTTGTGAATGTTGTGATATAACGCGATTCAGGATGCAGCTCCAGTTGATGGTATCCCGAGCGTAGGTCAAGTTTGGAAAACACTGTAGCCCCTTGAAGTTCTCCCACAATATTGTCTAGTGTCGGTGCTAGGTGTCGCTCTCGATGGATTGCCATGTTGGGCAGCCTCATATCTAGGCAGATGTGCACTGCACCCGGTTGTTTAGTCTTGGCTGTCACAACTACTGGGGAGACCCACGGAGTGAGGCCCTCCACCCTCTCAATTATATCCATGTCTATGAGCGCCTGAAGCTCATGCTCGACCTGCGCGCTCAGGTGGAAAGGAATTCTCCGATGTTTCAACGCAGTGGGCCTCACTGACTCGTCAATATGGAGGCGCCCTTGAGTTTGCCAACCCCCTGGAATATTTCTGCATATCTTTTGGTGATGTTTTGTATGTCTGCTAGATACACAGACATAGCGAAATGTACGATGTTGAGAGCTTTGGATGCCGCACAGCTCAACAACGAGTGCGGACTCACCTCCATCACAAAGAATCTTGCCTTTATGGAGTTTTAGCCATGAGTGACCGGTGCTACAAACGCCCCTCTCAGCGGCAAAGGTGTATCACCCCCGAATGTACTCATTCTTGCTTTAGTTCCTTCAAGCGCTGGTGGACCCGGTAGTGCTTCGTAGTGCCCTGCCGCCAGGACGCACACCGATGCCCCAGTGTCGATAAGCACAGGTGTCAGAGTTTCACCAATGTTGACCAAGCATGTGGGTTGATCTTTTCCGGGCACAGGTGCAATGTTGGAAATGAAAACACTTCATCGCCTTCCTCTTCTTTGGTGATGTCAAGTTCCTACATCCCTGCTCTACTCTGGCTGCCACTGCTGAATCTCGCGGGGCCCCTTGATGCAGCTACCGGCACGGCCGCTCTGCAAACCCTGTCGTAGTGTCCTGACACCCCGCAGTGACCACACACTCTTGTCTTCGCCGGATATTCACCAGCATGGGGCAGGTCGTATCCACAATACTGACATGGTTGTGCCTGCTCCGTTTTTTGAAAACCCTCCTGCCTTCTTGTGGTCCATCGTGGCTTTTGAGCTGCATTCATCGCTGAGCGTCCCACAGCTAAAACGTCCTCACTCCTCCCAGGGTAGACTGCCGCAACCATTCGGGCACCTCTACTTTCTGCCGGCTCATATGCTCTTCCCATGTCCAAAATCTGTGCCAAGGTCAAGCCAGGTCCGCGAAGCACCTGCCTTCGCAGCTTTCCAGAACTACACCCATGTAGAAGTTGGTTTTGCACCATGCCCTCTTCATTTTCCCACCTGCACGTTCTGGCAAACTGCCTCAAACGCCCACAGAATTGATTTAAAGTCTCCTCCCCAGATAGTTTTTCTGCATACATGACAAACCTGTCAAAGTCCTGGTTCTCCAAGGGTAGAAAGTGTTCTTTGAGAGCATCCTTAACTTCATTGTAGGTCGTTTCTTGCGTGTTTAGCGACTCAAAAATACGATGCACCTCTGATCCTGCCGACTATAGCATGGTCACTACGTTGGCATCATCTTCAGTCTCTCAAGTGGCTCTGAAGAACATCTCAAGTTTCATCACCCATAACAGCCACTTGGGACCCAATTTGGAAGGAGGTCCTGACAGGTCAAATTCAGGCATGGGTGCCAATGTTCCTTGCTGTCTACGAGATGTTTGCACTGGGGCCACAGCATCTTCCTGATCCCCCATGTTCTCAGACCGCACAAGCAACTCAACGACATTATGAGGCCGCAAGTCTGTTGTCCCCTTGGCAAATCCTGGGACCTGGTGCTGTATTTAGGATCTCTGGGGGCCTTGGATGGCACATGGGAGCATGCTAAGCCACTGGTAAGCCTGTCTTCCTGCTGCAGAGTAATGTGCACATCAACATGCACACTGAAGAAACGTTGCCACAGCCATCTGAGATTAGACAGCTGTGGAGTGTCCAAAAATTGTCTACAAGTGACACGACCGGCACACGAGCACCCTTGAGGGCTGCAACCGTCATGACTCCAAACAAAATGGTGGCCGCGAGTGCCGCGCAGGGACCGGCACCTGGCGGGCGTTGTGACAGGAATATTTGATGTTCCGGAATGCAGTCCCAATATTCCACCACCCCCACACAGGGCATTCCTCGTCGCCAATGTTGTTTGTAGAAACCCCAGGCCACCCCAGTCACTCAAGCACGCACCTGTACATAAGAATACTCTGACACGTCTTACTGGTCTGGGGTCCCGGCAGCAACTGACGAGCATGGACTCCCGTTTATTAACCGCGCATGCGCGGCTCATAACGAGGCTCGTGCATGCCTGTTACACAGCGTATTACCCTGTAACACCACCCACTAACTGCCCTTCACCGCTCAAAACAGGTCCCTATCTGATCGCTTAGACAAAGCTTTATCAAGCAGTAATATCAAACCTTGGTCTCCCAATGCTGTTTCTCTGCAGTTTTCTGAGAGTTAATGGCAAGTCTCGTACAGGTGTGCCTTCAGCCATTTGGTTTATATCGGTTCCTTGCACTGAAATCCTGTCATTATCAGATCTCATTTCCCCAAGAGCTTGTGCAGATGGCAGCTGGACATGTTATAAAACCCAGTGACATAACCTAACATCCCAGCTGTCTGAGATTTTCCTAGGACTATTTGTTTGTGTTCTAGGCTTCACATAAAAAGTGTCGGCTTACAATGATTGACTTTAATGCTAAAGAGCGAGGCATGCGACCAGTGTCAAGCCACAAAGCAACGACTGTCAGAAATGCGCAACTGAAAGGAAAACATAATTCACTAACCTTTAGCACTGTCCGTTATGAATGCTGGATGTATGCCCAACTGACAAAGGCATCTGTTTCTATGGCACACTAAACAGTTCTTACAAAACGTTGCTGTGCTTCGGGATCACAAAACGAGCCCTTTCTAGGAGCTTAGATAACTGATAATGCGCTCTGATGAATAATGGGATAAGGCCAGCATGACGTCAGTAACCGAGGACCTGCTAGGAAATCAGAGGCTTGATTAAGCTCCCTGTCGCTGCGCGGGCACCTCTGATGTCTGCTGGAGACCTGCTAGGAAATCAGAGGCTTTATTGCGCTCCCTGTCGCTGCGCGGGCACCTCTGATGTCTGCTGGAGACCTGCTAGGAAATCAGAGGCTTGATTAAGCTCCCTGTCGCTGCGCGGGCACCTCTGATGTCTGCTGGAGACCTGCTAGGAAATCAGAGGCTTCATTAAGCTCCCTGTCGCTGCGCGGGCACCTCTGATGTCTGCTGGAGACCTGCTAGGAAATCAGAGGCTTGATTAAGCTCCCTGTCGCTGCGCGGGCACCTCTGATGTCTGCTGGAGAGCTGCTAGGAAATCAGAGGCTTTATTATGCTCCCTGTCGCTGCGCGGGCACCTCTGATGTCTGCTGGAGACCTGCTAGGAAATCAGAGGCTTGATTAAGCTCCCTGTCGCTGCGTGGGCACCTCTGATGTCTGCTGGTGACCTGCTAGGAAATCAGAGGCTTGATTAAGCTCCCTGTCGCTGCGCGGGCACCTCTGATGTCTGCTGGAGACCTGCTAGGAAATCAGAGGCTTGATTAAGCTCCCTGTCGCTGCGTGGGCACCTCTGATGTCTGCTGGTGACCTGCTAGGAAATCAGAGGCTTGATTAAGCTCCCTGTCGCTGCGCGGGAACCTCCGGTGTCTGCTTCCCAGGGAAGACTGGCATTGTACGCCTTCTGTGGCAGAGCAGCATCGGACATGTCAATTAGGCTCTTTAAACGGGATGCCGGGAAATCCAAGAGAATCGGGAGACATTGAGCTGCAAAGGCTCCCTTCAAACTCGGACAGCTGTGAGACACATGTGGGCGGGAGGGAATGCCGGACTCAGTGCTATAGTCACAAAAGGCAAACTCCTCACCGAAAACATAGGTAAAGTAAATGCGAGCTCCATAATTCCATAAGAACAATCCAGCATGCGCAGGTCCTCTTGACAGCCTTAGTAAGTTTGGCAAAGCAATCAGGAGGGGCTGGCATTCAGTGTTTTTAATCAACCTAAGTAGCAGACGGTGATTGTGGAGTGACAATGAGAGAAACCATCCCTAATTTCCGCGCTGAGTGAACATCTGCTTCTGAAGGGCTTTACTGGAAAATCGCACTTTCGGATCAGCTGATCATCACTGGCTACACTTTTATATCTCAGAGGATTGGAGACTTGTATTTCATGCGCTGTAACTTCCCATGTTGGTTGTCTTTTCGTTAAAGCTTTGTATCTGTTTGGCTTCAGATGCCAAATGTTTGCAATCATTTTGACACTTAGAAATCCTATGCGTACCTATTGACAATCAATGACCGTTTATAAAGCAATGACCTATTGATAATTAACTACTACTTACACCCAATGCTCTATCTCACAAATGAGGAAAGGACCCCACGAGTGGAATAGTCCCCTGATATTACTGACTGTAGCAATGACATAGAGCATTTGGTGTCATTTCATGTTATGTCTCTCAGATATGATCTCGAAGATCTGCATGTCATTAGGTTGTGCACTGCTACTTCCAACTGGATGTCCTGTAGCGTGTAGTCTAACATAGCATATGTAATGACCGTGTATGTCTGTGATGTGCCGCATGAGGCTAGGTGTGTGGCTAGTTTTAGTAGTGTTTAGGGTTTCAATTGTTTGGTAAAGACCAGTCCGATATTTTTAGGAAAAAGGAATGAAGGAACAACGTTAGAGATATTAGGAAATCAAATCAACCATTGACTTTCAAGAGGGAAAGGGGGAGGCTATTAACGCCACAAACATAATAATTGGTTCGAAGGTTATCGTTCCATTTTATTCCAGAATGATGGCCAATCCATGCTAAGAGCAATCTTAAAGAAGCAGTCAAGTCATTTCTGGTCACTTATTAGAAATCTAGAGCAACCTAAAGAAAGTGTATAACAGGTTAACCCAGACCCTGAGCATGTCTGCAAAGCTGAGCCAGATGAACAGAAGCAGATCTCTAGAATTGAGACAAAGTGGGATTTAAGTTTTCATATTAAAGATAATAATGATTTAATTGGTAGATCATTTAGCTGTAGCTCCAGGGCCCCGGGTCCAAATAGACTAACCAATTTAAGAGTGCATCCAATTTGTGGGCAACCACACTGTTCCTACTGTTTAGGGATATTCTAGTAAAAAAAAAGAATACCAGATAGTTGGAAATTATATAATATTATCCCTATCTATAAAAAAGGAAATAAAGGAAGGGCTGCTAATTATGGTGCAATAGCATTACTAGATGCCGAGTTCAATTGATTTGCTTCTCTGTTACTTAGGGAACTAGACAAATGTATTTTCTTATTTATTTATTTATTTATTTATTTATTTATTTATTCATGTATTTATTTATTTGCATTTTTAAAGCACTCACAAAGCCTGCGGGCATCGAGGAGCTGTTACAGGAATTGTTTGGTTTTTAGTTGCGTAATTGTTTTTTTTTGTCTTAGTTGCGCATTTATAACGCGCTTAAATACCCAGAGGTTTCTAAGCGCGGACCCGGGGATTGAACATGTGTTGCTTCGTGTTGTCATCTTTCCAAGGCGAACATGTTGCTGCTGAGCTATCCTCCTGGGAATGTGCTTCCATACAGGCCACTTATCAAAACAGCAGACAGACCTTTAGGAAAAGAATTAGCACAACAATAAACAGATACGCAATTGATGCATTTGTAGTAACAGACATGACAAAAGATGCCCCCGCCCCTTTTCTGGGGCTTGTTTTGATTTGTCATTAGCATTTGACATGGTCAATCATGCCAAATTGAGGAGCAAATTAAGAAACTGGAATATTACAGGTGGTCTCTTGGATATACTAATCTGTATATATTCAGATACTAAAATCAGAGTAAGATTGAATTAGCAGGGGGGCATCTCAGAAGACATGGCCACACATCGTGGCCTGCGACAGGCATGCATTTTGTCCTCCTGCCTATTCAACCTGTATATTTCAGATTTGGACATCTATTTATCAAAATCTGCATGCATTCCCCACGTCTGGGCAACTTAAAGATCAGCTGGCTTACGTATGCAAATGACGTGATCCTTTTGGATCAAACACAGATGGGACTTCAACGTCTGATTGATTCCTTTTTATCCTTTACGGAGCAGAACGATCAATCCTCTAATAATGCAAATCATCAATTTTACCAAAAATACAGTAAACAAATGTGGCTATAACTGGGAAATAGGGGATTCCCACCATCAATTGCCAGAGAAGTGTCTTATTTGGGCTTCAAGAATCTACTCTTTAGAAATGATTGGTGTGACACTCGAGAATCAATACTGAGGTTCAAACTTCATACTCCTTTTCTTTGGGAAATTAGGAGTCTCGACACAATCTCCAAATATTTAATTCTGTTTCCCAACACCTATAGGCACACACAATTCCTTCGTTTTAGGATGAATATCTTACCTACTGGAGAAATAGTCAATATAAGGAATAAAGAGAGTAGGGCTCCTGGCCCTTGTCAATATTGTGGTGGGACTCACGATCCAGAATCACTACAACATCTAGTGATTACATGTCCTTCTTTAAATAATCTAAGAACTATCATCTTCCCCGGGTTTGTCCATGATGCCGGTTGGCTAAATCCTACAAAGGATTAATTTAATTGAAATAAACGTGATGCCTAGTATAAGTATTAGAACGCATTCAGTTTATGATTGGAGTTTGTATATGAATGTATCCATTTTTTGAATGTTCTACATTTTTAACATTTCATGTATTTGAGTGGTATATGTATAATGTATAAACTAAAATGTATACGTTTATTTTATTCATTTTGTCTTTTCTGCTGCTGATTGTCTGAAAGGTTTTTTGTAAACTGTATCACAATGACATCTTTTTAAAAATCCCAGTTGGAAGTGAGGTGGTATTGCGCAAAGGAACAAATAGTAGGTAAGTCATAGTGTTATTGCACCCAGTCAATTGGTTGTAAATTGTGGCCTCTGCCTTTCTTACTTTATACCAGTGAATAAGTATAGAATGTTACTTGGACTTTGCATATGACATTCGGTGTCCTGGACCATCCTGTAATGTATGGTTTTTGTGTAGACATGAGATCTGCATTTGTGAGACTCAGGCATAATGGTACTGCCGGCCATAAGATGGTAACAGCTGGAACGTGGTGTGAGGACCTGGTCATATGATGTCAGTGCCTGGCACATGCCTATCTAATACCTATAAACAAGCTAAAACGGTTGGCTTTGCCAATGCTAGTTTGTATATTGTTTTGGACCAACTGACCTAAGTGCTGCAGAATCACCATGTAATCCCACGAAAAACACAGAGAACTTGCAACTGGAGCCCAGCTTTGCTGTTCACTCTCTGACAGGGCAGACCATTAAACTCGACTACAATCTCGCCTAGGACGTATGGTATCATTCTGGCTTACTGTAGGAGTACCTACCACTGAACCTGAAATACCCATTAAGAGTTGACAGCTTGGCTAAGGAATATTTGACCTGGGGAAGTGTGATTAGCCAATCAGGAGGCTGGAGTAGCGGGGGCAAAAATACCCATTCTCTGCCGGCTGTTTCCGACCACCCGAGGCCATTCCTCGGGTGGCACCATCTTTTTTTTTTAAGGTGGAGAGGCAACAGGGATCTTCTCCCTGTTGCCTCCAACCCCCCCAAAACAAACCATACCCCTACCCCGCCCTCTCCCTCCTCCCCACTCACCTGCTGGACCAGAGTTTTGTGCTTTGGTCCCAGCGCTCCTCCCGTTCCCATCTGCCGCCAAAGATGGTTTAGGTGGCACCCCCAAAAATATTTAAAAAATGTGATCAGTTTTTTCAAAGTAATTTAGTCAAAGAAAATTACTTCGAAAAAACTCCTGTCGACAAAGGGACATAGACCGGCCAGAGATTATCGACAGTTCAACACATTAGTCAGACTTTTGGCTGGCACGAGATGCAGCCTTTTATTAGGGTTTGAGCAGCTTAAAGATGATTTGGATTTTGAAAATATTATCTGGGAAGACATTAGCCATTTTGTCAGCCGGCTCTTGGGGGGCATAAATGGCATCCCTCGTTATGGGGGTGGGCAGAAGTCTCTGAAGATCTGTAAGATTCCCATGCACTTGCGCGATCTGAATGACACCCGGCCTAGTAGGATTGTTGTCTTTGTCATCCCTTTGTTCCCCCTTCCCTGCCTCGTCGCGCCTTGAAACACTTGTGTATAGGCGCGTTATAAATGCCATATCATATCATATCATATCAAGAAGGCTTTCTTTTTTCTTTCAATCATGGTATGATAGCCTCTGATTTATAAAGCTTGTCTATGTCTAATCGCGTGTTTCTCCACTTCCTCTCTAGAATCTGCCTTATTCCTTTTTGAATATGGAGTGTCTCATCACATCATTCCTTCCTTCTTTTGTTAGGGGGTGAATCTTTTCCTTATTTCGAGGTGCTAGGAGATATCTAGAGACCGGATAAGCTTCCGTTTTAGACATGCCCAATAAAACATCAATCGCAGAAGAGGAAAAAGCACGGTAAGGCCAGCAATTTAATTCTAAATTATAGAATTAAAGAACTGCAGCATAGCAGTAAACTTTAAATGCAAACTTGATGCTTCATAAAGGCACACTGGAAGCTTTAACTTCATTTTTGGTGCGGGCGTTACTTAATTTGTGGTGGTGTTTGCCAGGGCTCTGCCCTGGCACCTATTTCTGAGCCCCGGCACTTATTGTCTCAGACTCAGATTGATTATGAAGTATGGATAGCCAGAGCTCCCATCAACCCCAATGAGCAGGTGCGAGCTGTTGTTTAACCCTCAGAGCCCCAGCACTTATTGTGTCAGCCTCATATTGATTATGAAGTAATGATAGCCAGAGCATCCGGCAACCCCAATGAGCAGGTGCGAGCTGTTGTTTAACCCTCAGAGCCCCAGCACTTATTGTGTCAGCCTCATATTGATTATGAAGTAATGATAGCCAGAGCATCCGGCAACCCCAATGAGCAGGTGCAAGCTGTTGTTTAACCCTCAGAGCCCCAGCACTTATTGTGTCAGACTCAGATTGATTATGAAGTAATGATAGCCAGAGCATCCGGCAGCCCCAATGAGCAGGTGCAAGCTGTTGTTTAACTCTGAGTGTTTCGACACCTCGGGGAGCAGCTGTGGGCGTGGCAGCAATGGTGGGGAACTGCCTGCCAACAGTGTTGCGAGCGTGCTAGAAACTATTTGGGCCCTGGCACTTATTTTCTTACAAAGTAAGCACTCTGTGCATGTAACATGCTTCTTGCCACACGTTACTGATTAAGGTGTGCCAGATTACAGCAGTGAAAAGAGGGCAAAGAAATTCGAAACATGCAACGCCATTCAAGCAGCAAATCCACTCAAAACAAGAAAAACTGTTTTGTCTGAGTACATCATCAGATTAAAGATGGATTGAAAGTATAGGAATGGACGACCATTCTGTGGCTGGACAAAGCGCATCTTTCATCACCACTTTCAAAAAGAAGGTGCAATTGTTACCCAGTCTGACCGATTTCAACCAATTATGCTTCAAAGCCACAGCTTCCGTTTTCAGCCTACCACTGCCGCCAAATTTCAGAAGGCGAGCTTCAGTAGACCCAACCAAGAGCTTGTGGCGAGGCAGGCAGGGTTTGCAAGACTGATAACCAGGCAGAATGTACTGCAAGCAGAGAATATCGAGCTGTAGAGTAGGTAGTCCCCCAATTAATGAACACAATTATGAACATGACCTTCTGTCCAGCTGTCTTCAGCCTCCCTGACCTTAGATTGAGAATTGTCTGATGTTGAGGAATAGTGCGAGATAGAGTGGGTTGTAAAAGGGTGGTCCGGTGGTAACAAAGGCTTGAAAAAGAAGAGCCCTGTGCCCGCAGGAGGATTTTGGCAGGTTTTGGGCAGGTTGTGGAGAGGGAGTGGCCTCCCATCAACCATTGCAGCTGTTTTGAGTCTGTGATCAGTCATAAGGCCCCCAGAAGGACCGGATTCGATGGGGTGTTGGGCTAGCTGAGGATTCGGCTGCAACTAATGGAACCAGAAGGTTGAATCTAGCAAGAGCTGGCCACCTTCCAGACGCACCATGACTATCGAGAGAGGGCCGTCCCATGAAGAGACAGTGCTGAGCAGCCGTCTACTCCCAATTGGGTCTTTCAATGCGCTGTGAGAATATTCCTTCCTGACACCGCGGACGGGTGCAGCTTTAAACCATCAAGATAAACTGGGCATTGTGTGACTGGGACCATAACAGATGTTCCAGGGCCCTGCAGCAGTGCAGTGAAGGGCCCCGTGATGTATTTACAATAAGACCAACTAGGCCCAGTCCTAGGGCGGCCGATTGCCACTGGAAAAACATTTATATAGCAGTTCATTTCATTTTACTTGCTATTTTATTAAATTAAAGGTATGTGTGTTTCTCAGAATCTGGCTGATCCACAACAAAGCAAGAATGATTTCAAGCTGTTAGCAATCATCGCATTCTGACTGCTGAAGTCTTTGCTGGCCAAACGTGTATACATGCTTCATATTTACAAAAGCTTTATTGTTAGTGACTTTGGTTAACAATTGAAATGTGTACCAAACCCAGCGTGCATTAGCTATTCAGCAATTCAGTCATGCCACTCTCACATACATAGCTGATACATATAAGCCTCTTTGGTCATTCCTATGTTCAGCCAGAACCCCATTTGTTATATTGGTGCCAATCCCCATTGTCATTGGCATTCGTGCTAATCAACGCATACATACACTTCACATTGAGCAATCACGTCTATGCTCAAATGCATGACATGCATTTTTATACCAGTGCAAACATTAGTTTTGTCCCTCCGGAAAGGTGAAGGTTAAAAACGATACATCATTTTACAATGTTAAACCTATGCTTAAGTCAAGCACAGAGATCGTCCAGGTGGGCATTACAATGAAGTTCCAAAGCAAGCATTACTCCCTGGCCCCACATGTTGGCGTTAAAAAAACTATAAAACTTAAACTAGCTGGCAAGACGCTTGCCCTAATCCACACACACAAAGGTAATGTTGTGCTGAGAAGCCTGACCCATTACTCCCTTCCACCTTTGGGGTGTTGGGTATTTTGGACAACAGCACAAGTAGCGATGATGACAAAAGTATCCACCACTTAATTTGTTATAAAAACTACAGGGAATGCTGTTGCTTCGCACCCATGTAAGTTCAGGGTCCCCCATATCCATTACTCCACCATGAGAATGCTCAGCAAAGGTTCCAAGAACCTTCTGCAACTGTCTTTACTCCAATTATGCCCAGGCAGAGTTTAGACATGTCACTTGTGACTTTGCCATCTATTAATGGCGCTCCTGCCCAAGGGCTTGGGGGTGCACGGGCTCCAGCAGGTGGTAACTTGTCTTGTATCCTTTATGCCCCATGCTAACACCACAGCTGTAACCATGAGGGTTAGCACTTAATAAAACATGTTTCAAGGTACACTTGCACAATTTACATTTCATATGTAAAATATAACATTTAATAAGACAGCATGTAGACATGTATTTATGTTGCCAGGAGCATTCATATTACATACCAGGAGGTACTCCTCGTGGCTTTACAGCAGGCAACTTGGGAGAAACCCGATATCCGTATTCAAACAAAAATTCCTGGTTCCATTCCTCCCTCACTTGGGTCCAGTTGGCAGACACCGTATGTTCTCCTCGCTTTTATTCTGATTGTTCTCCGATCTAATAAAAAATAGGATGTTGGCCTCAGTAAGTACCTCTATTGCACTCGCCTAACTGTAAAACACACTGCCATCTCCAAACTCTGGGCAGCAGACACATCAAAACACTCTTTCAACTACAATAGCATATAAGATAACAAGCTTGACTTGGGATAAGAAATCCCATCAGCCTTAAAAATGTCCTTGTGTTGTTATGGAGCAGAAATGGGACAATATGGTAGTGAAGGGGTGTAGATTGGCCAAGGCAGACACAGTTTGTTAAAGGGATGTAATCTGGTGAAGGTGCACAATCTGGCAGAGGTGGAGTAAGGTTCGGGAGGGAGGGGGTGCATGCATTTAGTTGGGCCCAGGGTCGCAGAAATCCGCAATACGCCACTGGAAGGGCCCATTGTGCAACACAGTCAGGGCTTAACAAAACTATTAAATAAAGAGCTTCCTTTGACAGCTTTGTGCAGTAATCACGCACATGCGTACACATCCAGACATTGGTTCAACAGTGCCTTATACTTGGCTAATTCAAAATGGCAATTTCTCTGCAAATAACGCAGAATTGGTCCTGATTTTGGCCATTGATGTCATGGTGAACGCCGCATTGGATGGTCCAACATTTTAGGAGTGAGTGGAATACCCGTCGGTGGAGCAGAATTGGAGGTTTATGTCCATGCTTTTTCCAGAGGCGTAGACAGAGTGGGCTCTGTAAATGGTGGGGCCCACCCATACCCACTCAGCAGCGCTGTGTGGGCATTTATAGATGTTAATGCCACTGCAGTGGGCCCAATTACATTTGTTTCTGGCCCCACTTGTGAGAAGGTTCTGGATACGCCTCTGCCTTTTGCACAGGCAGCACCTACTTTGGTGATTGAATTTAGAGTGAGGCCTGGATGGACTATAATTGGCTGGAAAGCTTAATATTCTCACCAATCAGAATGTCATATCTGTTCTGGTCAAATGATCGTCTGGAGAGCTTGGCATATCAGCCAATTGGAGCATGATTGGCCAACATTTTGGATTTCTTCAGTTTGCCGGAACTTCACCATGTGAGAGGGCCTGGGGGCCAGGGACAGTCCTACCTCTGTACCATGGAGCACAATTGCAGTGGGCAGCTTTGGCCCCGATTCTGCCATTCTATTCCAAATAATGATTGCAGGCTACCCTTAGCAAAAATGGACTACAAATCTTTGCCACCGCAGCAGCGTGTTATAGTCATTTGTTGGATCCTCCGGGAACACCTGGTAGACTTTAGATTTCATGGAAAGGTCTTGGAGGAAATTCAGGATTTGCACACCTGGTTTTGCTTCAACCATTTTTATTTGGGGTGCGTGGGGGATGCACTATCCTTTTGGGACAATTCAGGACTGCTCCACTGTCCCCTTATTTCAAGCCCCTCCTATTGCCACTTGTATTGCATCCTTTCTCTTCCCTTTTCCTTTCAAATCTTAATACCCAGTAGCAAATCTGTGCATTATCATTGAGAGGCAGTGTACTACTCGGCCCAAATGAATGGGCTTGCCTTGGCTTGCTTCTCTATACTAAATATGTAGGGGACTTCTCCCGCTCCTTCTTCTGTCTACTCTGCATACTGTCCCCGCCGCCTCGCTTGCACCCAGGCTGGATTATGCCTAAACACTTGCAGACCGACCTGCCCTAGGTTAGGAATCCGACTTAAGATAATGACTGGGCTGAACCCCATGCGGCCATGCAGCTTCGCTCCTTAGGCAATTGCTGCTCAAGCGCTATCAAGTTCACAGCTTTGTGTGTTCTCCACAGTGCGCCATTGCCAAGGTCCACCATTTGTTAGCATCAGTTGTGTGCATTACAGGCCTTTCAGATATCTGGGGTCTACTTTGGAACTACTGCTTATAGTCCCAAGCTTTCAGAGTATGCATCATGGATGGCCAGGTCCCATGCTTTCAGAAAGCGCACCTGGCTGGCCTGGTCCCACACTTTCAGAGAGCGCACCTGGATTGCCTGGCCACATGCTTTCAGAGAGCGCACCTGGCTGGCCTGGACCCATGCTTTCAGAGAGCGCAACTGGCTGGCCTGGTCCCATGCTTTCACAGAGCGCACCTGGATGGCCCAGTCCTGAGCTGTCAGGGAGCGCACCTGGATGGCCTGGTCCCATGCTTTCAGAGAGCCCATCTGGATGGCCTGGTCCCATGCTTCAGGGAGTACATCTGGATGGCCTGGTCCCATGCTTTCAGAGAGCGCATCTGGATTGTCTGGTCCCATGCTTTTAGAGAGCGCATCTGGATGGCCTGGTCCCATGCTTTCAGAGAGCGCATATGGGTGCCTGGTCCCGTGCTTTCAGAGAGCGAATCTGAATGGCCATGCCCCGTGCTTTCAGAGAGTGCACCTTGATGGCCTGGTCCCATGCTTTCAGAGAGCGCACCTGGATGACCTGGTTCCATGTTTTCAGAGAGCGCACCTGGCTGGCCTGGACTCATGCTTTCAGAGAGCGCACCTGGCTGGCCTGATCCCATGCTTTCAGGGAGCGCACTAGGATGGCCTGGTCCCATGCTTTCTGAGAGCGCACCTGGATGGCTTGGTCCCGTGCTTTCAGAGAGTACATTTGGGTAGCCGGGTCCCATGCTTTCAGAGAACACATCTGGATGGCCCAGTCCTGAGCTTTCATAGAGCGCACCTGGATGGCCTGGTACCATACTTTCAGAGAGCGCTCCTGGATGGCCTGGTCCCATGCTTTCAGAGAGCACCTCTGCATGGCCTGGTACCATACTTTTAGAGAGCGCACCTTGATGGCCTCGTTGCATGCTTTCAGAGAGAGCATCTGGATGGCCTGGTCCCATGCTTTCAGAGAACTCATATGGATGGCCCTGTCCTGAGCTTTCATAGAGCGCACCTGGATGGGCTGGTCCCATGCTTTCAGAGAGTGCACCTTGATGGGCTGGTCCCATGTTTTCAGAGAGTGCATCTGGCTGGCCTGGACCCATGCTTTCAGAGAGCGCAACTGGCTGGCCTGGTCCCATGCTTTCACAGAGCGCACCTGGATGGCCCAGTCCTGAGCTGTCAGGGAGCACACCTGGATGGCCTGGTCCCATGCTTTCAGAGAGCTCATCTGGATGGCCTGGTCCCATGCTTCAGGGAGTACATCTGGATGGCCTGGTCCCATGCTTTCAGAGAGCGCATCTGGATTGTCTGGTCCCATGCTTTCAGAGAGCGCATATGGGTGCCTGGTCCCGTGCTTTCAGAGAGCGAATCTGAATGGCCATGCCCCGTGCTTTCAGAGAGTGCACCTTGATGGCCTGGTCCCATGCTTTCAGAGAGCGCACCTGGATGACCTGGTTCCATGTTTTCAGAGAGCGCACCTGGCTGGCCTGGACCCATGCTTTCAGAGAGCGCACCTGGCTGGCCTGATCCCATGCTTTCAGGGAGCTCATCTGGATGGCCTGGTCCCATGCTTCAGGGAGTACATCTGGATGGCCTGGTCCCATGCTTTCAGAGAGCGCATCTGGATTGTCTGGTCCCATGCTTTCAGAGAGCGCAACTGGCTTGCCTGGTCCCATGCTTTCACAGAGCGCACCTGGATGGCCCAGTCCTGAGCTGTCAGGGAGCGCACCTGGATGGCCTGGTCCCATGCTTTCAGAGAGCTCATCTGGATGGCCTGGTCCCATGCTTCAGGGAGTACATCTGGATGGCCTGGTCCCATGCTTTTAGAGAGCGCATCTGGATGGCCTGGTCCCATGCTTTCAGAGAGCGCATATGGGTGCCTGGTCCCGTGCTTTCAGAGAGCGAATCTGAATGGCCATGCCCCGTGCTTTCAGAGAGTGCACCTTGATGGCCTGGTCCCATGCTTTCAGAGAGCGCACCTGGATGACCTGGTTCCATGTTTTCAGAGAGCGCACCTGGCTGGCCTGGACCCATGCTTTCAGAGAGCGCACCTGGCTGGCCTGATCCCATGCTTTCAGGGAGCGCACTAGGATGGCCTGGTCCCATGCTTTCTGAGAGCGCACCTGGATGGCTTGGTCCCGTGCTTTCAGAAAGTGCATTTGGGTAGCCGGGTCCCATGCTTTCAGAGAACACATCTGGATGGCCCAGTCCTGAGCTGTCAGGGAGCGCACCTGGATGGCCTGGTCCCATGCTTTTAGAGAGCTCATCTGGATGGCCTGGTCCCATGCTTCAGGGAGTACATCTGGATGGCCTGGTCCCATGCTTTCAGAGAGCGCATCTGGATTGTCTGGTCCCATGCTTTCAGAGAGCGCAACTGGCTGGCCTGGTCCCATGCTTTCACAGAGCGCACCTGGATGGCCCAGTCCTGAGCTGTCAGGGAGCGCACCTGGATGGCCTGGTCCCATGCTTTCAGAGAGCTCATCTGGATGGCCTGGTCCCATGCTTCAGGGAGTACATCTGGATGGCCTAGTCCCATGCTTTTAGAGAGCGCATCTGGATGGCCTGGTCCCATGCTTTCAGAGAGCGCATATGGGTGCCTGGTCCCGTGCTTTCAGAGAGCGAATCTGAATGGCCATGCCCCGTGCTTTCAGAGAGTGCACCTTGATGGCCTGGTCCCATGCTTTCAGAGAGCGCACCTGGATGACCTGGTTCCATGTTTTCAGAGAGCGCACCTGGCTGGCCTGGACCCATGCTTTCAGAGAGCGCACCTGGCTGGCCTGATCCCATGCTTTCAGGGAGCGCACTAGGATGGCCTGGTCCCATGCTTTCTGAGAGCGCACCTGGATGGCTTGGTCCCGTGCTTTCAGAGAGTGCATTTGGGTAGCCGGGTCCCATGCTTTCAGAGAACACATCTGGATGGCCCAGTCCTGAGCTTTCATAGAGCGCACCTGGATGGCCTGGTACCATGCTTTCAGAGAGCGCACCTGGATGGCCTGGTCCCATGCTTTCAGAGACCGCCTCTGGATGGCCTGGTACCATGCTTTTAGAGAGCGCACCTTGATGGCCTCGTTGCATGCTTTCAGAGAGAGCATTTGGATGTCCTGGTCCCATGCTTTCAGAGAACTCATATGGATGGCCCTGTCCTGAGCTTTCATAGAGCGCACCTGGATGGGCTGGTCCCATGCTTTCAGAGAGTGCACCTTGATGGGCTGGTCCCATGTTTTCAGAGAGTGCATCTGGCTGGCCTGGTCCCATGCTTTCAGAGAGCACACCTGGATTGCCTGGTCCCATGCTTTCTGAGAGCGCACCTGGATGGCTTGGTCCCGTGCTTTCAGAGAGTGCATTTGGGTAGCCGGGTCCCATGCTTTCAGAGAACACATCTGGATGGCCCAGTCCTGAGCTTTCATAGAGCGCACCTGGATGGCCTGGTACCATGCTTTCAGAGAGCGCACCAGGATGGCCTGGTCCCATGCTTTCAGAGAGCGCCTCTGGATGGCCTGGTACCATGCTTTTAGAGAGCGCACCTTGATGGCCTCGTTGCATGCTTTCAGAGAGAGCATCTGGATGGCCTGGTCCCATGCTTTCAGAGAACTCATATGGATGGCCCTGTCCTGAGCTTTCATAGAGCGCACCTGGATGGGCTCGTCCCATGCTTTCAGAGAGTGCACCTTGATGGGCTGGTCCCATGTTTTCAGAGAGTGCATCTGGCTGGCCTGGTCCCATGATTTCAGAGAGCGCACCTGGATGGCCTGGTCCCATGTTTTCAGAGAGTGCATTTGGGTAGCCGGGTCCCATGCTTTCAGAGAACACATCTGGATGGCCATGTCCTGAGCTTTCATAGAGCGCACCTGGATGGCCTGGTCACGTGCTCTCAGAATGCGTATCTGGGTGCCTGGTCCCATGATTTCAGAGAGTGCATTTGGGTAGCCTGGTCCTGTGATTTCAGAGAGCGCATCTGGGTGGCCTGGTCCCATGCTTTCAGAGAGCACATCTGGGTGCCTGGTCCCATGCTTTCAGAGAGTGCATTTCAGTAGCCTGGTCCCGTGCTTTCAGAGAGCACATCTGGGTGGCCTGGTCCCGTGCTTTCAGAGAGCTCATCTGAGTGGTCTGGTCCCGTGCTTTCAGAGAGCGCATCTGGATAGCCTGGTCACGTGCTCTCAGAGAGCGCATCTGGATTGTCTGGTCCCATGCTTTTAGAGAGCGCATCTGGATGGCCTGGTCACATGCTTTCAGAGAGCGCATATGGGTGCCTGGTCCCGTGCTTTCAGAGAGCGAATCTGAATGGCCATGCCCCGTGCTTTCAGAGAGTGCACCTTGATGGCCTGGTCCCATGCTTTCAGAGAGCGCACCTGGATGACCTGGTTCCATGTTTTCAGAGAGCGCACCTGGCTGGCCTGGACCCATGCTTTCAGAGAGCGCACCTGGATGACCTGGTTCCATGTTTTCAGAGAGCGCACCTGGCTGGCCTGATGCCATCTTTCAGGGAGCGCACTAGGATGGCCTGGTCCCATGCTTTCTGAGAGCGCACCTGGATGGCTTGGTCCCGTACTTTCAGAGAGTGCATTTGGGTAGCCGGGTCCCATGCTTTCAGAGAACACATCTGGATGGCCCAGTCCTGAGCTTTCATAGAGCGCACCTGGATGGCCTGGTACCATGCTTTCAGAGAGCGCACCTGGATGGCCTGGTCCCATGCTTTCAGAGAGCGCCTCTGGATGGCCTGGTACCATGCTTTTAGAGAGCGCACCTTGATGGCCTCGTTGCATGCTTTCAGAGAGAGCATCTGGATGGCCTGGTCCCATGCTTTCAGAGAACTCATATGGATGGCCCTGTCCTGAGCTTTCATAGAGCGCACCTGGATGGGCTGGTCCCATGCTTTCAGAGAGTGCACCTTGATGGGCTGGTCCCATGTTTTCAGAGAGTGCATCTGGCTGGCCTGGTCCCATGCTTTCAGAGAGCGCACCTGGATGGCCTGGTCCCATGCTTTCTGAGAGCGCACCTGGATGGCTTGGTCCCGTGCTTTCAGAGAGTGCATTTGGGTAGCCGGGTCCCATGCTTTCAGAGAACACATCTGGATGGCCCAGTCCTGAGCTTTCATAGAGCGCACCTGGATGGCCTGGTACCATGCTTTCAGAGAGCGCACCTGGATGGCCTGGTCCCATGCTTTCAGAGAGCGCCTCTGGATGGCCTGGTACCATGCTTTTAGAGAGCGCACCTTGATGGCCTCGTTGCATGCTTTCAGAGAGAGCATCTGGATGGCCTGGTCCCAGGCTTTCAGAGAACTCATATGGATGGCCCTGTCCTGAGCTTTCATAGAGCGCACCTGGATGGGCTGGTCCCATGCTTTCAGAGAGTGCACCTTGATGGGCTGGTCCCATGTTTTCAGAGAGTGCATCTGGCTGGCCTGGTCCCATGCTTTCAGAGAGCGCAGCTGGATGAACTGGTCCCATGCTTTCTGAGAGCGCACCTGGATGGCTTGGTCCCGTGCTTTCAGAGAGTGCATTTGGGTAGCCGGATCCCATGCTTTCAGAGAGCGCACCTGGATGACCTGATTCCATGTTTTCAGAGAGCGCACCTGGCTGGCCTGGACCCATGCTTTCAGAGAGCGCACCTGGCTGGCCTGATCCCATCTTTCAGGGAGCGCACTAGGATGGCCTGGTCCCATGCTTTCTGAGAGCGCACCTGGATGGCTTGGTCCCGTGCTTTCAGAGAGTGCATTTGGGTAGCCGGGTCCCATGCTTTCAGAGAACACATCTGGATGGCCCAGTCCTGAGCTTTCATAGAGCGCACCTGGATGGCCTGGTACCATGCTTTCAGAGAGCGCACCTGGATGGCCTGGTCCCATGCTTTCAGAGAGCGCCTCTGGATGGCCTGGTACCATGCTTTTAGAGAGCGCACCTTGATGGCCTCGTTGCATGCTTTCAGAGAGAGCATCTGGATGGCCTGGTCCCATGCTTTCAGAGAACTCATATGGATGGCCCTGTCCTGAGCTTTCATAGAGCGCACCTGGATGGGCTGGTCCCATGCTTTCAGAGAGTGCACCCTGATGGGCTGGTCCCATGTTTTCAGAGAGTGCATCTGGCTGGCCTGGTCCTATGCTTTCAGAGAGCGCACCTGGATGGCCTGGTCCCATGCTTTCTGAGAGCGCACCTGGATGGCTTGGTCCCGTGCTTTCAGAGAGTGCATTTGGGTAGCCGGGTCCCATGCTTTCAGAGAACACATCTGGATGGCCCAGTCCTGAGCTTTCATAGAGCGCACCTGGATGGCCTGGTACCATGCTTTCAGAGAGCGCACCTGGATGGCCTGGTACCATGCTTTCAGAGAGCGCACCTGGATGGCCTGGTCCCATGCTTTCAGAGAGCGCCTCTGGATGGCCTGGTACCATGCTTTTAGAGAGCGCACCTTGATGGCCTCGTTGCATGCTTTCAGAGAGAGCATCTGGATGGCCTGGTCCCAGGCTTTCAGAGAACTCATATGGATGGCCCTGTCCTGAGCTTTCATAGAGCGCACCTGGATGGGCTGGTCCCATGCTTTCAGAGAGTGCACCTTGATGGGCTGGTCCCATGTTTTCAGAGAGTGCATCTGGCTGGCCTGGTCCCATGCTTTCAGAGAGCGCAGCTGGATGGCCTGGTCCCATGCTTTCTGAGAGCGCACCTGGATGGCTTGGTCCCGTGCTTTCAGAGAGTGCATTTGGGTAGCCGGATCCCATGCTTTCAGAGAACACATCTGGATGGCCCAGTCCTGAGCTTTCATAGAGCGCACCTGGATGGCCTGGTCCCATGCTTTCAGAGAGCGCAAGTGGGTGCCTGGTCCCATGCTTTCAGAGAGTGCATTTGAGTAGCCTGGTCCCGTGCTTTCAGAGAGCACATCTGGGTGGACTGGTCCCGTGCTTTCAGAGAGCGCATCTGGATGGCCTGGTCACGTGCTCTCAGAGAGCGCATTTAGGTAGCCTGGTCTCATGCTTTCAGAGAGTGTAATTGGGAAGCCTGGTCCTGTGCTTTCAGGGAGCGCATCTGGGTGCCTGGTCCCATGCTTTCAGAGAGTGCATTTGAGTAGCCTGGTCCCGTGCTTTCAGAGAGCACATCTGGGTGGCCTGGTCCCGTGCTTTCAGAGAGCGCATCTGGATGGCCTGGTCACGTGCTCTCAGAATGTTTATCTGGGTGCCTGGTCCCATGATTTCAGAGAGTGCATTTGGGTAGCCTGGTCCTGTGATTTCAGAGAGCGCATCTGGGTGGCCTGGTCCCATGTTTTCAGAGAGCACATCTGGGTGCCTGGTCCCATGCTTTCAGAGAGTGCATTTCAGTAGCCTGGTCCCGTGCTTTCAGAGAGCACATCTGGGTGGCCTGGTCCCGTGCTTTCAGAGAGCTCATCTGAGTGGTCTGGTCCCGTGCTTTCAGAGAGCGCATCTGGATAGCCTGGTCACGTGCTCTCAGAGAGCGTATCTGGGTGCCTGGTCAAATGCTTTCAGAGAGCGCAACTGGGTGCCTGGTCCCATGCTTTCAGAGTGCGCATCTGGATGGCCTGGATCCAGGCTTTCAGAGAGCGCACCTGGCTGGCCTGGATCCATGCTTTCAGAGAGCACACCTGGATTGCCTGGTCGCATGCTTTCAGAGAGCGCACCTGGCTGGCCTGGACGCATGCTTTCAGAAAGCGCACCTGGCTGGCCTGGTCCCATACTTACAGAGAGCGCTCCTGGATTGCCTGGTCACATGCTTTCAGAGAGCGCACCTGGCTGGCCTGGACCCATGCTTTCAGAGAGCGCACCTGGCTGGCCTGGTCCCATGCTTTCAGGGAGCGCACCTGGATGGCCTGGTCCCATGCTTTCAGAGAGCGCATCTGGATGGCCTGGTCCCATGCTTTCAGAGAGCGCATCTGGATGGCCTGGTCCCATGCTTCAGGGAGTACATCTGGATGGCCTGGTCCCATGCTTTCAGAGAGCGCATCTGGATTGTCTGGTCCCATGCTTTTAGAGAGCGCATCTGGATGGCCTGGTCCCATGCTTTCAGAGAGCGCATCTGGGTGCCTGGTCCCGTGCTTTCAGAGAGCGCATCTGAATGGCCATGTCCCATGCTTTCAGAGAGTGCACCTTGATGGCCTGGTCCCATGCTTTCAGAGAGCGCACCTGGATGACCTGGTTCCATGTTTTCAGAGAGCGCACCTGGCTGGCCTGGACTCACGCTTTCAGAGAGCGCACCTGGCTGGCCTGATCCCATGCTTTCAGAGAGCGCACCTGGATGGCCTGGTCCCATGCTTTCTGAGAGCGCACCTGGATGGCTTGGTCCCGTGCTTTCAGAGAGTGCATTTGGGTAGCCGGGTCCCATGCTTTCAGAGAACACATCTGGATGGCCCAGTCCTGAGCTTTCATAGAGCGCACCTGGATGGCCTGGTACCATGCTTTCAGAGAGCGCACCTGGATGGCCTGGTCCCATGCTTTCAGAGAGCACCTCTGGATGGCCTGGTACCATGCTTTTAGAGAGCGCACCTTGATGGCCTCGTTGCATGCTTTCAGAGAGAGCATCTGGATGGCCTGGTCCCATGCTTTCAGAGAACACATCTGGACGGCCCTGTCCTGAGCTTTCATAGAGCGCACCTGGATGGGCTGGTCCCATGCTTTCAGAGAGTGCACCTTGATGGGCTGGTCCCATGTTTTCAGAGAGTGCATCTGGCTGGCCTGGTCCCATGCTTTAAGAGAGCGCACCTGGATGGCCTGGTCCCATGCTTTCTGAGAGCGCACCTGGATGGCTTGGTCCCGTGCTTTCAGAGAGCGCACCTTGGTGGCCTCGTTGCATGCTTTCAGAGAGAGCATCTGGATGGCCTGGTCCCATGCTTTCAGAGAGCACCTCTGGATGGCCTGGTACCATGCTTTTAGAGAGCGCACCTTGATGGCCTAGTTGCATGCTTTCAGAGAGAACATCTGGATGGCCTGGTCCCATGCTTTCAGAGAACACATCTGGATGGCCCTGTCCTGAGCTTTCATAGAGCGCACCTGGATGGGCTGGTCCCATGCTTTCAGAGAGTGCACCTTGATGGGCTGGTCCCATGTTTTCAGAGAGTGCATCTGGCTGGCCTGGTCCCATGCTTTAAGAGAGCGCACCTGGATGGCCTGGTCCCATGCTTTCTGAGAGCGCACCTGGATGGCTTGGTCCCGTGCTTTCAGAGAGTGCATTTGGGTAGCCGGGTCCCATGCTTTCAGAGAACACATCTGGATGGCCCAGTCCTGAGATTTCAGAGAGCGCACCTGGATGGCCTGGTCACATGCTTTCAGAGAGCGCACCTGGATGGCCTGGTACCATGCTTTCAGAGAGCGCCTCTGGATGGCCTGGTACCATGCTTTTAGAGAGCGCACCTTGATGGCCTCGTTGCATGCTTTCAGAGAAAGCATCTGGATGGCTTGGTCCCATGCTTTCAGAGAACTCATATGGATGGCCCTGTCCTTAGCTTTCATAGAGCGCACCTGGATGGGCTGGTCCCATGCTTTCAGAGAGTGCACCTTGATGGGCTGGTCCCATGTTTTCAGAGAGTGCATCTGGCTGGCCTGGTTCCATGTTTTATGAGAGTGCATCTGGCTGGCCTGGTTCCATGTTTTATGAGAGTGCACCTGGATGCCTGCTCGCAGGCTTTCAGAGAACGCACCTGGATGGCCTGGTCCCATGCTTTCAGAGAGCGCATCTGGATGGCCTGGTCCCATGCTTCAGGCAGTACATCTGGATGGCCTGGTCCCATGCTTTCAGAGAGCGCATCTGGATTGTCTGGTCCCATGCTTTTAGAGAGCGCATCTGGATGGCCTGGTCCCATGCTTTCAGAGAGCGCATCTGGGTACCTGGTCCCGTGCTTTCAGAGAGCGCATCTGGATGGCCTGGCCCCATGCTTCAGGGAGTACATCTGGATGGCCTGGTCCCATGCTTTCAGAGAGCGCATCTGGATTGTCTGGTCCCATGCTTTCAGAGAGTGCACCTTGATGGCCTGGTCCCATGCTTTCAGAGAGCGCACCTGGATGACCTGATTCCATGTTTTCAGAGAGAGCACCTGGCTGGCCTGGACCCATGCTTTCAGAGAGCGCACCTGGCTGGCCTGGTCCCATGCTTTCAGAGAGAGCACATGGATGACCTGGTCCCATGCTTTCTGAGAGTGCACCTGGATGGTTTGGTCCTGTTCTTTCAGAGAGTGAATTTGGGTAGCCGTGTCCCGTGCTTTCAGAGAACACATCTGGACGGCCCAGTCCTGATCTTTCATACAGCGCACCTGGACGGCCTGGTACCATGCTTTCAAAGAGCAGACCTGGATGGCCTGGTCCCATGCTTTCAGAGAGCGCATCTGGATGGTCTGGTACTATGCTTTCAGAGAGCGCACCTTGATGGCCTCATTGCATGCTTTCAGAGAGAGCATCTGGATGGCCTAGTCCCATGCTTTCAGAGAACACATCTGGATGGCCCTGTCCTGAGCTTTCATAGAGCGCACCTGGATGGGCTGGTCCCATGCTTTCAGAGAGTGCACCTTGATGGCCTGGTCCCATGTTTTCAGAGAGTGCATTTGGCCGGCCTGGTTCCATTTTTTATGAGAGTGCACCTGGATGCCTGGTCCCAGGCTTTCAGAGAGCGCATCTCGATGGCCAGGTCCGATCCTTCAGGGAGTACATCTGGATGGCCTGGTCCCATGCTTTCAGAGAGCGCATCTGGGTGGCTTGGTCCCGTGCTTTCAGAGAGTGCATTTGGGTAGCCGGGTCCCATGCTTTCAGAGAACACATCTGGATGGCCCAGTCCTGAGCTTTCATAGAGCGCACCTGGATGGCCTGGTACCATGCTTTCAGAGAGCGCACCTGGATGGCCTGGTCCCATGCTTTCAGAGAGCACCTCTGGATGGCCTGGTACCATGCTTTTAGAGAGCGCACCTTGATGGCCTCGTTGCATGCTTTCAGAGAGAGCATCTGGATGGCCTGGTCCCATGCTTTCAGAGAACACATCTGGACGGCCCTGTCCTGAGCTTTCATAGAGCGCACCTGGATGGGCTGGTCCCATGCTTTCAGAGAGTGCACCTTGATGGGCTGGTCCCATGTTTTCAGAGAGTGCATCTGGCTGGCCTGGTCCCATGCTTTAAGAGAGCGCACCTGGATGGCCTGGTCCCATGCTTTCTGAGAGCGCACCTGGATGGCTTGGTCCCGTGCTTTCAGAGAGCGCACCTTGGTGGCCTCGTTGCATGCTTTCAGAGAGAGCATCTGGATGGCCTGGTCCCATGCTTTCAGAGAGCACCTCTGGATGGCCTGGTACCATGCTTTTAGAGAGCGCACCTTGATGGCCTAGTTGCATGCTTTCAGAGAGAACATCTGGATGGCCTGGTCCCATGCTTTCAGAGAACACATCTGGATGGCCCTGTCCTGAGCTTTCATAGAGCGCACCTGGATGGGCTGGTCCCATGCTTTCAGAGAGTGCACCTTGATGGGCTGGTCCCATGTTTTCAGAGAGTGCATCTGGCTGGCCTGGTCCCATGCTTTAAGAGAGCGCACCTGGATGGCCTGGTCCCATGCTTTCTGAGAGCGCACCTGGATGGCTTGGTCCCGTGCTTTCAGAGAGTGCATTTGGGTAGCCGGGTCCCATGCTTTCAGAGAACACATCTGGATGGCCCAGTCCTGAGATTTCAGAGAGCGCACCTGGATGGCCTGGTCACATGCTTTCAGAGAGCGCACCTGGATGGCCTGGTACCATGCTTTCAGAGAGCGCCTCTGGATGGCCTGGTACCATGCTTTTAGAGAGCGCACCTTGATGGCCTCGTTGCATGCTTTCAGAGAAAGCATCTGGATGGCTTGGTCCCATGCTTTCAGAGAACTCATATGGATGGCCCTGTCCTTAGCTTTCATAGAGCGCACCTGGATGGGCTGGTCCCATGCTTTCAGAGAGTGCACCTTGATGGGCTGGTCCCATGTTTTCAGAGAGTGCATCTGGCTGGCCTGGTTCCATGTTTTATGAGAGTGCATCTGGCTGGCCTGGTTCCATGTTTTATGAGAGTGCACCTGGATGCCTGCTCGCAGGCTTTCAGAGAACGCACCTGGATGGCCTGGTCCCATGCTTTCAGAGAGCGCATCTGGATGGCCTGGTCCCATGCTTCAGGCAGTACATCTGGATGGCCTGGTCCCATGCTTTCAGAGAGCGCATCTGGATTGTCTGGTCCCATGCTTTTAGAGAGCGCATCTGGATGGCCTGGTCCCATGCTTTCAGAGAGCGCATCTGGGTACCTGGTCCCGTGCTTTCAGAGAGCGCATCTGGATGGCCTGGCCCCATGCTTCAGGGAGTACATCTGGATGGCCTGGTCCCATGCTTTCAGAGAGCGCATCTGGATTGTCTGGTCCCATGCTTTCAGAGAGTGCACCTTGATGGCCTGGTCCCATGCTTTCAGAGAGCGCACCTGGATGACCTGATTCCATGTTTTCAGAGAGAGCACCTGGCTGGCCTGGACCCATGCTTTCAGAGAGCGCACCTGGCTGGCCTGGTCCCATGCTTTCAGAGAGAGCACATGGATGACCTGGTCCCATGCTTTCTGAGAGTGCACCTGGATGGTTTGGTCCTGTTCTTTCAGAGAGTGAATTTGGGTAGCCGTGTCCCGTGCTTTCAGAGAACACATCTGGACGGCCCAGTCCTGATCTTTCATACAGCGCACCTGGACGGCCTGGTACCATGCTTTCAAAGAGCAGACCTGGATGGCCTGGTCCCATGCTTTCAGAGAGCGCATCTGGATGGTCTGGTACTATGCTTTCAGAGAGCGCACCTTGATGGCCTCATTGCATGCTTTCAGAGAGAGCATCTGGATGGCCTAGTCCCATGCTTTCAGAGAACACATCTGGATGGCCCTGTCCTGAGCTTTCATAGAGCGCACCTGGATGGGCTGGTCCCATGCTTTCAGAGAGTGCACCTTGATGGCCTGGTCCCATGTTTTCAGAGAGTGCATTTGGCCGGCCTGGTTCCATTTTTTATGAGAGTGCACCTGGATGCCTGGTCCCAGGCTTTCAGAGAGCGCATCTCGATGGCCAGGTCCGATCCTTCAGGGAGTACATCTGGATGGCCTGGTCCCATGCTTTCAGAGAGCGCATCTGGGTGCCTGGTCCCGTGCTTTCAGAGAGCGCATCTGGATGGCCTGGTCCCATGCTTTCAGAGAGCGCATCTGGGTGCCTGGTCCCGTGCTTTCAGAGAGCGCATCTGAATGGCCATGTCCCGTGCTAACAGAGAGTGCACCTTGATGGCCTGGTCCCATGCTTTCCGAGAGCGCACCTGGATGACCTGGTTCCATGTTTTCATAGAGCGCACCTGGCTGGCCTGGACCCATGCTTTCAGAGAGCGCACCTGGCTGGCCTGGTCCCATGCTTTCAGAGAGCGCACCTGGATGGCCTGGTCCCATGCTTTCTGAGAGCCTTGATGGCTTGGTCCCGTGCTTTCAGAGAAAACGTCTGGATGGCCCAGTCCTGAGCTTTCATAGAGCGCACCTGGATGGCATGGCACCATGCTTTCAGAGAGCGCACATGGATGGCCTGGTCCCATGCTTTCAGAGAGCACCTTTGGATGGCCTGGTCCCATGCTTTCAGAGAGAGAGCATCTGGATGGCCTGGTCCCATGCCTTCAGAGAACACATCTGGGCTGCCCTGTCCTGAGCTTTCATAGAGCGCACCTGGATGGGCTGGTCCCATGCTTTCAGAGAGTGCACCTTGATGGCCTGGTCCCATGTTTTCAGAGAGTGCATCTGGCTGGCCTGCTTACATGTTTTATGAGAGTGCACCTGGATGCCTGGTCCCAGGCTTTCAGAGAGCGCACCTGGATGGCCTGGTCCCATGCTTTCAGAGAGCGCATCTGGATGGCCTGGTCCCATGCTTTCAGAGAGCGCATCTGGATGGCCTGGCCCCATGCTTCAGGGAGTACATCTGGATGGCCTGGTCCCATGCTTTCAGTGGGCGCATCTGGATTGTCTGGTCCCATGCTTTTAGAGAGCGCATCTGGATGGCCTGGTCCCATGCTTTCAGAGAGCGCATCTGGGTGCCTGGTCCCATGCTTTCAGAGAGCGCATCTGAATGGCCATGTCCTGTGCTGTCAGAGAGAGCACCTTGATGGCCTGGCCCCATGCTTTCAGAGAGCGCACCTGGATGACCTGGCTCCATGTTTTCAGAGAGAGCACCTGGCTGGCCTGGACCCATGCTTTCAGAGAGCGCACCTGGCTGGCATGGTCCCATGCTTTCAGAGAGCACACCTGGATGGCCTGGTCCCATGTTTTCAGAGAGTGCATCTGGCTGGCCTGGTCCCATGCTTTAAGAGAGCGCACCTGGATGGCCTGGTCCCATGCTTTCTGAGAGCGCACCTGGATGGCTTGGTCCCGTGCTTTCAGAGAGCGCACCTTGGTGGCCTCGTTGCATGCTTTCAGAGAGAGCATCTGGATGGCCTGGTCCCATGCTTTCAGAGAGCACCTCTGGATGGCCTGGTACCATGCTTTTAGAGAGCGCACCTTGATGGCCTCGTTGCATGCTTTCAGAGAGAGCATCTGGATGGCCTGGTCCCATGCTTTCAGAGAACACATCTGGATGGCCCTGTCCTGAGCTTTCATAGAGCGCACCTGGATGGGCTGGTCCCATGCTTTCAGAGAGTGCACCTTGATGGGCTGGTCCCATGTTTTCAGAGAGTGCATCTGGCTGGCCTGGTCCCATGCTTTAAGAGAGCGCACCTGGATGGCCTGGTCCCATGCTTTCTGAGAGCGCACCTGGATGGCTTGGTCCCGTGCTTTCAGAGAGTGCATTTGGGTAGCCGGGTCCCATGCTTTCAGAGAACACATCTGGATGGCCCAGTCCTGAGATTTCAGAGAGCGCACCTGGATGGCCTGGTCACATGCTTTCAGAGAGCGCACCTGGATGGCCTGGTACCATGCTTTCAGAGAGCGCCTCTGGATGGCCTGGTACCATGCTTTTAGAGAGCGCACCTTGATGGCCTCGTTGCATGCTTTCAGAGAAAGCATCTGGATGGCTTGGTCCCATGCTTTCAGAGAACTCATATGGATGGCCCTGTCCTTAGCTTTCATAGAGCGCACCTGGATGGGCTGGTCCCATGCTTTCAGAGAGTGCACCTTGATGGGCTGGTCCCATGTTTTCAGAGAGTGCATCTGGCTGGCCTGGTTCCATGTTTTATGAGAGTGCATCTGGCTGGCCTGGTTCCATGTTTTATGAGAGTGCACCTGGATGCCTGCTCGCAGGCTTTCAGAGAACGCACCTGGATGGCCTGGTCCCATGCTTTCAGAGAGCGCATCTGGATGGCCTGGTCCCATGCTTCAGGCAGTACATCTGGATGGCCTGGTCCCATGCTTTCAGAGAGCGCATCTGGATTGTCTGGTCCCATGCTTTTAGAGAGCGCATCTGGATGGCCTGGTCCCATGCTTTCAGAGAGCGCATCTGGGTGCCTGGTCCCGTGCTTTCAGAGAGCGCATCTGGATGGCCTGGCCCCATGCTTCAGGGAGTACATCTGGATGGCCTGGTCCCATGCTTTCAGAGAGCGCATCTGGATTGTCTGGTCCCATGCTTTCAGAGAGTGCACCTTGATGGCCTGGTCCCATGCTTTCAGAGAGCGCACCTGGATGACCTGATTCCATGTTTTCAGAGAGAGCACCTGGCTGGCCTGGACCCATGCTTTCAGAGAGCGCACCTGGCTGGCCTGGTCCCATGCTTTCAGAGAGAGCACATGGATGACCTGGTCCCATGCTTTCTGAGAGTGCACCTGGATGGTTTGGTCCTGTTCTTTCAGAGAGTGAATTTGGGTAGCCGTGTCCCGTGCTTTCAGAGAACACATCTGGACGGCCCAGTCCTGATCTTTCATACAGCGCACCTGGACGGCCTGGTACCATGCTTTCAAAGAGCAGACCTGGATGGCCTGGTCCCATGCTTTCAGAGAGCGCATCTGGATGGTCTGGTACTATGCTTTCAGAGAGCGCACCTTGATGGCCTCATTGCATGCTTTCAGAGAGAGCATCTGGATGGCCTAGTCCCATGCTTTCAGAGAACACATCTGGATGGCCCTGTCCTGAGCTTTCATAGAGCGCACCTGGATGGGCTGGTCCCATGCTTTCAGAGAGTGCACCTTGATGGCCTGGTCCCATGTTTTCAGAGAGTGCATTTGGCCGGCCTGGTTCCATTTTTTATGAGAGTGCACCTGGATGCCTGGTCCCAGGCTTTCAGAGAGCGCATCTCGATGGCCAGGTCCGATCCTTCAGGGAGTACATCTGGATGGCCTGGTCCCATGCTTTCAGAGAGCGCATCTGGGTGCCTGGTCCCGTGCTTTCAGAGAGCGCATCTGGATGGCCTGGTCCCATGCTTTCAGAGAGCGCATCTGGGTGCCTGGTCCCGTGCTTTCAGAGAGCGCATCTGAATGGCCATGTCCCGTGCTAACAGAGAGTGCACCTTGATGGCCTGGTCCCATGCTTTCCGAGAGCGCACCTGGATGACCTGGTTCCATGTTTTCATAGAGCGCACCTGGCTGGCCTCGACCCATGCTTTCAGAGAGCGCACCTGGCTGGCCTGGTCCCATGCTTTCAGAGAGCGCACCTGGATGGCCTGGTCCCATGCTTTCTGAGAGCCTTGATGGCTTGGTCCCGTGCTTTCAGAGAAAACGTCTGGATGGCCCAGTCCTGAGCTTTCATAGAGCGCACCTGGATGGCATGGCACCATGCTTTCAGAGAGCGCACATGGATGGCCTGGTCCCATGCTTTCAGAGAGCACCTTTGGATGGCCTGGTCCCATGCTTTCAGAGAGAGAGTATCTGGATGGCCTGGTCCCATGCCTTCAGAGAACACATCTGGGCTGCCCTGTCCTGAGCTTTCATAGAGCGCACCTGGATGGGCTGGTCCCATGCTTTCAGAGAGTGCACCTTGATGGCCTGGTCCCATGTTTTCAGAGAGTGCATCTGGCTGGCCTGCTTACATGTTTTATGAGAGTGCACCTGGATGCCTGGTCCCAGGCTTTCAGAGAGCGCACCTGGATGGCCTGGTCCCATGCTTTCAGAGAGCGCATCTGGATGGCCTGGTCCCATGCTTTCAGAGAGCGCATCTGGATGGCCTGGCCCCATGCTTCAGGGAGTACATCTGGATGGCCTGGTCCCATGCTTTCAGTGGGCGCATCTGGATTGTCTGGTCCCATGCTTTTAGAGAGCGCATCTGGATGGCCTGGTCCCATGCTTTCAGAGAGCGCATCTGGGTGCCTGGTCCCATGCTTTCAGAGAGCGCATCTGAATGGCCATGTCCTGTGCTGTCAGAGAGAGCACCTTGATGGCCTGGCCCCATGCTTTCAGAGAGCGCACCTGGATGACCTGGCTCCATGTTTTCAGAGAGAGCACCTGGCTGGCCTGGACCCATGCTTTCAGAGAGCGCACCTGGCTGGCATGGTCCCATGCTTTCAGAGAGCACACCTGGATGGCCTGGTCCCATGCTTTATGAGAGCGCACCTGGATGGCTTGGTCCCGTGCTTTCAGAGAGTGAATTTGGGTAGCCGGGTCCCATGCTTTCAGAGAACACATCTGGATGGCCCAGTCCTGAGCTTTCATACAGTGCACCTGGATGGTCTGGTACCATGCTTTCAGAGAGCGCACCTTGATGGCCTCGTTGCATGCTTTCAGAGAGAGCATCTGGATGGCCTGGTCCCATGCTTTCAGAGAACACATCTGGATGGCCCTGTCCTGAGCTTTCATAGAGCGCACCTGGATGGGCTGGTCCCATGCTTTCAGAGAGTGCACCTTGATGGCCTGGTCCCATGTTTTCAGAGAGTGCATCTGGCTGGCCTGGTTCCATATTTTATGAGAGCGCATCTGGATGGCCTGGTACCATGCTTTCAGAGAGCGCATCTGGGTGCCCGGTCCCCTGCTTTCAGAGAGCACATCTGAATGGCTATGTCCCGTGCTTTCAGAGAGTGCACCTTGATGGCCTGGTCCCATGCTTTCAGAGAGCACACCTGGATGACCTGGTTCCATGTTTTCAGAGAGCGCACCTGGCTGGCCTGGACCCATGCTTTCAGCGAGCGCACCTGGCTGGCCTGGTCCCATGCTTTCAGAGAACGCACCTGGATAGCCTGGTCCCATGCTTTCAGAGAACACACCTGGATGGCCCTGTCCTGAGCTTTCATAGAGCGCACCTGAATGGGCTGGTCCCATGCTTTCAGAGAGTGCACCTTGATGGGCTGGTCCCATGTTTTCAGAGAGCGCATCTCGATGGCCAGGTCCCATGATTCACGGTGTACATCTGGATGGCCTGGTCCCATGCTTTCAGAGATCGCATCTGGATTGTCTGGTCCCATGCTTTTAGAGAGCGCATCTGGATGGCCTGGTCCCATGCTTTCAGAGAGCGCATCTGGGTGCCTGGTCCCGTGCTTTCAGAGAGCGCATTTGAATGGCGATGTCCCGTGCTTTCAGAGAGTGCACCTTGATGGCCTGGTCCCATGCTTTCAGAGAGCGCACCTGGATGACCTGGTTCCATGTTTTCAGAGAGGGCACCTGGCTGGCCTGGACCCATGCTTTCAGAGAGCGCACCTGGCTGGCCTGGTCCCATGCTTTCAGAGAGCGCACCTGGATGGCCTGGTCCCATGCTTTCTGAGAGCACACCTGGATGGCTTGGTCCCGTGCTTTCAGAGAACACATCTGGATGGCCCAGTCCTGAGCTTTCATAGAGCGCACCTGGATGGCCTGGCACCATGCTTTCAGAGAGCGCACCTGGATGGCCTGGTCCCATGCTTTCAGAGAGCACCTCTGGATGGCCTGGTACCATGCTTTTAGAGAGCGCACCTTGATGGCCTTGTTGCATGCTTTCAGAGAGAGCATCTGGATGGCCTGGTCCCATGCTTTCAGAGAACACATCTGGGTTGCCCTGTCCTGAGCTTTCATAGAGCGCACCTGGATGGGCTGGTCCCATGCTTTCAGAGAGTGCACCTTGATGGCCTGGTCCCATGTTTTCAGAGAGTGCATCTGGCTGGCCTGCTTCCATGTTTTATTAGAGTGCACCTCGATGCCTGGTCCCAGGCTTTCAGAGAGCGCACCTGGATGGCCTGGTCCCATGCTTTCAGAGAGTGCATCTGGATGGCCTGGTCCCATGCTTCAGGGAGTACATCTTGATGGCCTGGTCCCATGCTTTCAGTGAGCGCATCTGGATTGTCTGGTCCCATGCTTTTAGAGAGCGCATCTGGATGGCCTGGTCCCATGCTTTCAGAGAGCGCATCTGGGTGCCTGGTCCCGTGCTTTCAGAGAGCGCATCTGAATGGCCATGTCCCGTGCTTTCAGAGAGTGCACCTTGATGGCCTGGTCCCATGCTTTCAGAGAGCGCACCTGGATGACCTGGTTCCATGTTTTCAGAGAGAGCACATGGGTGGCCTGGACCCATGCTTTCAGAGAGCGCACCTGGCTGGCCTGGTCCCATGCTTTCAGAGAGCGCACCTGGATGGCCTGGTCCCATGCTTTCTAAGAGCGCACCTGGATGGCTTGGTCCCGTGCTTTCAGAGAGTGAATTTGGGTAGCCTGTCCCATGCTTTCAGAGAACACATCTGGATGGCCCAGTCCTGAGCTTTCATACAGCGCACCTGGATCCCCTGGTCCCATGCTTTCAGAGAGCGCACCTTGATGGCCTTGTTGCATGCTTTCAGAGAGAGCATCTGGATGGCCTGGTCCCATGCTTTCAGAGAACACATCTGGATGGCCCTGTCCTGAGCTTTCATAGAGCGCACCTGGATGGGCTGGTCCCATGCTTTCAGAGAGTGCAACTTGATGGCCTGGTCCCATGTTTTCAGAGAGTGCATCTGGCTGGCCTGGTTCCATATTTTATGAGAGTGCACCTGGATGCCTGGTCCCAGGCTTTAAGAGAGCGCATCTGGATTGCCTGGTCCCATGCTTTTAGAGAGCGCATCTGGATGGCCTGGTCCCATGCTTTCAGAGGGCGCATCTGGGTGCCTGGTCTGGTGCTTTCAGAGAGCGCCTCTGAATGGCTATGTCCCGTGCTTTCAGAGAGTGCACCTTGATGGCCTGGTCCCATGCTTTCAGAGAGCGCACCTGGATGACCTGGTTCCATGTTTTCAGAGAGCGCACCTGGCTGGCCTGTACCCATGCTTTCAGTGAGCGCACCTGGCTGGCCTGGTCCCATGCTTTCAGAGAGCGCACCTGGATGGCCTGGTCACATGCTTTCTGAGAGCGCACCTGGATGGCTTGGTCTCGTGCTTTCAGAGAATGCATTTGGGTAGCCGGGTCCCGTGCTTTCAGAGAACACATCTGGATGGCCCAGTCCTGAGCTTTCATAGAGCGCACCTGGATGGCCTGGTCTCATGCTTTCAGAGAGTGCATCTGGATGGCCTGGTACCATGCTTTCAGAGAGCGCACCTTGATAGCCTCGTTGCATGCTTTCAGAGAGAGCATCTGGAAGGCCTGGTCCCATGCTTTCAGAGAACACATCTGGTTGGCCCTGTCCTGAGCTTTCATAGAGCGCACCTGGATGGGCTGGTCCCATGCTTTCAGAGAGTGCACCTTGATGGCCTGGTCCCATGTTTTCAGAGAGTGCATCTGGCTGGCCTGGTTCCATGTTTTATGAGAGTGCACCTGGATGCCTGATCCCAAGCTTTCATAGAGCGCATCTGGATGGCCTGGTCCCATGCTTTCAGAGAGCGCATCTGGGTGGCCTGGTCCCATGCTTTCAGAGAGGGCATCTGGGTGCCTGGTCCCATGCTTTCAGAGAGTGTAATTGGGTAGCCTGGTCCTGTGCTTTCAGAGAGCGCATCTGGGTGCCTCGTCCTGTGCTTTCAGAGAGCGCACCTGGATGGCAAAGTCCAATGCAGGTCTTCCTTTCCTCTCCTTCCCCCAGAAGCTCACTGTCTCTAGAGCTGTTTTTCTCTCTAGGCTGGGCAACTGCAACAGCCTCTTTCTAAATCTCCCTGCTTCTACTGCCCGCCATCTGCAACTCATCCAGAAAAGGACTGCGAGATCGTATCTCTCCAGCCAACCCTGAAATCTCTTCATTGGCTCCCAGTAGCCGCAAGGATTAAGTTCAAGACCCTCTGCATTGTCAACAAGGCCTTGTTGGGCCTGGGTCCACAATAACGTCAACTCTGCCTTCAGAAATAACTTCCTATTCAAGCTCTTTGCTCCTCCACCTCCATCTCCAACTCCCTCATGGTCAGTCGCTTCTCCAAGCAACGAGTTGGTGGTAGATCTCTTTCTTCGGTTTGGGCCTCTGGAACAGCCTCCCTGCCTCTCTGAAACTTGAGGAGAACCATCTTTGGTTCCGGGAAGCACCTCAAGACCTTCGGCCTTCTCTCTTCCTCTCCCCTGCTGATCTCTGTCTGTTTCTGCACAGGGCACCTTCCTACCCTCTGCATTCGGGCCCAGATCCCTGCACGCCCAGCTGCATACCCAAACTGCCTCCTAACAACCCTTTGCACTCGGGTCTATATATGCAATCCTACAGTGCCCTTACCCGCACTTATTAGACACCTGTGTCTGTGCTTAATTCTTGCACTTGCCTCCTGTTGATCACCTCCTGTGATGTCATCAGGGGTCAAGGGTCGTGTGATGTCCCTTCTGCTACCCCTCGCATTTTGGTGAAATGAAGTCCCTGTCTTCAGGGAGTGCACCTGGCTGGCCTCTTCCCATGCTTTCATGGTGCGCATCTGGATGGCCTGGTCCCATGCTTTCAGAGAGCGTCTCTGGGTGTGCGTGACTTTTCTTTGCTCATCTCACTCACCGTCACGTATTCAATCCATCTCACATTTTCTAGGCCTTTGAAATCAACAGAAAACGTGGTTCTTTGTGCATGAGTACAAGAACACTGAGTCCTTTAGTGTGGTAACTTTGAATTGGATGAGAGTTCTGCAACGTATTGTCATGTGTGACCTTGGGCAAATCTGTTTATTCTTGATTTTCCGTGAATGCCAAAACTGGGGCCAGTCATACATTATTTAGTTTGCAACATCCCCTTTACGAAAGAGTCTCATAACAATTGTTTGAAGTGCATTTTATGTTTGTGAGACATTACTTTTTGATGTTTTTTTATACACTTTTACTTTTTTCCTATTTATTTTTTAACTGTATTAGTTTATAATGTTTGGCTATATTTAGTAAATGTTTTGGGGCATCCGATAGATTCTTTTTTCCCTCTTATCTTTTTTATAGATACGCAGGGGCAGTACCTGTAACGCTGCCTTCACACCATGTGTTCTCTATTCTCTCTTGATTGCTGACCTTCCTGCATTTACCTCACAGCCTAACCCGCATCCTTGCCCTCCTTTCCTTTAATGTTTACATACCGCCTTTTCTTTTCCATCATTCATCCTAAAAATGTCAGCATTTTATTTGTCTAATTGGCCAAATTTGAGGAAATATGTCTAAAAAGGATCAGCAAGATAGTAGAACGCAGTTGAATAGACTACAACATTTCTCCCCGAAGAATCACACTACTGAGTAAGCCTGGAGAGGTGCAACGCTCTTCCACACATTATAGCACTTCCAAGGGCCTGATTATGCACACAAAAAAAAGTCAGATGGCAATTAGAATTTATTTAGGATTTTTAGTGGACCAACATGAGCGAGTCTGTAAGGCACTGGGAACTTACGCCGCCTCTTAATATCCAGACCTAGAAGCAGTGCTTAACTTGAGGGGGTGTTTGCCAGGGCTCAGACCTGGCACTTATTTCTGAGCCATGACACTTATCTCTCACTCAGTTCGATTATGACGTGGTGTTTTGGGAAGTTTATTATTTTAACTGCCAGTCACATAATAAACACCTATAGAATCAGAGCAAAATGTAAATGATGACTGTGACTAAAGACACACTTTTGAGGTCCTTATGAGTTGGGCGGTAAGGGATACCGGGCACCGGTAAGGAGACCTGTGCCGGGACCCTTACCGCCCAATTCAGAGGTCCCTTAGTTGGGAACCATAAAGGACGTGTGGTCTGACCACACGTCCTTTACAGGTCCCGCTGAGGGACCAGGACGCTAATAACGGGCTTGCCTTTTGCGGGCCCGTTATTAGCGCCTTCCCCATTCCCATTGAGCCCTACGGGGGCTCAAATGGGAATGGGGAATGGTTAGTTGAATGGGGACTTACCGGGTCCTCCAGGGTCGGAATGACCCGGTAAGTCCCCATTCAACCAGACCAGTGCCGGACCCGGTATTGGAGGCAGCCACGGCGCAAATAGCGCCATGGCTACCTTCAATCTCAGAATGAGGGCCTTCAAAATTTGTCTCATCTCAAGACACAAGGCCTATGTGATTGTATGTGTATGTTGGTTAGTGTTTGTAAATCACACATCTGCCCTGGTGAGTACATCCATAAACTCCAATAAACCGGTGGGAGTTACAGCGTTAATCCCATATATGTTACCAGCATGGGGAGCACCCGTGTGTGGTGGCAAGAGTGATCGGGGAGATACCCAACCTGGGGTGTCATGGGCGTGTTAGGAAATAGTTCAGCCCAGGCATTTATTTTTTCATAAATGAAGCCCTGCCTGGAAGCCGTAATCCTCCCAAGTGACGCAGGAAGTTGGAGGGGCCATGTATACAGCCCACGCTGCCAGCTGAGTGTTCTCTGGACTCGAGAAGCCTGCAGGCTCTCACTAGATGTATGGCCGCTCTGGGGTATGAAAGCTGCTGTGCCAGTGGCACCCTCCAGCATGAGTCCTGGGGAGTTGGTGTGGGGGTCACTCAGTGGGCGAGTGTCTAGGCAGGACGCGTGCGGTGCCGTTGTGGAACAGACATGCGCAGGATAGAGCCCCCCCTCTCCCAGAGTGGGTGGTGGCAGCAACGCCTTTTGAAAGCGCTGCAGCTGTTCATTTCAATTAGTGCAAGGTGCTGAATAATGAATGCCCTCGCGAGGTGGAAAACAAAAGGGGAAAAGCCGGTGAATTGTGGATGCGTGATGCGAAGGATGCGAGGGACAGCGGCACAGGCCTGCTCCCGGGGTGCGCCAACAGTCCCAATGCCCAAACACAGACCGAACTTTGTAGGGTGGACCCACAGTTGTTTCTTTTGCAATGCCCAATTTAGTAAAAGCTATTAGCATGGGCAATGCCAGACGGCAAATGTGTGAATACACATCAGCCTCAGGGGCATGTTATTATCCCCTCCCTTTGTATATTTCGGACTTTGTGGTTTGCTGAAAGGCGAACAGTCGGCACACCTTCGTTGCAATTGGCTGCTTCTGAAGTCAGTGGGATGTAAATAATCCCAGACGTCCAAGGCTTGGCTGAACAGTGTTCCTTTTGCCTGTGACATATCAAAGCCAAAATGAGCGTTTCCTGCGGCTAATGTCTCTTAGTTTGCTCCATTGTGTACATGCAACGACACACATAAGCGCCCCACCCATGTCATCATCTTAATCGCACTTTAATACGGTTTCGTCGAATGAACCATGTTAAAGGGAATACAAATCGCGACTACAGCATATCTACTTCTGCTTGCGAAGTTTATGTACCTGGAAGAGAATTCACATACATAAAACATACACCTTTGAGGCAGTGAGGCGCCGTCTAGCCGTCAAACTGATGACTTTGATTACGCAGCTCGGCGTACCCTTTCCTGCAGAGGCAGGGGCAACAGAACACATTCGATTTTCTAAATCAGATTTTTGTTTTTTACTAATGTTTGTGGCTTTTTATTACAAAATTGCCAAAACCACTGTTACAGAGAGAGAGGGAATGGGGGTTCCGAACTGAGAATATCTGGTTGGCAAAGCTACGCACTCTGCCATGGCATGAAACTGCCAAATCACTAAAATCCCTTTTTCCAAACTCCTCCCCCGTGCGACCAAATTAGAAGTTGTGCTATGATATGGCATTTATATTGCGCCTGTACACAAGTATTTCTAGGTGCCACAATATTTGCCCCAAACTGCAGCTTTGTAAGAAGCAAGTTGGATGCCTGGCTTTCCATTCTCCACCTGCGCTGTGAATGCATATTGGGCTATTTTGGGCTACTTTTGCAGACAATCAGGCTATTTTGGATCTACTTTTGAGAGCAGATCTTTTTATTGTTCTCCCGAGGCTGATTTTCTACAATCGTCCATCCCACGCCCCCTCTCTCTAACCCCAGCCCCACTCTCTCTACACCCCCCACTCCCACTCTCTCTAACCCCAGCCCCACTCTCTCTACACCCCCCACTCCCACTCTCTCTAACCCCAGCCCCACTCTCTCTACACCCCCCACTCCCACTCTCTCTAACCCCAGCCCACTCTCTCTACACCCCCCACTCCCACTCTCTCTACCCCAGCCCCACTCTCTCTACACCCCCCACTCCCACTCTCTCTAACCCCAGCCCCACTCTCTCTACACCCCCCACTCCCACTCTCTCTAACCCCAGCCCCACTCTCTCTACACCCCCCACTCCCACTCTCTCTACCCCAGCCCCACTCTCTCTACACCCCCCACTCCCACTCTTTCTAACCCCAGCCCCACTCTCTCTACACCCCCCACTCCCACTCTCTCTAACCCCAGCCCCACTCTCTCTACACCCCCCACTCCCACTCTCTCTAACCCCAGCCCCACTCTCTCTACACCCCCCACTCCCACTCTCTCTAACCCCAGCCCCACTCTCTCTACACCCCCCACTCCCACTCTCTCTAACCCCAGCCCACTCTCTCTACACCCCCCACTCCCACTCTCTCTACCCCAGCCCCACTCTCTCTACACCCCCCACTCCCACTCTCTCTAACCCCAGCCCCACTCTCTCTACACCCCCCACTCCCACTCTCTCTAACCCCAGCCCCACTCTCTCTACACCCCCCACTCCCACTCTCTCTAACCCCAGCCCCACTCTCTCTACACCCCCCACTCCCACTCTCTCTACCCCAGCCCCACTCTCTCTACACCCCCCACTCCCACTCTCTCTAACCCCAGCCCCACTCTCTCTACACCCCCCACTCCCACTCTCTCTAACCCCAGCCCCACTCTCTCTACACCCCCCACTCCCACTCTCTCTAACCCCAGCCCCACTCTCTCTACACCCCCCACTCCCACTCTCTCTAACCCCAGCCCCACTCTCTCTACACCCCCCACTCCCACTCTCTCTACCCCAGCCCCACTCTCTCTACACCCCCCACTCCCACTCTCTCTAACCCCAGCCCCACTCTCTCTACACCCCCCACTCCCACTCTCTCTAACCCCAGCCCCACTCTCTCTACACCCCCCACTCCCACTCCCTCTACCCCAGCCCCACTCTCTCTACACCCCCCACTCCCACTCTCTCTAACCCCAGCCCCACTCTCTCTACACCCCCCACTCCCACTCCCTCTACCCCAGCCCACTCTCTCTACAATCCTCCCCCACTCCACTCTCTCTACCCCCACCCCCTCACATGTGCTAGTTGGGTTTTGTTTGGGCTCTTTTGGGCTACTTTTGACAAATCCTCCAGAGGCTGCTTTGTTCTTCATGATTTATGCCCCCAACCCACTACCATCATCCACCCCCATTCTCTCTAATCCCACCCACTCACCCATCCCTTCCCACCCCTACCCACCCTAGCCCCACACTCTCATCCTACCCCCTCCTTCTATAACCCCCGCCCAATCCCCACCCTCTAACTTCACCCAACCTATCCCCACTATATCTACAGGCCGACCCACCCAAGCCCCACGCTGTCCACCACCACCACACGCCTTACACCCAGACCCTCTTTACCCTCACCCTCATGACCCCCACCTTTTCTACCCCAACCCACCCATGCTACCCATGCTCTTTCTAACCCCACCCTCTCTACCGCACCCAACCTACCCCCACCCTGTCTCCCACCACCTGCCCTACCCCCACTTTCACTACACTGACTCTAACCACACTCTCTCTACCCCACCCACCCACAATACCCCACTCTCTCAACCCTGATGCCCTGCCCCCACTTTCTCAACCCCCACCACCCTACCGCCACTATCTCTATACTGACCATAACCCTACTTTCTCTACCCCCACCAACCCTACCCTGACCCCACTCTCTCTACCCTGTCTCTCTAACCCCACCCACCCTCCCCCTCTTTCCCTCACCCACCCAAACCCCATCCTCTCTGCCCTCTCCCAACCAATCCCCACTCTCTCTATCCCAACCCACCCAACCTACCCTTACTCTCTCTACCCCTACCCACCCTCCCCACTCTCTCTGTACCCACCCACCCACCCACCCAACTCTCACTCTTTTTACTCCCACTCTATCTACCCCCACTCTCTCTATCCCCCACCCACCCTACCCCGACCCTCTCTACCCCCACCCATCCACCCTACGCCACACTCTCTACCCCCACCCACCCTACCCCCACTCTCTCAAACCCCACTGACCTACCCCCAAAAAATTACTTTCAGTTTCATGTTGACGTACATTACGCACGCCGACGTGCAACTAAAAGTAATCCAACCCCCAGGACATTAGGAGGAAACTCCCCCTCACATAGCCCAGGAGTTTGGAAGTGCCAAAAAGTACGAGCTATCTCGTCTTTGGCACTGCGAACGTAATGTCAAGGACGAGATAGCTCGTCCTTGGCACTTAAGAGGTTAATAGCCACATGCCTGGTGAATTGTGTTTATTCCATGTCCTAGGCTTTGCAAACAGTATCCCTCTCCAATCTGGTGTGTTGCCCCTCAGGCTTTCGGCCCGTGGCCAGCCCAACATAGTCCCTGGGGAGGGGGGCTGGTTTGTGGCGACGTCTGGGCCAGTTTGGGGGAAAAAAATTGGAAAAGAAGTTTTTTTTTTTCAAATTTTTTTTTTTCAATTTTTGTTTTTTTTCATAAAGCCTTTCATCCTTCTTAGGTCGATAAATGAGTACCAACACATGTTGGGTGATATTGTATGCATATTTGTTCTATAAAAAAGAGCTTAGGCGTAAGTGCTATACAATAACATATTATCATTTGGCCTTGGACGTCTGCTTGGATTCACAGTAATTTGACAATATGGATCTATACAGAACAGATATTAATGATACATATGGTGATACATTCTTGTATGAAATGTACATCACATTAGTGAAATCATAACCATATTTTTCGTAGTGTACTTAGGTACAATGCCATTTGATGCCACTTCCTGTTTTGTCAAGGGATGAAAGGTCATGTTTCATCGCTTCCCGGGATGTCACTTTAGGGTGGGGTCAAATGACATCACTTCTGGTGATGTCATCAGAGGTCAAGGGTCGTGAGGCGAGGGGTGGGCAACTTTTTTGAGGCGAGGGGGTGGGCCACTTTTTTTTGGGTGACCGGGCCTATTTCTTGTCCCAGTCCGACCCTGGTTGCATTCACGTTTCCCCAGAGTTTCATTAGTTGTCACGAGTAGAGACCTGAGTGACTTTAGATATGATCTAAAACTGGAACTTTTTGGACCTCATCAACAGTTGGGCAGTAGTCCTAAAATGCGGCAGTAACGCTATTGCTGCTGCAAAATACCGGCATTACGCTGCCCAACTGCCATCTGTTTGTTTTTTTTTACTGTATTTACTCTACTCCTAAAAGTTTCATCAACAGTTGGGAGGTAGCCCAAAGATGCGGCGGTAACGCTATTGCCGCTGCATTTAAGGGTTGGCCCAATCATGAGTTGGGCAGAAAGTTTGGAGTTTTACCAACAGCTTTTTGCTGGAGGTAAACATCTCCACTTTCTGCCCGTTTTCGCTCTATTAGCACAGCACTAATTGCTGATAGTGCTGAGAAACCCAATTGGGTTCAATGGAACCAATGAAGAATGGGGCTTAACTGACATACCGCTACTTGTGACCCTCTAATAGCGCTGGATAGAGTAGCGGTAATGCTGTTTGCATTGGCAGTATCCTGGCGGTTTTACCGCCGAGATACCGACAAGGCTGTGATTTGTGTGTATCTGGGTATTATCAAACAGACTGGGTGAATAATTCGGAGTATTATCATGATTTCAGCAGGTGTGTGTGTTTGTGTGTGAGATGAAGATAATTGTGGGCAACTGAGTGAGTCTGTAGACTATCATGGAGTTCAGCTAGGAGGACTTGTGCATTATCAGGAGCAGAGCTTTCAGTGAATTGAGTGTTCCCAAGAGCAGAACATGAGCTGGCCTGGGTATTATCATGAAAATAAAAGTGAGTAGTTTTGTTAATTTAGAGAACAGCTCAGAGAAAGTGTGGATATTGCCAAAAGCAGAACCCGGATTAAATCCCTGACATCTGGAGAGCAAAGACAGAGTGACTCTTGCTATTATGAAGACTAAATGTCGTTCATACACCAGTAGTACAACACAGCTTTGGACCTGACAATGATAACTCATTCCCTATGAGAAATAAAGAATAGGCAGTCTTTCCAAAGACCCTTTATTGAACATCCCACTGAAAATGTCAGTATTTAGCATGACACTGCTTTCATGTAACAGGTATGGCCTGTTGAAATTTCAGGTTGCAAGGACTATTTCCTTTCTGCCGATAACTGTAATGAGCATTTCAGCCCTAGTGAGGGGGCTGTAATAGCTTTTATCAGCCCACACCTGAAGAAACGGTTGGAGAAGACACTCAGGTCCTTACAGCGAGCCTTGTCCTGATGGAACGTTCAGGAGACACTGAGCATTGATTTTGAGGCTGAATGCTGGAAGAGAAACGTCAAGCTTTCTAACATTGCCTAAGGCCCTCTGATGAGCCATTGTTCACAATGGCTCATCAACTTTCCAATGGCACAATGCACAACATTTCCACCCCTTATTCTGTGTCCATAGCCTATGCAATATTCTTGAATGTCGCAGTGTTCTAAGCTCCAGGATTGTGACAGTGGTGTAGAGGGGCAGCTAATTGCCTCTACAGGAAGTTCCGCCTGACCATCTGTATGATGGAAGCCTGAGATTGTGCCATGCTTGACACCAGCAGTTGAAACCATTCCACAGTGAATATTCAAGAAAGGGTATCCACTGACAAAACCTTATCAAATGTATCCCCGAAGAGATGACAATCTGAGGGAGGAACTCTCCAAAGGGATATGCAAAAGAGTGAAAGAGGAGCAGGTGACGTCACGAAAGACGAGCGTGACACCTTGAGAAGACTGGCTGAAGAAGGAAATGTATGGATCTTATAGCAATTGATGACAAAGTAAAGAATCAAGTACACTTTCATATGCGAGAAGAAGATTGCACGTGTGAAGAGCACTGCAGAAAATGCAAGCCGTTAAATAACTGTACAGATGCTGTAATGCAAGTAGATCAAGTAATCTTAGAAGCTGGCTATAAGTAGTGAATAGACTGCAGGCGGAGCCGCCATTGTACAGAAGCTGGACATCAGTGTCATGAATTTAATAAGCCCAGACCCATGGAGAGAAAACCTGAAAGCTGTGTTGCAGTAAAATTTTTCGGAGATCGTGGAAGAGTCTGAAAGGGCTGTTTGGCCTGGTGTCAAGGCTGAAGCAGCCAATACTGGTTATCTATTCTTGAAGGTGGTGAACGTGAGATGCTGAATCATCCCTTTTTATGGTGCAAAGAAAGAACACCATGAGTGCCAAGTTTTATTAATTTAAGACAATTAAATGCTGCAAAATTGACAAAATCATGGTCTCCTGTCATGTGATCCAAGGGTGGAAAAAGAGTTGGGCGAGGAGTTCTAGAATGATGATAGTGCATGCTCGCACTCCCTTATATTTCCATGAGTGCGAAGTTTTATTCATTTAAGACAATTAAATGCTGCAAAATTGACAAAATCATGGTCTCCTGTCATGTGATCCAAGGGTGGAAAAAGAGTTGGGCGAGGAGTTCTAGAATGATGATAGTGCATGCTCGCACTCCCTTATATTTCCAGATACAAGGATACTTTGCAAGGCCTAGTTCAAAGACAATCTTCATGGCAGAAGGCATGGGCGATGAGAGATGATGGGCTAATTGAGTGGAGAGGTACAGTCAAGTCCACCTTCTGGCAAGTTGAGGATGGATGAGTTGTGCTGGAGTTGTGGAAGAGACAGGGGTACCCTATTGCATTTACTTTGGGACTGCTCGAGAGTGCAGGATTTTTGGAGAGATGTAATTGATAGGATTGATATGGTTTATGATATTGTCATACAAAGGTTGGCAGCAAATGTGATCCTGCTTCTACATAGAGGAAGGTGTGTGAACACTAGGAAATATAATATCTGGATAGATCAAGCTGTGATGGTGGCGATTAAGCTAATCCTTAGGGTCTGGAAGACTAGAAAGAAACCTACTGTTGAGGATTAGTTGGTAGAGCTGCAGGTTCTGTCCAAATACGAAAAGATCTCAATGAAGTATAAAGGTAAAGAGGGTGATTATCTCTCATTATGAGGGCCATTCAATGCTTTATATGAGTGAAGAATTAGAGTGAGGGTGGGAGGGAGGAGTGAGGGGGCGCCCCTCCCACATTTTTTTTCCTGTTGTCTTTTGTGGCGTCTTATATGTGTTGGTGTGGATTTTATCATTGTTTCATTTTTTGCTATTTGCATACGGTGATAGTATATTGATATATTTGGGTAAGGGCATATTGGACATTTTGGATAATCATTACTGGTGTTATTGAATGGTTATTGTTGTTGTATTAGATTTTATTGTTGTAATTCATTGAAATCTATGTAATGGAATTATATTTTGTTGGAAATCTAATAAAAAGATGTTACATAAAAAAAAAGAATGCATATCTTCCAGCAATATTCAACAGATCTTCCAGCAATATTCACCAGTGTAGCCATGTTCAATGATGTCACACAAAACGCTTCTCCCTATGCACTCTCCACTTCCCAATTTACCCTCTGCCATGCCTCTACCTTAATCAACAGGACCTCCACTAGTTCTCCCCTTCTCCACCATTTCTCACAAGTAAGGGCTCCCTCATCACCCTCACAAAGAGTTGGTAGTGTCCCCTATTCATAAATTCTCCAACCTCTGTTACCTCTGCCCTTTTTCACTATCCGCAGAAACAGACATCTTTCCTCTTCCCTATGCGGCATGAATACTTGGTTTAGGGGAGGCAACACTGAGGTGTGAGGTTTGCAGAAGCCACCACATGCATCATGCAAATCTGCTCTAGCACTTTGAAGTGTCTCATGTGCTAGGTGGAATTACCAATAACAATCTTGGACTAAAATAACGGGACAGACCCAAAGAATATGGCAAAGTACCACTTTATTATCAGCATATGATAAAGTAGGGCAATCTGGCGAACCAGACACTCACACTCAAACTTGACTATACAGAGGTTTTATACCTCAATGTACATCAGCTATGATGTCACCCTACGTGGCAAACTGTAAAACCTATTGAAGGGAAGGATTGGATAAGGGAACATATGTACCATAGTGTGTATAAGTGTTAATAACATGAATGGCTGCCCCTTATCTGCTTGGCACGCCTCGTACCACCGCTAAATATGTATAATACCGATTATAGCAGAAAAATGGCAGCAGGTTAGTCTTTGCAACATTGTATAGCATGTTGCTACATAGACGCTCTGATTGGTTGGGATGCCTTCCCAACCTTGGACTTTCGGCTTGTTAGCAACACATAGACAAAATGGACCCCAGTTGCCTAGAGTAACATAAGACTACTCCCCACTTTCTCAATTAGTCCATCATTTCTCATTGGTCTGGCCCTAAGCCAAATCTTCTCCATTGTAGTTGACCTTGCAGCCTGTTCTCTTATTTTGGGACTTAGGTGGATGTAGGCACACCATTTTCTTTGTCTGAAGCTTAATGAATAGCCCTTGTTTTCGACTTCTGAATCACGTGTGAGGAGACCACAAATGGTTCCATTTCGACCTTTTATTTTCTGCTATTTGATTCAATTATACTGGGTGTCATTACTCCTCTCACCCTCTAGAGACTTGCTCACTCCACCTTGCATAGGCTTTCCGTACCTTTAATTGTCCAATACTTGGCTCTTGAAGATGTTTTCTCCTTTGCTTAATCTAAGAGAAGCAGGTATTACGTGCATGGCTTATCCTTTTGACTCCCCTTGAAGTAGCATCCTTGATCCTAGGCCAATGGACTCCTCTTGATTCTTCACATGAAGCTGTTTTTCCAGAGTCTCCTGACTGGTTTTAATACGGGTCCGACATCCATCTTTCAATCATGGCTGTCGTGGCCAGATTATGTTTTCTTCTGCAGAAAGCTTCTATATGTCTCATCTACCTTGCGTTCCTGCATATATACACCAATTAGTCAGCAGGTTGCTTTCTTCTTTTCATATATGATTTCTGCTTATTTGATTACATGTTTCTCTTGTTACTTTAGTTACATCTATATTCTTAAGTATTTGCATATTGTTTCAGTAAGTCCCAGTATCTTTCCTTAATGACGTCACTCTGCCCTGGTAAGATTTCACTTATAGCTCCATGATGTCCAATGGTGTGTTGACCTCCTTCCACCCTTTCAGTGCAAGGGTACATTCGGTACAGTTGTTGGAGTGCATATCGTCTCTCATACAATCAATGTGGTATTGGGATGATACCTGGTGTCCCACCTAGGGCTCTTCTCCTGCTATTTCAGTATGACGGAGGTGAGGGGGCGGGAGCTAGGGATGACCTATCTACCTACTCCTCTACACAGAGAAGCTACAGTAGAGGTTCATGGTCCATGGCAACCACCACTGAGGTGCATCACACAGCGCAGTGCCTATTGAGGTGCTTGAATCAGGAAATCTGCTATTGAGGTGCAATGTGCAGAACAGCCACCATTAAGAGGCGGAGTTGGTGAAGCCTCTGACGCACATCCCTCAGGGAAGCCACCTCCGAACTGTCCTCTTTAGAGCAGCATACATTGAGGTGTATGGTTCCGTGCAGCCACAGCAGAGATGCACTGGTCAGAACCGCCACCATGTGTGGTTCGGGTCTGCCAACATAATGATTCATCCATCAGAGAAAGGCTCATTGAGGGACCTGTTCCGGTTCAGCAACTTCTGCACTGGGTCGCTCCATGCATCCTTAACAAAGCTCCTTCTAACATTGGAAGTCAATTAAGACATCATCAATAATTAAAATAAATATAATTAAGCGCCACACTCCCTTTGTCAGCCGCTTCAGGCACCAATGCCTTTAGGCCAGACCCTATTTCATTGCTGTCCAATCCAAGCCTCCTCCGACAGAACCCACACCCCTCCCTGGCCCCTCCCTGGCCCCTCCTTGGCCCCTACCTTCCCATTGTCTCTATAGGTGATGTGGTCCCATCCCAGAGCGAGTAAATCACAAAGCCGAGAGATGACTGGTTTGAATCCCACACATTAACCTTTCCAGTACCTCAGTGTCTTCATGAGACCAAGCCCTGCTCGACCTCGTCGCAGTCCTTACCCACGTTGCTGAGCCCTGCCTGCAAGACCACAAACACACTTGCCCTCTTTAAACATTCTTAATGAAACCTTTCTGCTGCACCATGAGCCATAAATACCCAGATTCTCAACCAACCTTGCCTGATGAGGCCAGAGATCACCTGAACAGAGTCCTGGGGAAGAGGGTAGAGTTGGGTAGAGGCAGGAGAATGATAGAAAGAATCTGGATCCTTTCAGAGAAGATTGCTTCAGACGATTTAGCACCTAGCCACCAGGGAGGATGGCTCAGGGGCAACGCGTTTGTCTTGGAAGCAAGGCAACACAGGTTTGAATCCTGGTCCCACGCTTAGCGACTGGTCTCTGGTATTAAGTGTGTAATAAAACATGAATTCATTAATCCTTAACAGATAGTCAGTAATCTAGAATGGGTGGATTCTGAGATTTTGACAACAAGCTTGGGGTGTACCCGACTCAAAAGTACAATGCGGCAGGTTGGGAGCTGGAGCATGGGCACGCACATGTAAACTGAACAATAGCTACATCTCGGGGTGGGGTGCCTTAGTAGCAGTCTTTTTAATGCCCTTCATTTGCAGGATGTATGTCAAAGTCGTAAGCACATAATGTGGAGGCTTCTTAACGAGAAGTCTGGATGCCGCGCCCTAAGTCCACCACCCACCAAATATTGTCCAATCCTGTATTTCACTTATTTGTGAGGAGAGAACCCACGCCTTGTTATGAGTGAGATAAAAAGTAAGGTGTCCTGTGGTCTGCACTATATAAGTGGTAAATGTGATTATTAAATACAGAGCAACAATGTAGTCTGTTATGCCACGCGTACATGGGTGTTTCTGTATCACACACTGCAAGGAATCATTGCCGTGTAGTAAATTAATTTGTCTAGGATCACAAGGTTTAGTGAAGTGGGGAAGCTGGGATTTTGGGTTTGCAATTTAGTTAGTAAACTACTTCTTGCCCTTTCGAGTGATTTGTTTTACAGCAATGTACAGTACGTTCTGCATGTTGGCAAAACCACTTTGCAAAGCACCAAACCACATGGTAGATTGTTTTACAACGGTAGCGGGCGCCCCTCTCTCGAAAGAACAGACTTGATAACCTGTTCAGTGGTTATTAACCACTTGAGAGTTCGCAGCCACTGCTTTTACTCACTGTGCCTTTCACAGATGGGAACTAGCCATTTGCATATCAGTCTTTGTCCTGCCCAGGGGCAGTCCAGAACCGAAATGCAATGGCAACTCCAACCTGAACGAGAGTACCACCAGCAACCCCATACACGTGTTTCACCCTTGTTGGGGATCATCAGTGAGGTGAAGCTGATGCCTCTCTAAGCACAGTGAGAGGGAGACCACGTCTGGTTGCCCCCAGGAGACCTAGGGTTACCAATCCCAGGTTCCTTGAAAAATAGTTTTACAACGGTAGCGGGCGCCCCTCTCTCGAAAGAACAGACTTGATAACCTGTTCAGTGGTTATTAACCACTTGAGAGTTTGCAGCCACTGCTTTTACTCACTGTGCCTTTCACAGATGGGAAATATCCATTTGCATATCAGTCTTTGTCCTGCCCAGGGGCAGTCCAGCACCGAAATGCAATGGCAACTCCAACCTGAACGAGAGTACCACCAGCAACCCCATACACGTGTTTCACCCTTGTTGGGGATCATCAGTGAGGTGAAGCTGATGCCTCTCTAAGCACAGTGAGAGGGAGACCACGTCTGGTTGCCCCCAGGAGACCTAGGGTTACCAAGCCCAGGTTCCTTGAAAAATAGTTTTACAACGGTAGCGGGCGCCCCTCTCTCGAAAGAACAGTCTTGATAACCTGTTCAGTGGTTATTAACCACTTGAGAGTTCGCAGCCACTGCTTTTACTCACTGTGCCTTTCACAGATGGGAAATATCCATTTGCATATCAGTCTTTGTCCTGCCCAGGGGCAGTCCAGCACCGAAATGCAATGGCAACTCCAACCTGAACGAGAGTACCACCAGCAACCCCATACACGTGTTTCACCCTTGTTGGGGATCATCAGTGAGGTGAAGCTGATGCCTCTCTAAGCACAGTGAGAGGGAGACCACGTCTGGTTGCCCCCAGGAGACCTAGGGTTACCAATCCCAGGTTCCTTGAAAAATAGTTTTACAACGGTAGCGGGCGCCCCTCTCTCGAAAGAACAGACTTGATAACCTGTTCAGTGGTTATTAACCACTTGAGAGTTCGCAGCCACTGCTTTTACTCACTGTGCCTTTCACAGATGGGAAATATCCATTTGCATATCAGTCTTTGTCCTGCCCAGGGGCAGTCCAGCACCGAAATGCAATGGCAACTCCAACCTGAACGAGAGTACCACCAGCAACCCCATACACGTGTTTCACCCTTGTTGGGGATCATCAGTGAGGTGAAGCTGATGCCTCTCTAAGCACAGTGAGAGGGAGACCACGTCTGGTTGCCCCCAGGAGATCTAGGGTTACCAATCCCAGGTTCCTTGAAAAATAGTTTTACAACGGTAGCGGGCGCCCCTCTCTCGAAAGAACAGACTTGATAACCTGTTCAGTGGTTATTAACCACTTGAGAGTTCGCAGCCACTGCTTTTACTCACTGTGCCTTTCACAGATGGGAAATATCCATTTGCATATCAGTCTTTGTCCTGCCCAGGGGCAGTCCAGCACCGAAATGCAATGGCAACTCCAACCTGAACGAGAGTACCACCAGCAACCCCATACACGTGTTTCACCCTTGTTGGGGATCATCAGTGAGGTGAAGCTGATGCCTCTCTAAGCACAGTGAGAGGGAGACCACGTCTGGTTGCCCCCAGGAGACCTAGGGTTACCAATCCCAGGTTCCTTGAAACATAGTTTTACAACGGTAGCGGGCGCCCCTCTCTCGAAAGAACAGACTTGATAACCTGTTCAGTGGTTATTAACCACTTGAGAGTTCGCAGCCACTGCTTTTACTCACTGTGCCTTTCACAGATGGGAAATATACATTTGCATATCAGGCTTTGTCCTGCCCAGGGGCAGTCCAGCACCGAAATGCAATGGCAACTCCAACCTGAACGAGAGTACCACCAGCAACCCCATACACGTGTTTCACCCTTGTTGGGGATCATCAGTGAGGTGAAGCTGATGCCTCTCTAAGCACAGTGAGAGGGAGACCACGTCTCACATGGTAGATTGGCCTGGCAATATGAAAGAAATCTTTCTAGAAACATGTAGGCGTGATTGATTGATTGTATTTTTTATTATGTGCTTATACACAAGTGTTTCAAAGTGCAAGGATTCACTCCAATTAGGCAAAAGAGCACAACAGAGAGTGGGTATCTTTGTGAAATGCATGCTCAGCAATCAGCAGAGTGTGTACATCGTATGTGGCTCTATGGTGTTCTACACAGTACTGTGGCAGATGCAGAATGGGAAATAACTTTGTTTATGTCAAAATCCTTCCACTTAATTGGCTTAAAAGGTGGTGACCTAAACACACGCCCAACTATCCTTCAGTGATCTTAGGGCCTGATTCATGGAAGTGTTTTATAATGGCGCAATCCCATAGGAAAACGTTCCATGAATCAGGCCCTTATTGTGGCTGGTCAAAATGAATCACAGACATTGACCTTTAGCCTGCAGGATCCTGATGGCAAGATAGTTCAGGGGGTTGACGCTTGACTTGAGAGATATGTGTCATCTCTGGGTCACAGGTTTGAAGCTTGGTAGCGCCAACATAGGGCTTCAACCTTCCAACCTCAATGTGCAAACTACCATTCTGCTGAGTCATTTTAATATCATAAGCCGAAGTCTTTGGATGCGAGTGTAATGAGCTTTCCCAGCAAGCAATGCGGGGCAGTGGTGTGCCGTGGATTGTGTAGCCACACAATAGTGGCCAACAGCTGAGGAAGAGCACTTTAAATAAGTTAGAATTTATATAGCGCTAGGAACCCTCAGGCATCTGAGCGCTGCTTATTATTACCCACGGTGTGTGGTGCTCATGTATCCACCTCGGAAGGATGGAAGGATGAAAGGCTGGAAGGATGAAAGGCTGGGTCTGGCCCTGCCGGGATTCGAACGTGCATCAGTGTACAATAATGAAGTTAAACCTTCTACTACAAACACCAGCTTTTCGGCTTGATGTGGGGCCGAAGGCCGACGTTGTAGGAGTCTCTGACACTTCAGATAACACTTCCTGAAAGATCTGCAGAGGTTTACAATATCCAAGTGGGCCCATGTCATATCTGACGCCTGCAACCAGCCTTGGGTTTTCAGTCAGCACCTGTTTGCAGTCTGGGACATGCACGTTTGCTTTTTTTAGAACACTTCACATGCGACTGCTACTGGATACATAGCAGAGACCGCCAACTTTGGCAACACCTTTCCTAGCTTTATTGACTTTTTCAGTGTGGCTGTTGTGGAGAGGAGCTATTTTCCCTCGCACCATGCCATGCGGGCCTAGTTAATCCTTCCTTGTTTGCCGTCTTGTACCCTAAGTTTGCGCATAACATTAAAAAACAAGCATGCAAAGAAAAAAGAGAATCTGGACTCGATGGACTGCTCACAAGGGACATCAGACAACTGATCTGTCTGTAGTATAGTGAGGTCATGGTGCAAACTGCAATGCACAATTAAAATCAATGTGTGTGCAACCATTTGATAATCCAACAGACCCAACGCGACTCTCTGTCATGTGTGAGTGGCACTTCCTGTGTTGTTTGTCTCTCTGCATTCTGGTACTTGTAGTTTTGCTTTTCCAGTATAAATGTGATGCTGGGAATAACAGAATGCAAAGAAAAGAGGCATGGCCGGGTGTGCTGTTAAGATGGGACATGGGACAACTTGTGATGTCTGTAAACTGGTGTTATATTCAGAAAAAGACACCTGCTTGAATTGCCAATGGAAGTTTGAGAATTGTGAAGTGTGTAACTAAAATGTGTGGGTCCACAGAAAAAGTGCAGATTTTGATTTGCTTGTCAAACAAGTACACTGTTTTTGTAAAACCTTCTGAAGAGTATTGTGTTCACCTTTTCTTGGCAATGTGGCGGTACATTGGAGGCGGCCAATCAGAGAGTTAAGAACTGCAACATTAGCACTTATCTCACAGATAAGGCACTTTGGTCATGAAAGGGTCGCTGTCAGTGAACTGGCCCTTGTGACTCACTTCCCATGAGTTTCATCCTGCTAGGCAGCGCGGATAGACAATAGTCCTGTGAAATAAACGGCCAGAATGGGGTCCCCAAGGGATCAGGAGGTAGGGTGGCCAACCATCCCACATTTTGAGGGACTGTGCCGAATTGATCGGTTGTGTCCCGTGTCATGCACACACCCTCTCCAGGACAGGGAAAAAGTCCTGACTTTGCTTCAGGCCTCAACAAAGCCTTTGCAGCTCTTCGGTGTGCAAGCGGCAGCTCAGGGCAGCAGACCGGCTCGCTCAGTGGCCTGTCAAACATCCCAACACGTTTCTCTGTGACAACAGAGCATTATAATGATCCGCTACCACGTCTAAAGTGTTCCGTGAAGCCATTTTGTAAAGTTGACCACCCCATCACTCTGGTCCCAAACCCACACTTTCCAAGCAGGCAGAACTCTTCATCGGGCCCCAGTGTAAACGCTGGCAGTGAACATGCGTGCATCAGTGACCTGCAAGGCATGAATGGGACATGTGCGCTTGGATGCAGTTATTTCTGCCTTAAGTGCCTTAGAAATACATCAAATCAAAGAACCTAAATCAGAGTTGAACCTGCAACAAGCTGTTCCTAACACTGCATGAAGATTATGGGGCTAGCAAGAGGCACAATTGCAAATACCCCTAGGTGTGGCGACCTCTAGTTCCACTGCTATTCCCCGAGTGTGATGCAGCTGAACAGAGCAAGGGAGGCCTAACCATGAAAGTTCATGGAGAGTGACTCTGGCCAAACCTAAAATCTTTGAAATGTTGTACCTAAATACAATGAAGTCATTACCTTGCAGAATACTGCATGGAAATAACATTGCATCTCCTTAAAAGCACAGAGCTATCTGTGAGATATCCCGCAGGTGCGTTTTAGGTGGAGATATGATATGATGATATGATATGGCATTATCAAGTGTTTCAAGGCGCGACGAGGCAAGGGAGGGGAACAGTGGGAGGACGGAAAACGATCCTACTAGGCCAGGTGTCATTCAGATCATGCAAGTGCGTGGGAAGGGCGAAGGGACAGTGCTGTACATGGGAAGATGATAACAATAAGTAAGTAAACGGCCAGCAAGTGGCAAGTGCAAGGTAAGTGCGGGCATCAGGTGTCAAGGGCTGGTAGGGGGACTGTAGGGATACAGAAACAGTCCCCAAGTCTGGGGGGGTGCCAGGTGGGCAGTGCAGGTGTGTGACGCTGGGAAGTGAAGGACCTGGGCCCGAGGTCAGAGGGTGTCCAGGTAGCCGGTGCAGTTCAGGTTACAGCCAGGAGGTCAGCAGAGGAGAGGAGGAGAAAAAGCAGAAGCAAAGAGAAAGGTTTTGAGGTGTTTCCGGAACCGGAAATGGCTCTCCTCAAGTTTGAGGGAGGCTGTTCCAGAGGGAGGCACCAGCCGAAGAAAGAGATCTACCACCAACTCGTTGCTTGGAGAAGCGACTGACCCTGAAGGAGTTGGAGGCGGATTAGCGAAGACCTCGAGAGGGAAGATATTTAGGAAGAGAGAGTTGAAGGTATTGAGGCCCCAGGCCCCAGAAGGTAGCTGGTGGGAATGGCCATAAGGAATAGCATGGTCATGGGCAGTCAATGAGTGGGTCAAAAGCTGAACACCAACAGGCGTGCACCCTCCACACATCCCATCTCACTTTTAGCTTCACTTCACCTGTTAACAGTTTCGTTTTACAGGTAGAGCACACAGAGCCACCTTATATCCAAAACTAAAAAAAACGCATGTCAGTGGGCATGTGCTTGCCTGGTCTTTTTGAAATTGTAAATGAAATTGAATAATGGTAGATCAACCTCTGGAAAATGTGTGGGGCTAATCCACTCACATTTTCCTATGCTCATCGTACAACATACACATAGACCTGTGTACTCTGGGGGAAAACAGCCTACAGGCACAGTCTCCCTGTCATATTTAGTTGGGATCTGACAGATGGAGTACACAATGCATTTCAGAAGGGTGATGGCCAAAACCTTCATCCTGCCATGGCCAGCCAATTCAACTATCAATGGCTCGACGGATCTTCCTTGTCTGTTTGTTTACCCTCTGCATGTGGTGGCAGCAATTAACATAATTAACATACTACTAGAGTATACGTCAAACAGGCCCACATAGGGGTCTGGTTGCAAAGGTGAAAAAAAGGGGAGACAGTAAACCTCAACCGCCTTTGAAATGCACTGAATCAACCTGAAGCCAGCACCCGTCTCTCAGTGTAAATGGCAGTGACCTGGCATGTCTGGGACTGTGTGTTTACAGTAGGCAACCCCTGCAGGGTGACCCCATTCAGAAGGTACGAGTATGTGGATTGATGCAGACAGAAAGTCTGTTCTCACCGCAGCTTCAAGGGAGATCTGCTGCTTTAATCAGGAACCACAGAGAGCACCAATAATTAGAGAGGCCCTTTGATCCACAACAGACAGGAAGATGGGTGGGGCTTAGTATTACATGTTTTCACCCCTTTACCTTTTCTGTTGCAAAGCATTCTGTTTATGATCTCATGCATACAGGAGATTGTTGGTGGGGTCCCAGGATTGGTTAATTAAGGTAGGCTTACCTTACATCAATCACTGTGGCCCATTTGACATTAAAAGTGGTCTGAGCCCCTCTTTTGGGCAGATCATCTGTAGACTTGCATAGAGTAACAAGAAGAACTCAGTATTGGACCCTGGCGGAACGTACAGTCTGCCTTACAGCTTCTGTCAGTGAAGGAAGGCCAGGATTTCCAAAGAAGGAAGCAAGATCCCTCCCCTAAACATCTCAAAGGGAGCAAAGGAAGGTCCTGAATCCAGCTAACCCTCTAGCAGCTCCAGCTCCAGAACCAGTAACCAGCCAGCACACAGTGTGCCCTGCTAGGCCCCGTAAGCAAAGCTTCTAAGTGGGAAGTGCCAGAGAGTCTCTGAATCAAACCAGGGACAAGGCCGTTGCCTTCAACCCTCTCCTCAGCTTTAGGCCATCCACCTTAAAGGACGACACAAGCCCAGTGAAGAAGCTAGGAGGAGTGATCGACAAGCAGCAACCATCATCTGCCTTAGAGGACATTTTTGTGCCAGTCGAGCCCCTCGAGCTGCATCTGACTGCACCCCTGATTGTTGTTATACTGCAGTCGATCATGCCATCCGAGACACCTCGACCAGTGCGTCAGACCTGCCAACCAGCACTGAGACAACGATTCCTAACCCTGAGCCGCCTTGTAGACCAGCCTGCAGCTGCCCATCCAGCCCCGCTCGTCGAACTGCCTCCCGCCTGAACCCAAAGCTGTCTCCCATCTTGAACTCTGTTGCAGAAGCTGCAAAGTGCCTTGAAACCGACTCTACACTGTCGAACACAAAGAACTTCTACAAACATAAGGTACATCGTGGTTCTGTCCCCATGGTTCTTCTCCGAAGGCCCCTAGTGACATTTTATGACCCATTGCGCCCTCTGTGCTGAAACCAAGTGTCGTTGAACTATTGCGATTAATTACTTTACTGACTATCCTCCTTTCCGTAACCAGAGTTCATCCCCTTTCCTTCTTGAAACTGTCTGTCCTCTGCATTCCTTTATAGGGTGGGCTTTATTTTATAGTGTGCTACAGCTGTCTGTTGTGATAATGATAAAGTAGATATTTGTATACAACCTTCACTGGACAGTCCCTTTTATCATTGGGCAATAATTGTGTTTTCACTGTGTTGCAACAGGCCAATGATCCATGACCTTGCGGAGATAAGCCTGCCGTTCCGTCCACGTTACCAAAATTGGACAAGGTGGTTTATAATTTGCTTGTGTTTCAAATCTGTTCAGATCCCTTCTAGTGTACTAGAGTTGTAGGGCTGATTGATCTTTTAGAAACCTATATTCATCCCTGGGCCGCTGATGCCCCGGAAGTTGATTTGTCAGACATCATACAAGGGGAGAGTGGGCCCGTGCAAGAACCAAATTAACTAGTGT